>NC_061114.1:176208067-176443660 GCF_002878395.1 Capsicum annuum | reverse complement strand
AGCTATGCATGTCCAGTATGTTATATTCAGTCATCAGTCGTGTCGGTCATGAAATCATGTTCCAGCCAGTCATGTTCAGTGTGTATGTTAGTTTGTATTCTTTCTCTCTCACTCAGTCTCATTCGAGGATGAATGTTCTCAAGGGGGAGATATTGTAATACCCCGTACTTTTCCTAGCTTGAAAAGTTTTCCAAGAATGTAAGAAGCTTTCTTTGAAAGATGAATCCACTTTTGTACACGTGTTATTTTTAATATTTTCACTTTTTATCATGTGGGGAATCAAATAAGCTTTCCATCGAGACTAAATTCGCCCAAATTCGACACCCGCGTGAAGAGTTAGAGCTTTTTTATTGAGACAGTGTTTCACCTGAGCCTTCAGCACATCGCGGAGATAGCTCAAATGTCAATTGACAATTTCCAGTGTTGCTCTACAATAGTGTCGCATCGCTCCAAACTTCCAGGTCACAGACAAGGTGGTAACGCGATAGCTCTGGGTTGCGCCACCGTGCAATTTCCTATTTGTCACTTTCCAGTGACTTGGCGCGATAGTGGTACGTCGCGCCAAGGATGAAAATTGGGAAATTTTCTCAGAAATTAAAGATGCATCTAGGGTTAAAAGGGTCAATTTCCCACCCCTATATATACCTAATAACACGTGATTTAATCATTCTTCACTTAAAATATACTAGTTTCTCTTAAGTTTCTCTCAAGAACAAGCTAGGGTTTCTATTGGGGATTCAAATTCAAGAATGTTTCACCGTCAATACTCAAGAAATCATATCCCAGGTATGCATAGTATTCATTCATGGACTTCTTTCATCCATGAAGCCCAAGAATCTCTTTTCTAAAATCAAGATTTTAGATTTTATTTATGAACTTCATGTTGGGTTTATTTTGTTTATGTTGAGAATGATCAATTTAATTCAAATCCGTGTTGGGTGATTAATGTTATATTGATTTGTATAGATGTATATTCATGTGAACCTATGATTAAATCCTAGGATGATGAAATTAAATGTTGAATCATGATGTGTAATTATTGAATAATGGTGTCTACATATATTATGCCTATCATGTGTTTGATTAAATACTGATATGAAGGAAAAGTAGCCAACTAGCATGATATTATGAAATCCCCATGTTTGTACAAGTTTATGCATATCACATGTTTGATGAAGTGCTTCAATATATGAATTATGAATTGTGTCATTGGTCATATGTTCACATAAGTCATGCTATGTCAATTTCTCTCCATCGAGTCCTGGAGGTACTTGTACCCTACAATTTAGCAGTGTGCCTAGATCCATGTAATGTTTTCATGATACTCTCAGTCAAGCTATGATCCATAGAACTCAGTTAGTCATGTGACTCAGGAAAACCCATAAATCTCAATAATCTCTGTAGTTTAGTAATCTTAGTGATCTCAATACTCAGTAATCTCAATAACCTCAGTATTCCTAGTCAATCTCAGTAACTTTAGTATTATCAGTCAGTCCTTAGAACTCAGTACATTCCGTCTGTCAATGGAACTCAGTAAATCCAGTTTAATTTAGCTTTGCTATATAATACCACTAGTATCAGTTCATCTCAGTTAATTAGTTCAGTGTCTTTCATATGGAAGAAGTATTCAGCCCCGAGCGAGCCTAGGGATGGGGACTCACCCACTAGATAGGACTGAGATCCCTAGAAGCAATCCCTAAGTTCTAGAACTAAGTAGCCAGCGTAGGTTGAGATGCACCCTACGCATTTAGAGACATATATACGTCTCATTTGGGTTACCTACTAGGAGGGGTTGATGGAAGAGCTCCCTATCAGATGGGGTATAATTACAATAGGTCTTTACTAGTGGTGCAGTACTGACGCCTTTCCAGCTGGGGTTATAGGTTGGACCCTACCAGTTCAGTTCTGGGGTATGTTGGTTAGATGATCACTTCCCACAGTTATAATTTTAGTCTCAGTCTCAGCCTCAGTAAAAGAACTCAGATAGTTTTTTAGATTTTAGGACTGTCAGATACAGTCAACTCAGATATAGAATGGAACTCAAATAGTTCCATCAGATTCAAGGTTGTCAGATATAGTCATTCATTTTATAAGTATATCAGTTATCAAAACTTATGTCATTAGTATTCATCTTCAGTACTGTTAGACACAGTCAACCAGACTAATTTTTCATAATTAAAACTGTCAGACACAATTATTCATATATCAGTAACATAGTATCAGTCCCTCAGATATTAGTAATTCTATGTTATTAGTAAAACTCTGGAGTCAGAACTCAGTATTCAGTCCTAGCACGATCTTAGTTACAGTTACGTATGCATACATGTATTCTCACATTCATGTTAGTCAGTCAGTTAGTAGTGTTCATGCATATGAACCTATTGCATTCAACATACCTCACTTGTATACCAGTACATTCAAAGTACTAACACATTTGTACTGTGGTGTCTTATACCATAGGTTTAGAAGCATGAGCTCCAGAGAACCAGTAGCATCCCATTTCACGATCAGAGTTAGCTGTGAGTTCTTATCCTTTAAGGACATGATGATTTCATTACTAATTCAGTTTTTAGTTTATTTTAGTAGTCGGAGTTAGTTGGGGACATGTCCCATCAACTCCTTATTTAGACAGTTTAGAGGCTTTCAGACTATAGCATGTTAGACAGTTATTTCAGATTTGCTTTTGTATTGTTATACTATTTTCAGACATTATTTATCAGATGTTTATTCAGTTTTAAACTTTATGGCCATTCAGTTCATATTTCCATATTTTATGGTATATTATGCAGTATACAAGTACAGATATTAGTCATGGGTTAGCTTATGGTCCTTCAGGTTCATGAGCACCGTGTAGCATTTTGGGTACCAGATTCGGGGTGTTACAGGTAAAGTATGACATACAGGTCAGAAGTTCAAGTTGAGCGGAGGGATTGGAGGTTTTGTCATTGGATAGGTTAGAGTATGAAGTCTTTATGACTATGTTGGGCTCTAGGTAGAATTTTTGGTGAATAAGGTTTTGGGTATAAGAGAACCAAGTATTTCTAGTGTACATCCTTGGTGAGACCTAATAGAGCAGAATGTTGTGCTTATAAGTGTCATGGGATGAAGGTCAAGGATTAATCTAAAATTTTCTTTTAGCGGTGGACTCTAAGGGAAGGTCGGGTTGCATATTTTAGTGATTCTCTTCCATCTCAGTTAAGAGAGTATTCTACTAGTGTTTCATGCATTCTTATAGCACTTCTATGTAAGGTTCGTATTTGCATTCGCTTTGTTCCCTAGATATGAGCCTTGACTTTACATTACATTGATTATGGTATATGCGATTGTGTTTTTATCAATTTCCAGTTCTAAGGACTTATTTTATGATATGGTTATGTCAGGATGGTTCTTCCTTATGGTCTAGGTGGTTACTATGAAGTACTTCATGCCTATGGTGCCTTGTCTTATTTTGGGGGTCTTATCTCAGGTGGAATGGATAATTCTTGTAATTTGGTTCCTTAATGACCCTTCCTATGGTTAGGGTGGTAGTGGCTTGAGGAGCATGGTGATGTTTGAAATAAGGAGTGTAGGAGTCCCTAAGTGGAGGACATTCTGGGTGACTAGTAGAGTTAAGGTTTTTAAGTGTATGGTGAGGTTGGTGTCATGAGAAATGGTTAGGAAAGGAATAGGTGGTGAAAACCTTTGTGAAAGTTATAAGGAGTGCTATATCTTTGGAAAGATAGATCGGTAGGCTTGAATGTTGTGATTAATAGTTATACCAATAGTTGTGTTGGGTTCTTAAGAGGATTAGGGAGGCATGATTTATAAATTGTGTTCATGGTGTAATCATATTACGATTTTGTGTTTCCAAATATATGTTGGGGTTTTTTGTTTTAATGGTTGGTTGTGGTTTTCATATTATAATGACGATAGAGTGGCGTAGTGTTTTGGGATAGATGTAAGGAGTAAAGCTTGGTGGCCTAAGTTAACTCTTTTTAGCTTTGGATAGGCTTGAATATGGGGGTACCAATCGTATGAATTTGGGTGCCTATCCCTTATGCTAGGCAGTAAGTCTTGGTTGGGATTCTGTCCAAGATATGACTTAACTTCATACGAGTCATATAGTAGGATAAAAAGTGTATGATTCCTAGTCGTATGGTGATGATTTATTTACCTAGCTGGAAATTGTTCAAGGTATAAGTTGTGGGTACCATTCATACCCTAAGGTACGAGTTAGGGTTCTGTTCTTATATGTTGGTCATTATAGGGGACCATGGTGAAGGGTTGTGTACGAGTTAGGGTACCACCATAACCTAGGGTACGACTAAAGGGGGTGAGTCGTACCCACCTGGGACTTGGCTTTCAGCTTTTAAGTTGTGGGTATTCCAGACATTTCCCACCTTAAAACCTTATGTCCCCATGTTATATAACCCTTGGTGGCCTCTTATAACACTTAGAAGAACAGAAACTCTCAAAATACTCTCTCAAACTCACGCTTGAAGATTGGAGGCTAGGGTTTCTACAAGTGTTCTTCAAGGGGATCTAGAGTCTTTCTCTCTGGAATCTTCTTGAATAAGGCATGTACTCATTCCCTCATTGTTAGTTCCAACTAAAGGCATGTTTTATTGTGTTTTAAACATGGATTGTGAATCATAAATGGTAGTTTTGAAATCAATGTTGAGGGTCTTGATGCATATTGTTGGGTATTGGTACAAACTATGTTTTTACATATTTTTGGTGATGGTTTGCACATATGGGGGATTGTTGGTTATGGTTTAACAAATGGATCATGAGTAACCCTAAAATTTATGGTTTATGCTTGGGTTTTTGTTTTGGTAAAGGTATGCCCTCAACATGTTTGATAAAATGTCTAAGAGAATGTTTTTACTCTATCGTTGTTTTTACTCTATCGTTGGACTTTTATTGGAACTATTGCATGGTATGGTTTGGTAATGGAACCCTAAATTGATTTGGATGGTTTTGAATTTGTTTAAAGTTTTTAATGGTATAAATGTTCCAAATGCTTGGATTGGTTTAAAGTGGTATAAATGGTGTGAATGGTTGGAATTGTGAAATAGTAAAGCCTTGATGGCTATGAAATTGATCTGAATGAAAACATTATGGGGTACATGGGAATCCCCCAAGAGAATGAAATGATGAAAATTGGTTGAATGTTGAATATCTTGTAGGATACAAGTGAATCCCCCAAGCAGAGCTTAATAATGAAATACTTGTGGGGTACACGGGAATCCCCCAAGTAAGCTTAATAATGATGTACTGGTGGGGTACATGGGAATCCCCCAAGTAAACTTAATAATGTATCCTATGGGGTACATTGGAATCCCCTAAGGTTGGCGAAGGACATTTCTTGCAAGTTATAGTCAGTATGACGATACCACTTGTAATAGCCTTGATTAAAAACAAATGGAATAATGGTTTGGTTGGATGGTAATGGTTTTAATTAGGCAATAATGGCTGGGTGTGATAGATAACCATGAAGGTGTGAGTCTAATGGATAGACACTAGAAACTCATGTTTGCCGATATGAGGATTGGACATCGTGACCTTATACTTAAGGGGTACATGAGAGTCCCCTAACACTTGTATATATATATATCACGGAGAGCGAAGGTTACAAGAGAATCCCCTATATCTATAGTATCTTCGGTTCATGTGTCTACACACATCGGGCCTGTCCAAGGGGTGAAACTGGACCCATATAGCCCGTCGGTGGTTCTAGGATAGTTAAGCTACACATACCCAGGTTAATAGTTTTAAAGGCATGCTAAACCCGGTTTTCTTTCCCTGCATAGTTATATATATGTATGTATGGTTGTGAATGCATAAGGTTGGTTTACTTGGTTTTATAGGTTGTCATTATTTTATTCTTATCCTGAGTGCATGCGAGGGTTCACCCATTAACCCATCTTCGAGCGGCTGTATCCCCACACGATGTAGGAACCAACCATATTACTCCTCCTACTCATTGATCAAATTCGGGAACAGTCGGTGTTGGATTGAAGTGGTGAGATTCCATAGTTCAAAAGGTGTCCATTTCATCTCATGGATTACTTTACATATATTCGTCTTTTCATAGACTTGGTTTTTGGCTATAGTCGGGGGCATATCCCAACTAGATACTCTTTGGTTTTAGTTTAGAGGCTTTGTATGGACAACTGTAGATTTGGATATGGATTGGTTACGTTATCTATACATATATACATTGGATTATTGTCTTGGTTTTGGTTTGGTTAGTGGTTGAATATTGGGTGATTGGACTTTCTTGAGTTGGTCATGGTTATGGACCTATCCCAAAGTCTTGGATCATGCATTACATTATTTTGTTATATGTTTGGGATTCATCTGACTTCGGGTATATGTTGGTTGGTGTTTTTGGGTATCGAGGGTGGTCTCTGATCCTGGTTAGACTTGGGATTGCCCATTACGACAAGGCCTCGATTCGGGTCATGTCAATACTGAGATAAGTTGTTTCAAATCTTTTCAGCTATGTTTAACATTGTTATTCAGAGGATTGTAGTTAGATAATGAAAGCATCTAGTCTGAGCAATTCTGATATATTTTGAATTATGACTTTAAACGTGTACATAATTTTTCAATTAGTGAAAAAGCGATCACCCAAGTTCAAGATACATTAGCCTTTTTCAGTAGGATTACAACCCCAAAGTTAGTTAATCGTAAGAGAAAACATACTCTAGGTGACATAACTAAAGTGATGAAGGCTTTATATGGTGTTGATATTAATTACATGAAAGCATGACAGACTAAGAAACGTGCAATAGAGATGCTAAGGGATGAACAAACTGATGGATATAAACGAATGCCTATATACATTTATATGCTAAGCAATGTGTATCCCAACTCACACATTAGTATGTATAAGTCACCGAAAAATGAATTCATGTATCTTTTTATAGCTTTACATTCAATGATGTGAGGTTTTGAGTTTTGTAGACTTGTGATTGCTGTGGATGTTGCACATTTGAGCATACAAAGAAATATTTGTTTCAGCTAGCACTTTTGATGGTGTAAGTATGTCACCGTATATGCATCAAATGAACTAGATTAAAACTAATACTTAGAACTTATGGTAAATGTATTGTATATAAACATCATAATAAATTGAACTGCATTGGACTAACAAGTTAATGTATCATACTTTTTTATTTTTATGTTACATTCTGCTAATAACATATGGTGTTGTAGATACTGATAGTGATTTTTCATGGTGATGATTTTTCTGTCATGACCCAAACCAGGGACTGGCCATGACAAGTATCTCAAGTCCACCGAGGACTACAGACCATTCTCTTTGCCTAGTCAAACAGAACACAACACACCTAGCGGCGGATGAATTTCAAACATATAACAAGATAGAGAATCAAATAACTCAAAAGTACTTAAAGATGTTCAACACAAATCCCAATCCACAGTAATCCACAAAGCCTCTACAAATTCAAAGACAACCTAAGTTGGGACATGCCCCTGATGATGGCTAAAAAAAAAGTCCAAAATAAAATAATCTATGATGTAAACTAAATCGAGAAGTCATAGGCCTTTCGAAAGAAGAAGACTCACCACTTCAAGCAGACTCACGAGCAACCCAGAACGCACCTGTCATTGTGCAAGAGAAGTATAAGTGTCTCCATTCCCTACATCACATGGGGATACAACGCCCGAAGAAGGTTAATGGGATGAGCACTAGCATGTAACTCAGGGAAGGGATAAAGTAGTGACATGATCAAACATTTTAAAATCATTCAAAGCCAATGCACATAATCATATACATACATACTTGTACATATACATATATATGCATATATATATATATATATCATGCTAGGATAGGGAGCAAGGTTTATCATGAAAGTAAAATACTAGTCTAGACCATGTATATCAACCGTAAAAAAAGGAAGCCATGGGCTATATGGGTTTAGCACCCCTGCTGAAAGGGCCCTAGGGCATTTTTGCCGCACGCATCGGAGGTATCAAGGAAGACCAGAAAATGCCCCAACACTATATTAATTTAGGATACAAATATATTAATAGTGTGAACCATGCACACAGTCATTAAGACCAACACTCATGTCGACAAACGTGAGTTTCTAGTGTCTTTACTTCGGGACTTCCACCATCACGATTTAGCTACATAACCCCCATGAAGCCCAATTAAAACCAGTTTCACACAACCCATTCATTTAACCAAGGAATTATACATTATGGCACATTACAGGGATCATCATACCATTTCACTTGCAAGCTCATAATTATGCCATTACAATTTCATTAACTTGGGGAATGCCTCGAGCCCCTTTGTTTATTAAATCAAAACATAAACAACAAGGCCTTCATAGACCATGCTCATTGTTTAACCATTCATGCAATGTAATATTATAGGTGAGTAAGTCAAACCAAGAGACAAATCCATAATTTAAAGCCATTACAAAAGTGGGTTGAGGAAACACAATTATCCAAGACTAATTTTAACTCCAAAAACATTAATTTGGGGGAATACCTCGACCCCCATTCCAATTCACACACCCAAGCACCCCATTAGCTCGAAACATTCTATTCAAAGTATGAACAACTCATAAAAACCATGGAAAAACAATTCAAGGATCAATCATTCCAAAAACCTCAATCCATGTCAAATCCCACATTCAAATCCATACCATTAAACCATTTAAAATACATACTTTTCATAAAATAAGATTTGGGGAAGAGTAACATGCCTAAAAGGATCACAATTTTGGAGGAAATTTTCCCTTGGAAGCTCTAGACATTCAACAATGCTTTTGCTGGAGATGATTTGTGAGAAGAGGGAAGTTATTTTAGTGTGTTATGGATGGGAATGGGGTACCAATAAGGTTTTAAAGTTGTGGGTCACATTTGGGGAAAAAAGGAAATGTCCAAAGTGCCCTTAATGAAAATACTAAAAAATTGTCGTCCTGTCCTTACAGGTGACCTTATGACTCGTAGGGCCAGCTTACGACTCGTGAATTCCAATCGTAGTCTGGAAAAAATCCATGGGTACCCATATTGGTCTGGCTATGAGTCGTACCCTACGACTCATACTCAAACATTACGACTCATTAGGTCAAATCGTAGGCAAGACAAAAATATTTAGGCATCACACTGGTTTGGCTACAGATGGGACTATACGACTTGTAATAAGTCAATAGTAATAATAATAAAAACTTGGCTAATCCACACTAGTCAGACTATGATTAGGGTCCTACGACCCATAATGACACCCTACGACTCTTACGGAGATTCGTAGTCTGGGCAGTAATCTCATCGGTCTAGAAATTTTTAAGGACAAAAAATTTGGGTGTTTCATTCTCCCCTGCAAGATTATTCATCCCTGAATAATAAATCAAGGCATCAGTTAATTCCTCTCATGCACTCTAGAAGAATACACAACCACCTTTCCATGATGCATCAACACACAACCTAGTCCTATTCAGGACGCATCACAATAAACAATAAAGCCATCAATACCGTTGGGTAGGGTCAAAATTGGAGCTGAAGTCAACTTATCCTTTAACTTCTCAAAGCTACCCCCACAAGCATCAGAACATATAAACTTTACTTTCTTCTGAGTCAACCTAGTCAATAGAGCAGCAATAGATGAGAAACTATTCGAAAACCTCTTATAATACCTAGCTAAACCCAAGAAGCTCCTAATATTTGTTGGAGTCATGGGTCTAGGCCACTTCTTAACCGCTTTCACTTTTTATGGATCCACCACGATCCTCTCACTAGAGATAACATTACCAAGAAAGGTTACAACCCTCAACAAGAACTCCCACTTTGAAAACTTAACATACAAATATTGATCTTTAAGAGTCTGTAACACTATATGGAGGTGATTGGCTTGATCCTCTTTGCTCTTTGAATACATTAAGATGTTATCAATAAACACAATGATGAATAAGTCCAGAAACTAATGGAATACCCAGTTTATAAGGTTTATAAATGTAGTCAGAGAATTAGTCAACCCAAAAGACATAACCAAAAACTAATAATGACCATACCAAGTACGAAAAGCACTCTTAAGGATATCCGCCTCCCTAATCTTCAACTGATAATAATCTAACGAAAGATCAATCTTAGAAAAATACTTAGCTCCCTGAAGCTGGTCAAATAGATCAATCCTCCTAAGAGGGTACTTAGTCTTCACCGTTACCTTATTCAACTGTCGGTAATCTATACACATTCGAAGAGACCCATCCTTCTTACACACGAAGAGTATAGAAGCGCCCTACGGAGAAATACTAGGGCGGATAAAGCCTTTATCAAGGGGATCTTTGAACTGCTCCTTATGCTCTTTCAACTCAATTAGAGCCATTCTATTGGGAGGGATAAAGATAGCATGAATGTTCGGTAGAAGGTCAATCCCAAAGTCTTTTTCCCGATTGAGAGAAATAATAGGAAGATCACCAAGAAAAACTTTAGAAAACTTATTAACTACAAGGACAGATTGCAAAGAAAGACCCTCCGAGTTAGAATCCTTAACCCGAACCAAGTGATAAAGACACCTCCTTGGAAATCAACTTTTGGGCTCTAAGATAAGAAAGGAACCTTACCTAAGGCACCAAGGAACTACCTTCCCACTTAATCACCGATTTATATGAGAATTAGAAATTGACCTTGCGAGTACGAAAATCAAGAGAAGCACAAAATGAATAGAGCCCATCCATCACTAAAATCACATCAAAATCTAACATGTCTAACTCTATCAGATCCACTAACGTCTTTCTTCCACAGATAGATACCACACAACCCCTATAGACTCTTCTACCCATAATAGAGTTATCCATCAGGGTAGACACAAAAAGGGACCAGGAATTCACTCAAGACCAATATCAAAATGAATAGCCACATAAGGGGTCACATAAAAAAGGGTATATCCAAGATTAAATAGAGAATATACATCACGAGAGAAAATTTTTAGTGTACCAGTAACAATATTAGGAGATGCCTCAGAATCCTAATCGATGGCATGGGCATACAGACAATTTCGGCTAGTATCAAATCCAGAAGTAGCACCCTTCATTGTAGGAGCTGGAAAATAAAGATCAAAAATTTTTAGCTCCAGTTGCAACTCTTGACTAACAGTGTCATGGCATGTGCCTCTGTTGGCCATAATTATAACATCAATTCTTTCCTTACTCTACCCACAAAAATGACAAAGAGGATAAGATAGGGCTCTCTAAGATCTACTAGCCCAAAATTAGGCTTCCTATACCTTAAACCTACTATTGGCCTAAAAACGATGATCACCAGGAGACCTAGGATAAGGAGCACTAACAGTTGCATGGTAAATCCCCTTATTCCTCTCCTTAGTCCACTATTTCCCATGTCTACTATTATTCTAACCTCTATCTTACTCTAAATATCTAAATTTCTTATTTTACCTCTCTCCAATCTTTGTCTGATTCCTTCTCCCATTAATAGGACCAGACTGGCATGACAGAGAGGTCACTATCTGGGTTAAAAGATGAATAAAGCAACGAAACTCAACATTAGAAATATCTTCTTGGGGTGGTAGGGCATGGATGTCATCAACCCAAGAAGCCTGAGGAGGACTAGTAGGAACAGGTGGAACCCTACAAGAGCAATCAGGAGTAGAGACCCTAGACTGGGTTTGAACTCCATAAGTAGGATGAGTTCCATCTATATTGTCCTTAAGTGGGACAAACGAGTTTCTATGAGCATCAGATAGTCGAGGAGGCATGATCTGAAGTGAAAATAAATGAAGATTAGAAGAGTTTTCAAGACCGTAGACTTTATAGCTTGAAAATAGATCACAAAAAAGGGAAACATTCTTAAATTCCTCGTAGCCTCTCCCTTATAAGTGTGGCACGCTACATACATAGAGGCTCTACTTGACATGACTTTGTGGATACCCAATAACACTGAACCTAGGCTTTGATACCAACTTTTTCATGACCCGAACTAGGGCCTGGCCATGATGGGTATCTTAAGTCCACCAAGGACTAGAGATCATCCTCTTTAATGAGTCAAATAGAACACAACACACCTAGCAACGGATGAATTTCAAATATATAACAAGATAGAAAATCAAATAACTCAAAAGTACTTAAAGATGTTCAACAACAAATCCCAATACATAGTAATCCACAAAGCCTTTACTAATCCAAAGACAAACTATGTTGGGAGATGCCCCCGATGATAGCCAAAAATAAGAGTACAAAGGAAAATAGTCTATGATGTAAACTAAATCAAGAAGTAATAGGCCTTCCTGAAGAAGAAGGATCACCACTTCATGCTAACTTAAGAGCAACCCAGAATGCACCTATTATAGTGCAAGAGAAGTAAAAGTGTCTCTGTTCCCTGCATCGCATGGGGATACAACATCTAGAGACGATTAGTGGGATGAGCACTAAAATGTAACTCAGGGAAGGGATAAAGTAATGACATGATCAAACATTTCAAAATCATTCAAACCTAATACACATAATCATATACATATCTATCTATCTAACTATTTATCTATCCATCCTATATATGTATATATATATCATGCTGGAATAGGGAACAAGGTTTAGCATGCAAGTAAAATATTAGCCTAGATTACATAGCTCAATCGTCATAAAAAGGCATCTACAGGCTATATGGGTTCAGTTCCCCTTATTGAAACGGCCCTAGTGCATGTTAATCGCACACACCGGGGGTATCATGGAAGACCAGGGAATGCCCCGACCTTATGTCAATCCAGGTTATAAATATATTAATAGTGTGAACCACACATAGAGTCATTAAGACCAACCCTCATGTCGGTGAATGTGAGTTTCCAATGTCAGTCCTTCAGAACCTCCACTTTCATGATTTAGATACATAACTCCCATCAAGCCTAATTAAAACCAGTTTCACATAACCCATTTATTTAATCAAGGAATTATACATTAAGGAACATCACAGGTATCGTCATACCTTTTCGTTTGCAAGCTCATAATTATGCTATTATAAGTCTATTAGCTTGGGGGAATGCCTCGACCCCTTTTGTTCATTAAATAAAATATAGCCAACAAGGCCTTCAAAATCCATATTCGTTGTTTAACCTTTTATGCAATGCAATAGTATAGGTGAGTAAGTCAAACCAAGAGACAAATCAATAATTTAAAACCATTTACCCAAGTGGCTTGAGTAAACTCAATTATCCAAGATCAATTTCAAGTTTAAAAACATCAATTTGGGGGAATAACTCAACCCCCATTTTGATTCCCATACCCATGCACCCCATTAGTTCAAAACATTCAATTCAAAGCATGAAAAACTCATAAAAACCATGGAAAAAAAATTCATGGATCAACTATTCCCAAACCCTTAATGTATGTCAAATCCGACATTCAAATATATACCATTAAACCATTTAAAACACATGCTTTTCATAAAATAAGATTTTGAAAAGAGTACATGCCTGGAAGGATCATAGTTTTGGAGGGAATTTTTCCTTGGAAGCTCTAGACATTCAACCTTTAGAAAACCCTAATGCTCTTGCTTGAGAGGATTTGTGAGAAGGGTAATTATTTTAATATGTTATGGATAAGAATGAGGTCCCAATAATGTAACGCCCCAAATTTGGTTCCTAGAACTTTACACGGTGCTCATGACCCCGAAGGACCACAAGCTAACCCATGATTAATATCTGTAATTAAGCACTGAATAATATACTGTAAATATATGGAATATAAGACGTAAGGCCACAAGGTTCAAAATGGAACTAATACTGAATATAAAACAATGTCTATAATGGGGTATAATTGTAACGCCCCGATTCCCATAAATCGGAACGCCATACGGTGCTCGTGACCCCGAGGGACCATAAGCTAACCCTTCACTGATATCCGTATCTATTCACTACATAATATAATACGATAAATAAAGAAACTGGCTAAATTTGGCCATAAGGTTCAAACATCTAAATATACCATACTGAAAACTATATATCAATACATCTGTCTGAAAAGCCTCTACACTGTCTGAACTGTGGAGTTGAAGGGACAATTCCCCAACTAACTTCGTCTACTAAAATCATCAAATCACTGAAATAGAATATCCTTGGATGATAAGGACTCACTGCTGCACCCACTGCTATAAGATTTGACAGCTAAATATACTCTGAATCTCGCTCTTCTGAACCTATGGTGGGGAAAGCACCATAGCGTGAATTCTTTTTTGACAGCCTCATCTTCTGTACATTAACTGAGTTCTTTTTTGAGACTGTTAGTGAAACTATGGGAGTGATCATTTAACCGACATACTCCACATACCACAAATGGGATCCAACTGTACCCCAGCTGGAAGGGTGTCAATACTGTGCAACCAGTAAAGATAACTGCATAAAACCCTCTACTATCAGGACCTCAAACGAGAATGGTGGGACCCTCTACTCGCAGGGCAACCACCTCATCTAACCCTCTACTCGCAGGATAGATTTCTCAACCTATGCTGGCGACGTAGTTCTGGAGTATAAGGATTGCTACCAGGAATCAAACCTTCTACTCGCAGGAATGTTCCCATCCTTAGCTCACTCGGTGCTAAATCCTACTCCCAACTGAAAGACATTTAACTGGTTCTTAACTGTACTCAACTGAACTGAATCTGTTCTCACATTATGATACTTTATTAATATGACAGAGTTCTCTGGATTCCGTTCTCTGACGGAGTATTTCTAATTGAAACTTACTTTTAAGATATGCTTACTATCTCACAAAATGTACAGAGACCTGTAATAGAGTGAATTGATATGTAAGATTTCAGAGCTTTATGGCCTGATTATTCGATAAAGAATGATTTCCAAGATTACTGAGTTTTCGCTAAGTTTTGAAACTAATCGGGAGATCATTGTTCATCGCTCGATTGAGATTACCATGAAACTGACTCGGCTCTAGACCAGCAGACTATTTCGGGCATACGTACCCCCAGCACACAATAGAATAAAGTAACACAAGATAGATAACTCATACACAACATACCCATAGGCCATCATACGCAACACATAATTGAGGACTTCACACTTAGCAAATCAAATGGCCTCATTTCTCCATATAAGCATCTAATCGAACACATGGGGAGCATGCTTTGGGTCCGCAGCAAATACTACGCACAAACATCATAGTTACCTCAAAAATTCATCATGGCATTCCATCATACACCCACAACGCACCACAAATTCAAGGAAATCAATTATCCATAGGAACAAAGCATGAGTTTATCTTTTAAGACCTAATGAACCACAATGCATAGTTTCCTATTCTCTTAAATATTTTGTCAAACATATGGTAGACATAAGTTAAGCATATGGATATGACATGAAATTATAATTTGGATAACAAACATGTCAAATACTTAAATTCTTCTTCACATAGTCATTTTAGCAATCATCTTACATGCACCATTTAGGGCATAGGTTTAATGCTCAATTTCATGCACCACAACACCATCATCCTTCAACTTCAACATCCACATTTATCAATTCACAATCCAACTCACATTTAGAAAATAATTGACATATCAATCAATAGTAGAGATATATAATTTCCAATAATAATTACCAAGTCATAACAAGGAAATAATGGAATAATAGTATAAATCAAGGCTTAACAATTTAAATCATCATATATTCATAATCAATTAATTTTGGACCTATTATGTTATAAAAACAAAATCTCTAGTCTCTTAGGTATTTTCACAAACACCTTACATGAACTTCTTAGGCATAGGTGGATTCATCACGATTACAAGTATTCAATCACCCATTTCATATATTGATACATCACACACTGCCATAGTTTCCACAAACATACAAAGATCCCTTCTTGGATATCATCAACTTCAACAACATAATCACCAACCATCACACAAATACTACACACACATACTTCAACCAACGCACATAATCATCCCGCGCATATATCTCGATCATCATGTGAATACTACACACATACGTAATGAAAATTTAGAAAGTATAAATATGTATATATATGTACACATGTATCTTGAGCCTTTGAAAAAGGATTTGTGGGATATACGAACGAAAGGAGCCCATAGATAAACACTTGCATACCTTGGATTTCGTGGCCGGAAGAGATTGACGGAAGGAATTCTTGAATCAATGCCTCCAATTAATTTCCCCAATTCAAAACCCTAACCCTAACTTGATATATATATATATATATATATATATACATATAAGAGAAATGTGAGGAAAATAATATAAGTTCTCAGCTGAATGGGGTATATATAAAGGGTGACCATAATGGGAAATGACCAAACTACCTTTAAATATCAATTAATGTCAAATAAGCCCTTCAGTGATCTATCCGGTAGGATGAAGTAAATTGGCCATAACTTTTTACTTCGATGTCCAAATTGGAAGAAACCAATTTCATTAGAAATAAGACTCTCAGGGCTTTCCATTGATATATAGCCGATCACACAGTTCATTAGGTATAAGGAGTTACGATCGTTTGAATTTGACCAAAAAAATTCCTGGCTGCAATATTTTTTTCTTTCCTGCACATTTTACTGTTCACAATTCGATCGGAATGGTCGTAGTTTGATTGGAATGGTCATAACTCATCGCTTGAGTGTCTGTTTTGGGTGATCCACATATTGTTGGAAAGCTTATTCGATGCTCTATGAAATGGTGGTTTGAAATACAAGAAATGACACACAGAAATATTATAAATCATTCTCGAAGATAGGATCCCGACATATTTACGCACAAAATTTCAATGAAATTTTTTTTTGGGGTATTACATCATCTCCCCCTTGGAAACATTCATCCTCGAATGTGAAGGCCAGATTAAGAACACTAATCAACTGGGTTTATTTAAGACAGCAACACATCTCAAAATATAAACACACGACTGAAGAAACCAATACTCTGCGCACTTTCACTTGTCATGCACATCTATAGCATAAAACATTCAACAACTCACTCATGGGTAACTTTTCACAACACATATGCACCTCAAATGCACAGAATCATAACCCAACCAATCTCTTTAATACATGTTCAAACATGCCCACAATTCGAGTTCCTTTCTATTGAACGCGCATATTAAATATGATTATACCTAATATACCAAATTCTCGAAAGCATAACTAGAAATGCAACGAACGCGGAGGTTAACATCATAGAAAGAGCATGGACATGCAATTATTATAACATTATGGGGTATCTCCCCCTTGGGACCCAAGGTCCCTCTAGACATATTTCACTGAAATAAGAATGGGTCGGGAACTGTTTCCCTTTACTGCTTTTCCATACCTACTGGTACCACTACCAGATTCTGAGGGCCTGACTAGTCACTTTCTCTATCATCCTCCTCTCAGCTTTAAGTCATCGTCAGACACTTTTAAATACTTTGCTATACCTCGAAATGAACTACAACCAATGTACTCTAGAGTCTGAGGCACAACGGTGCACGAAATGATAACTTAATTCATCCAGAAAGACTACATTTGAAAACATAAATTCAATACCAATGCTACTTCTTGGAATACAACTCTTATCTTTCCTTAGTCTCTACAATCATCATCATATACATACACTCTTTTCAACACCTACTTGTCTCACTAAACACATTATTTGCTTCGATTTTATTATAGGCTACTAATACAACATTCACATCTAAATACTTAATTTGGAGTCCACAAACTTACATTCTTCAAAGATTCAAGCTTAGCTTCTAAAACATAACATGAATATCCATAAATCTTTAATAAACATACTATTCTTATTCTAACCTTCAAACATCACATCTCTTAAGCTTATACTTCTCCACACCATGAGAATCGCAGCTATATCTCTACCAATCAACACATATAATTCCCAACTTCCACACTTAGATTCTTACATATATAGTTTCAAGAATATTCATTCACCATACAAACAGCTAATCCCATAAGGTATACTCTGCTAACTTTAGAGAACACTATCCCAAAACTATCTTTGGGGTCCGTCAGAGAAAGTTCTATCTGAAAGACTTTGGCTTCACTACTTCTGTTACATTAAGAGTAAGGTAAATCTGATATAAGTAGATTATTACAAGAGTCTACATAACTCTCTTGGAAAATCTTGCTATAGCACGATCTGGATCATGAAAGAACGAAAACTCTTCTAAACATCCCATAGCCTCCCATACATGAATGTGGCGTGCAACACACTCTTGTACAAGACTACTAGATGCGGCTTTTCAAACTTCCTAGGACACTGTTGAACCTTAGGCTCTGATACCAAGTTTGTAACGCCCTGATTATCATGAACCGGAATGCCACACGGTGCTCGTGACCCTGAGGGACCACAAGCTAACCCTTCCCTGATATCCGTATCTGTTCACTACATAATATAATACGATAAATGCAGAAACTGGCTAAATCTGGCCATAAGGTTCAAACATCTAAATATACCATACTGAAAACTAAATATCAATATATCTGTCTGAAAAGCCTCTACACTGTCTGAACTGTGGAGTTGAAGGGACAATTCCCCAACTAACTCCGTCTATAAAAATCATCAAAACACTAAAATAGAATATCCTCGGATGATGAGGACTCACTGCTGCACCCACTGCTACAAGATCTGACAGCTAAATATACTCTGAATCTCGCTTTTCTGAACCTATGGTGGGGAAAGCACCATAGCGCAAATACATCAGTACAAAGAATGTACCGAGTATGCAAGGATAGGGTAAGGTAAAATATAAGGGTTATGCATAAACATAACAATCTGAATAATATGTATTCCCTGGAATAAACATATATAGAAACTCTACAGTTACCAATTTTGAAACATGTCTGATCAACAATACACACATGGATGCATAAAGTACAATTGAAATCATCATGACACCGAATGTTACATTTTGAACGCTGACACCCAAAAATAATAATATTGACAATAAGATACTGAGTATCTGAAGCTACTAGAGTTGACATCTGTACTTATCCATACTGAGAATTCGAATAACTGATATTACTGATATTTGATATTCAAATTCACCAACTCTAGAACACTGAACAACTGAATCTGAGATCATCCTTCATCTAGCAGAAATTCTCTAGAACACTGAACAACTGAATCTGAGATCAACCCTCATCTAGCAGGAAGTCTCTATACTCAACGATAATGATAATGGGTAAATAAGTTTGAGAGCAACCCTCATCTCGCAGGAAGTCTCTCTACTCAATGATAATGATAGCAATACTGGGAGGCCTATATCTGATAGCCTCAACTTCTGCACATTAACTGAGTTCTTTTTTGAGACTATTATTGAAACTGTGGGAGTGATCATTTAACCGACATGCCCCACTTACGACAAGTGGGATCCAACCTGTACGCCAGCTGCAAGGGTATCAATACCGCACCACCAGTAAAGACAACTGCATAGGATTCTCTACTATCAGGACCTCAAATGAGAACGGTGGGACCCTCTACTCGCAGGACAACCACCTCATCTAACCCTCAACTCACAGGATAGATGTCTTAACCTATGCTGGCGATGTAGTTCTGGACCATAAGGATTGCTACCAGGAATCAACCCTTTACTCGTAGGAATGTTTCCATCCTTAGCTCGCTCGGTGCTAAATCCTACTCCCAACTGAAAGACATTTAACCGATTTTTAACTAAACTGAATCTGTTCTCACATTATGATACTTTATCAATATGACAAATTTTGCGGGATTCCATTCTCTGACGGAGTATTTCTAATTGCCACTTACTTTTAAGATAAGCTTACTATCTCACAAAATGTACAGAGGTATGTAATGGAGTAAATTGATATGTAAGATTTCAGAGCTTCATGGCCCGATTATTTGATGAAGAATGATTTCCGAGATTACTGAGTTTTCCCCAAGTTTTTAAACTAACTAGGAGTTCAATGTTCATCACTTGATTGAGATTATTGTGAAACTAACTCGGCTCTAGACCAACAGACTATTTCAGGCATACGTACCCCCAGCTCACAATAGCATAAAGTAACACAAGATAGATAACTCATACACAACATGCCCATAGGCCATCATACGCAATACATAATTGAGGACTTTACACTTAGAAAATCAAATGGCCTCATTTCTCCATATAAGCATCCAATCGAACACGTGGGGAGCATGCTTTGGGTCCACAGCAAATATTATGCATAAACATCATAGTTATCTCAACAATTCATCATGGCATTCCATCATACACCCACAACGCACCACAAATTCAAGGAAATCAACTATCCACAGGAACAAAGCATGAATTTATCTTTTAAGACCTAATGAACCACAATGCATAGTTTCCTATTCTCTTAAATATTTTGTCAAACATATGGTAGACATAAGTTAAACATATGGATATGACATGTAATCATAATTTGGATGAAAAACATGTCTAATACTTAAATTCTTCTTCACATAGGTATTTTAGCAATCATCTTACATGCACCATTTAGGGCATAGGTTTAATGCTCAATTTTATGCACCACAACACCATCATCCTTCAACTTCAACATCCACATTTATCAATTCACAATCCAACTCACATTTAGAAAATAATTGACATATCAATCAATAGTAGAGATATATAATTTCCAATAACAATTACCAAGTCATAACAAGGAAATAATGGAATATTAGTATAAATCAAGGCTTAACAATTTAAATCATTAGATATTCATAATCAATTAATTTTGGACCTATTATGTTATAAAAACAAAATCTCTAGTCTCTTAGGTATTTTCACAAACACCTAACATTCACTTCTTAGGCATAGGTGGATTCATCAAGATTACAAATATTCAATCACCCATTTCATATATTTATACATCACACACCACCATAGTTTCCACAAACATACAAAGATCCCTTCTTGGATATCATCAACTTCAACAACATAATCACCAACCATCACACAAATACTACACACATATACTTCAACCAACACACATAATCATCCCACACATATATCTCAACCATCATGTGAATACTACACACATACAAAATGAAAATTAGAAAGTATAATCATATATATATGTATATATATATATATATATATGTATACATGTATCTTGAGCCTTTGAAAAAGGATTTGTGGGCTCTATGGACGAAAGGATCCCATAGATAAACACTTGCATACCTACACAATGAAAATTAGAAAGTATAATCATATATATATATATATATATATCTATACATGTATCTCTACAATTTAAACCTTTCACCCACTATTTATATATATATATATATATATATAAGAGAAATACGAGGAAAATAATACAAGTTCTCAGCTGAATGGGGTATATATAGAGGGTTACCGTAATGGAAAATGACCAAAATACCTTTAAAAATCAATTAATGTCAAATCTGCCCTTCAGTGATCTATCTGATAGGCTGAAGTAAATTGGCCATAAATTTTTACTTCGATGTCCAAATTGGATGAAACCAATTTAATTGGAAATGAGACTCTCAGGGCTTTCCGTATATATATAGCAGATCACACAGTTCATTATGTAGAAGGAGTTATGATCGTTTGAAGTTGACCAAAAAAATTGCTTGGCTGCAGTATTTTTTTTGTTTCCTGCACATTTTACTATTCATAGTTCTATCGGAATAGTCGTAGTTTGATCGGAATAGTCGTAGGTTGATCGGAATGGTCGTAACTCATCGCTCGAGTGTTTTTTTGTGTGATCCACATATCGTTGGAAAGCTTATTCGATGATTTACGAAATGGTGGGTTAAAATCCAAGAAATGACACATAGAAAAATTATTAATCATTCTCGAAGATAGAATCCCGACACTTTTACGCACAAAATTTCAATGAAAATTTTTTCGGGGTATTACATCATCTCGTCCTTGGAAACATTCATCCTCAAATATGAAGGCTAGATTAAGAACACTAATCAACTGGGTTTATTCAAGACAACAACACATCTCAAAACATAACCACACGACTGAAGCAATCAATACTCTGCGTACTTTGACTTGTCATGCACATCTATCGCATAAAACATTCAACAAACCACTCATGGGTAAATTTTCACAACACACATGCATCTCAAATGCACAGAATCATAACCCAACCAATCTCTTCAATATATGTTCAAACATGCCCATAATTCGAGTTCCTTTCTATTGAACGTGCATATTAAATACAAATATACCTAATATACCAAATTCTCAAAAGTATAACTAGAAATGCAACGAACGATTAGGTTAACATCATAGAAAGAGCATGGACATGCAATTATTATAACATTATGGGGTATCTCCCCCTTGGGACCCAAGGTCCCTCTAGACATATTTCACTGAAATAAGAATGGGTCGGGAACTATCTCCCTTTACTGCTTTTCCACACCTACTGGCACGACTACCAAATTCTGAGGGCCTAACTAGTCACTTTCTCTATCATCCACCTCTCAGCTTTAAGTCCTTGTCAGACACTTTTAAATACTTGGCTAAACCCCGAAATGAACTACAACCAATGTACTCTAGAGTCTGAGGCACAACGGTGCACAAAATGATAACTTAATTTATCCGGAAAGACTACACCTGAAAACATAAATTCAATACCAATGCTACTTCTTGGAATACAACTCTTATCTTTCCTTAGTCTCTACAATCATCATCATATACATACACTCTTTTCAACACCTACTTGTCTCACTAAACACATTATCTGCTTCAATTTCTTCATAGGCTAGTAATACCACATTCACATCTTAATACTTAGTTTGGAGTCCACAAACTTACATTCTTCAAAGATTCAAGCTTAGCTTCTAAAACATAACATGAATATCCAAAAATATTTAATAAACATACTATTCTCATTCTACCCTTCAAACATCACGTCTCTTAAACTTATACTTCTTCACACCATGAGAATCGCAGCTATATCTCTACCAGTCAACACATATAATTCCCAACTTCCACACTTAGATTCTTACATATATAGTTTCAAGACTATTCATTCACCATATAAAAAGATAACCCCATAAGGCATACTCTACTCACTTTAGAGAACACTATCCCAAAACTATCTGCGGGGTTCGTCAGAGAAAGTTCTATCTGAAAGACTTTGGCTTCACTACTTCTGTTACATTAAGAGTAAGGTAAATCTGATATAAGTAGATCATTAAAAGATTCTACATAACTCTCTTGGAAAATCTTGCTATAGCACGATCTGGATCATGAAAGAACAGAAACTCTTCTAAACATCCCATAGCCTCCCATACATGAATGTGGCGTGCAACACACTCTTGTACAAGACTCTACTAGATGCGGCTTTTCAAACTTCCTAGGACACTGTTGAACCTTAGGCTCTGATACCAAGTTTGTAACGCCCTGATTATCATGAACCGGAATACCACAAAGTGCTCGTGACCCTGAGGGACCACAAGCTAACCCTTCCCTGATATCCGTATCTGTTCACTACATAATATAATACGATAAATGCAGAAACTGGCTAAATCTGGCCATAAGGTTCAAACATCTAAATATACCATACTGAAAACTAAATATCAATATATCTGTCTGAAAAGCCTCTACACTGTCTGAACTGTGGAGTTGAAGGGACAATTCCCCAACTAACTCCGTCTACAAAAATTATCAAAACACTGAAATAGAATATTCTCGAATGACGAGGACTCACTGCTGCACCCACTGCTACAAGACCTGACAGCTAAATATACTCTGAATCACACTCTTCTGAAGCTATGGTGGGGAAAGCACCATAGCACGAATGCGTCAGTACAAAGAATGTACCGAGTATGGAAGGATAGGGTAAGGTAAAATATAAGGCTTATGCACAAACATAACAATCTGAATAATATGTATTCGCTAGAATAAACATATATAGAAACTCTGTAGTTACCAATTTTGAAACATGTCTGATAAAAAATACACACATGGATGCATAAAGTAAAATTGAAATCATCATGACACCGAATGTTACATTTTGAACGTTGACACCCGAAAATAATATTACTGACAATAAGATACTGAGTATCTGAAGCTACTAGAGCTAACATCTGTACTTATCCATATTGAGAATTTGGATAACTGATACTACTGATATTTGATATTCAAATTCCCCAACTCTGGAACACTGAACAACTGAATCTGAGATCATCCTTTATCTAGCAGGAAGTCTCTAGAATACTGAACAACTGAATCTGAGATCAACCCTCATCTAGCAGAAAGTCTCTAGAACACTGAACAACTGAATCTGAGATCAAACCTTATCTAGCAAGAAGTCTCTATACTCAACGATAATGATAATGGGTAAATAAGTTCGAGAGCAACCCTCATCTTGCAGGAAGTCTCTCTACTCAATGATAATGATAGCAATACTGGGAGGCCTATATCTGACAGCCTCAACTTCTGCACATTAACTAAGTTCTTTTCTGAGACTGTTACTAAAACTGTGGGAGTGATCATTTAACTGACATGCCCCACTTACCACAAGTGGGATCCAACCTGTACCCCAGCTGGAAGGGTGTCAATACCGCACCACCAGTAAAGACAACTGCATAGGACCCTCTACTATCAGGACCTCAAACGAGAACGATGGGACCCTCTACTTGCAGGACAACCACCTCATCTAACCCTATACTTACAGGATAGATATCTCAACCTACACTGGCGACGTAGTTCTGGAGCATAAGGATTGCTACCGGGAATCAAACCCTCTACTCATAAGAATGTTCCCATCCTTAGCTCGCTCGGTGCTGAATCCTACTCCCAACTGAAAGACATTTAACCGGTTCTTAACTGTACTCAACTGAACTGAATCTGTTCTCACATTATGATACTTTATCAATATGACAGAGTTCTCTGGATTCTGTTCTCTGATGGAGTATTTCTAATTGCCACTTACTTTTAAGATAAGTTTACTATCTCACAAAATGTACAGAGGTATGTAATGGAGTAAATTGATATGTAAGATTTCAGAGCTTCATGGCCCGATTATTCGATAAAGAATGATTTATGAAATTATTGTGTTCCCCAAGTTTTGAAACTAATCGGGAGTTCATTGTTCATCACTTGATTGAGCTTACTGTGAAACTGACTCGGCTCTAGACCAACAGACTATTTCGAGCATACGTACCCCCAGCACAAAATAGCATAAAGTAACACAAGATAGATAACTCATACACAACATGCCCATAGCCCATCATACGCAACGCATAATTGAGGACTTCATACTTAGCAAATCAAATGGCCTCATTTCTCCATATAAGCATCCAATCGAACATGTGGGGAGCATGCTTTGGGTTCACAGCAAATACTATGCACAAATATCATAGTTACCTCAACAATTCATCATGGCATTCCATCATACATCCACAACGCACCACAAATTCAAGGAAATCAACTATCCACAGGAACAAAGCATGAATTTATCTTTTAAGACCTAATGAACCACAATGCATAGTTTCCTATTCTCTTAAATATTTTGTCAAACATATGGTAGACATAAGTTAAGCATATGGATATGACATGAGATTATAATTTGGATAACAAACATGTCAAATACTTAAATTCTTCTTCACATAGGCATTTTAGCAATCATCTTACATACACTATTTAGGCCATAGGTTTAATGCTCAATTTCATGCACCACAACGCCATCATCCTTCAACTTCAACATCCACATTTCTCAATTCACAATCCAACTCACATTTAGAAAATATTTGACATATAAATCAATAATAGGGATATATAATTCCCAATAATAATTATAAAGTCATAACAAGGAAATAATGGAATAATAGTATAAATCAAGGCTTAACAATTTAAATCGTCATATATTCATAATCAATTAATTTTGGACCTATTATGTTATAAAAACAAAGTCTCTAGTCTCTTAGGTATTTTCACAAACACCTTACATGCACTTCTTAGGCATAGGTGGCTTCATCAAGATTACAAGTATTCAATCACCTATTTCATATATTTATAGATCACACTCCACCATAGTTTCCACAAACATACAAAGATCCCTTCTTGGATATCATCAACATCAATAACATAATCACCAACCATCACACAAATACTACACACATATACTTCAACCAACACACATAATCATCCCACACATATATCTCAACCATCATGTGAATACTACACACATACACAATGGAAATTTAAAAAGTATAATCACATATAAATATATTTACACATGTATCTTGAGCCTTTGAAAAAGGATTTGTGGGCTCTATGGATGAAAGGATCCCATAGATAAACACTTGCATACCTTAGATTTCGTGGCCGGAAGAGATTGACGGAAGGAGTTCTTGAATCAAAGGCTCCAATTAATTTCCCCAATTCAAAACCCTAACCCTAACTTGATATATACATACATATTTATATATATATATATATATATATACACATACATACATACATATAAGAGAAATGAGAGGAAAATAATACAAGTTCTCAGCTGAATGGGGTATATATAGAGGGTTACCATAATGGGAAATGGCCAAAATACCTTTAAAAAGCAATTAATGTGAAATCTGCCCTTCAGTGATCTATCCGATAGACTAAAATAAATTGGCTATAACTTTTTACTCCGATGTCCAAATTGGATGAAACCAACTTCATTGGAAAGAAGACTCTCAGAGATTTCCGTTGATACATAGCAGCTCACACAGTTCATTATGTAGATGGAGTTATGATCGTTTAAAGTTGACCAAAAAAATCGCCTGGCTGCAGTATTTTTTTTCTTTCCTGCACATTTTACTGTTCACAGTTCGATCGGAATGGTCGTAGTTTGATCGGAATGGTCGTAACTCATCGCTCGAGTGTCCGTTTTGGGTGATCCACATATCGTTGGAAAGCTTATTTGATGCTCTCCAAAATGGTGGGTCGAAATCTAAGAAATGACACACAAAAAAATTATAAATCATTCTCGAAGATAGGATCCCAACACATTTACGCACAAAATTTTAATGAAATTTTTTTTCGGGGTATTACAATAACAATACCCAAAATTGAAATAAATTGTCTGAAGCATGTTGTAGTCTGAAAGCATCTAAACTATCTGAAAATTGTAGAGTTGATGGGACATGTCCCCAACTAACTTTAAACTACTAAAATAATTACGTAATGAAATAATTATGCTATCCTCAAATGATGAGGACTCACTGATAGTATGGCTGCTGAACGTCTTATCTACTAACGATGCTTGGGAGCTCATGCTTCTAAACCTATTGTATAAAACACCATAGCACAAATGCGTCTGTACTTTGAATATACTGGTATGCAAGTGAGGTAGGCTGAATGCAAAGGGTTCATATGCATGAACAATACTAACTAACCAAATAATATGAACGTGACAATACATGCATGAATACATAACTATAACTGAGATAGTGATAATGCTGACTCATGAATTCTGATAACGTGGATTTACTGATATTTATGTACTAATACAGAGATACTGAATGACTGAATCTATTGAGTACTGAGGAACTGATGTCATATTACAGATAAAGGAATAACTATTTTTGGCAGTTTTGATTATGAAGAACTGGTCTAATTGACTGTATCTGACAATCCTAAAACTGAATAATACTAATATGAGTTTCGTATAATTAATTTACTATTAACAGAGTTCGTGATAATATGATTAATGAGTATGAGTACTGATAACATGAGTGACTATATCTGACAGTCTTGATACTGATGGAAGTAGCTGAGTTTTGGACTGTACTGAGTTGACTGTATCTGACAGTCCTGGATTTCTGTAGAACTGAACTAAGTTCTATTACTGAGACTGGAGCTGTAACTGAGACTGTGAGAAGTAGTTATCTAACCAACATACCCCTAATGCACTATTATGGATGAGTTGGGGTCCAATCTATAACCCCAATTAGAAAGGTGTTAATACCGCACCACTGGTAAGGACAATCTGTGAGTAACCCTTATATAATAGGTAACTCTAGTGAGAATGGTGGGAACCCTCATATAACAGGTTAATACACCTCATTTACCCTCATATAGCAGGCTATGATGTCTCAACCTACGCTGGATACGTAGTTTTGGAATGCAAGGATTGCTTCTAAGAATCACACCCTCATATAATAGGTGAGTTCCCATCCTTGGGTTCACTCAGTGCTAACTGCTACTCCCAACTGAATAGACACTGAGCTGATTAACTGAACTGAAGTAACACTAATGGTATTGTTTCACGGAGCTAAACTGAGTTCACTGAGTTCCGTTGACTGATGGAATGCTACTGAGATCTGAGGACTAATGGAGAGTACTAAAGTTACTGAGGTTACTGAGTACTGAGATCACTGAAATTACTAGACTACTGAGATTACTGAGATTTCTGAGAATTACTAAGATTACTAATGAGACTGGACTGATACTGAGTTTACTGAGTTTTTCTAAGTCACATGACTGATTGAATTCTACTGATCATGGCTTGACTGAGAGTATCATGAAAACATGACACTGGCCCTAGGCACACAACTAAATTGTCAGGTACAAGTACCCTAAGACTCGATAGCATGAAATTGGTAAGACTTGACACTTCTTGAACATATGACCAATATCAACAATTCATAATACAATAAGTTAGGGATTTCATGAAGCACATGGTTATCATAATGTTGTACGTGGATGGAATTGCATTTAGACATGTCATACTTTCATCAACCTAATCTCATGGACATTCCCTCAACCATTTATAATGCACACAATATCATGGAAGTCATTCTTGGTCATAGGGTTAAACATGCATTTATCACTTAGGTTACAATTAAGCTATAATGCATAATTTCTATTCTCTTAAGCATTTTATCAAACACCTAGGATGCATGACTTAGGGCATAGGGATGACCATCAAATTAACACAACAAAACTCCATATAGCAACTCAATTTCATATGTTTCAGACCACATACTAGCATATGTTCATGAACAACACATAAATATTCCAACTTGGGAATCATACAATCATAATCACATGAACATAATCAACCCACAATAAAATATTCACAATACTACATTTTAAACTTGATTCTTGGGCTTCATGGATGAAAGGAATCCATGAATGAACACTGTACATACCTTAGTTCTTGATTATATAAAGATTGATGAAGAGATTCTTGAATTTGAGTCTTGAATATGAATCCCCTATTGAAAACCCTAACTTGTTCTTGAGAGAAACTTGAAAGAAACCCTATATTTTGGATAAAATATGGCTGAATCATATGTTATTGGGTTTATATAGGGTTGAGAAAGTGACCCTTTTAACCCTTGGACACGTATTTTATTTCTAATTATTTTTTGATTTGGCAAGCTGGCGTGGCGCGGTGCTATCGCATCGTGTCATTGGAAATTACCGACTTGGAACTGGGCTGACGGCGTGATGCGGTGAAATCACGTTGCAATACTGGATGGGACCTGAAAGTTCACCATGATGCGGTGGTATCGCACTGAGACACTGGAAAACTGACCATTCAGAATTTGAGCCCTGGCGCGATGCGCCATAATCACGGAGGCTCACTAGATTTTGACGATTGCCATTTTGATCTGCTCCGCGAAGCGCTGATGGCTCAGGTGGGACACTATCTTACTAAAATGGGTCTAACTCTTCACTCGGGTGTTGGATTTGGGCGAATTTGGTATCGATAGAAAGCTTATTGAATTTCCCACACGACAAAGAGTGAAAATATTGAAAATAACACATGTATAAAACTGTATTAATCTTTGAAACAAGTATTTGATATATTTGGGGTAAATTTAAGCTAGGTAGAAGTACAGAGTATTACAAATAAGATTTTAAAGTTATGGGTCATATTTGGAGAAAATGGGTAATGTCTAAAGTGACCTTAATGAAAACACTAAAAAATTATCGCCCAGTCGTTATGGGTGACCTTGCGACTCGTAGGGCCACCTTATGACTCGTGACCTCTAGTCATTTTCTGGACAACATCTATGGGCACCCATACTGGTATAGCTATGAGCGTACCATACAACTCGTACTCAGACATTAGACTCATTAGGTCAAATCATAGGCAAGATAGAGATATTTGGGCATCACACTAGTTTGGCTACGGATGGGACTTTACGACTCGTATAGAGTCCTTTCGAATCATTAGGCTTCAATCATAATCATAACAAAAACCTGGCCAATACAAACTGGTCAAACTACAATTAGGGTCCTATGACCCATAGTGACACTCTACGACTTGTATGGAGCATCATAGTCTAGGAAGTAAGCTCATAGGTCAAGAAATTTTCAAGGACCAAAAATTTAGGGTGTTTCATTTTCACATAGTTTAGAATTGTCTTTGGAGAATGTTAGAATGTTTGTATTGTATCAAATCAAAATAAAAGCATTAAAAAAAGTGTAAGTATTGTGTATCCTAATGTTACTTATTTTTCTTGTATTCAACATATTTGATAGAATGTGTGCACAAACTTTAGGAGGAGCAAAAAATGACTTAGTGACTTATACTATTCAACAACCTAGACTTACAGACTAGAGGATTTTGAGTATATAATGGCTAAATTTGGCTAGGTTGATCATAGGGTCAAGGATTACTTTTATAATGGCGGCTATAATAAGTGGGAAAGATATCATGCTTCAGTAAAAAAGGAAGAATGATGACATCGAATATTGCTGAATGTATCAAGTATTAATGGTTTTCTAATCAAGATGCGTGATCTACCTATCTTGAAATTTCTAGAAGAAGTGTTCATACAATTTGGATCATGACATTACAATAACAAAAAAAATTGCATCATATACAAAGACTACATTGGGCAGAAGGTTTGAAGAAATTCTCATTCTAAACATTACAAAATCTGCTTAGTTGATGGTATATTTTTAGCACTACTTCTTTTATGTTTGTATTTTTAGAACACACATAAAAAATAGTGTATTTGCAGTGATGTTAAAGACTTCGAACACTGATATCTATTGATTTGGTTATGTCAAGATGAAAATTATGGATTGTTTTATTAAAGATATATCATATTTCAGTTTCTGGTACATATAAATTTGTTTATGTTGTTATGTATTGCATTCTTCGTGTTTATACTTTTTACTCCATTTCAAAAAGAATTACCTACTTTCTTTTTTAGTCCATTTCAAAAAAACATAACGCTTTCCTTTTTTGACAATTCTTTTACTCCAACTTTTCACATGACATGTTTAAGATCACAAGATTAAAGGACATTTTGGTACATTTGACATAAATTTAATTTAAGTCCAAAAAATTCAAAAGTCTTCTTTAGTTTATTAAACTCCTTGTCAAGTAAAAATAGTTAATTTTTTTTAAATGGAGGGAGTAATAAATGTTATCTTGGCTTGTGATTGTTTCGGCAGGTTAAGGCTATATCTACTCTATATACGAAGATAGTAGAAGGTACATCATGGATCTTGAGATTAAAACATTTAATTGTGAAAGTTTTCAACTTGATGAGATACCATGTTAGGATGGAATTTCAGTTTTAAAGAGCAAACACGTAAAAGACATGTGGCTCTACTATTCTGATTAGTACAAACCATCTACACTCATCCATACATATGAAGTACCAATCAATTTAATGCTTGATATGAAGTATTGACATGTATATAAAGATATGCAGAAGTGGTCTTACCACCAATGTACAAATGACCCCTAGGGAGACCAAAGAAATCAAGATGTAAGAAATTTGATGAAATTATCTCATCAAGCTAAAAGTTATTGTGAAAAATGTGGTTATCAAGGTCACAATAGGAGAACTTGTAGTTTCTTTTTAAAGAAGAAGTGATGTAGTTGATTTTCACTTGGCAGAAATGAATTGGAACTTGTTTTTTCTTATCAATGTAGTGTTCTTGAACGTTATTAGATGTAATGGTATTAAATTTTTGTATAGATTTTTGTTTTTATGATTTATAAGTGGAAGATATGTTGTGTTACTTATAGAATTATACATAATGTCAATTAAAAAGTTAAAGTTCATATTACTGATAGATTACACTATCAAAAAAATGTATAAAGATATATAAAGTTGGTTGTGTGAAAATTCACTAATTATAAAGGTACATTTGTGGTAAATATGTATACAAATACAGTGCTGGTAATTTTGACGATACATTTCCCTCAAAATTTATCAATACACAAAAGTACCTTAGAATATTATCCAAACATAAAAATGTATAAATATACATAACTTTGATGTGTTAAAATTAATTAATAATAGAGATACATTGATGATAAATATGTATAGAGATACACTATTCATAATTCAAGAGATACATTTTCTCAAAAATGTGTGATGACACATTTAAAACTTAGAACATTATTCAAATGAAAAATATATAAAGATACATAAATTGATTATGTGAGAAGTACATTTCTCATAAAGATTTGAAAAGTACATTTTCCCCAAAATGGAAGAAGACACATTCTTACATTAGAAAATTATTCAAATGAAAAAATGTATAAATATACATAAATTAATTGTGTGATAAATCAACCATTTATAAAAATATAATTTTGATAAATATGTATAAAGATTCATTGTTGATAAGTCAAGAGTTACATTTCTCTAAAAATTTATAAAGATACATTGTTGTGCATAAAGTGTTAAAAAATATTTGTCATTAAATAGGTAAGCAATATATAAACACGTCAACAAAGAAACATCATTACTTAATACATGATAAAAATCATGTCCATCAAAAGGTTACATAAAACATAAAAAATCAAAATATGCCTTGATCAGTAGCTACAAACACCATACCCAATTATTGTTCATAAAATCAAATAGTTTTTTCCTGAGATTAACTAGACAAACTCAAATAATACACATCTACTCAACATTAACCAATATTGATTCATTAAGTGATATAAAAATCATCTTTGATCTTGTTGATTTTCTTTGTCACTGTCATAACCATTTCGAGCCTTCACAATTCCATAGTTCCACAAAAGTGTTGCATATCTGTCATGGAGTAATTCTGCATCAAGTCCATTATTTGATACTTGTAGTTCATCACTCCAATACTCAGTCTAAGCGGCAATAAAAATTCCACAATCCTTGCATATACATATATCTTTTATTTTAAAAATTACAAATATTGATATGCATATGTACGTAATGTAAAGTTAGGAATTATTTAAAAATTAATGATGATACTTACAGGATACCACTTGATTGTTGATAAACACCTTCCACGTATTCATCATCGAATGGATAATCCTGTCAAAATTGGCTATACTTGCTTTGTCTTTGTATGCTTCAAGCGTCGATCAGTCAGTACGATTTTTTTGATTCAAAAATCTATTGAAATGTAGGTAAGTAGGCAACATAATGGACAACTTTTGGACCTCATACAATAGCTCACTATGTCTCTTTAATAACATCAAATCATAAATACAACTGTGTTTCTCTTTTTGAATAATAACAGTCAACACTCAGTGGAACTCACCATCCTAGTTTACTAGAATTTATATGTCATCGACCAAATGCCAAGGTAAGACAGCTGGGACCATAACCTTTAATGATATTGCTTAAAGATTCTTTATTTTGAGCAACAAGAATATGATGTTGATAATCCTCTTGTGATGGCAAAACTTTAGGACCCTTTTTTGATAATACCTTTTGTAGTTCCTATCTATGTAGACGTTGAACAAATAATTTATGATTGCATATCTATATTGTTGATAAGCTTGCATCTTAGACTCAGAGGCAGTAAAAGATGAAATCAGGGCGTTGCACATTGTATCAACCATTGTTAATACATAAATAACACTTGTTATAAATATAAATTAATAGATGAAAATTAACCTGCTACATATATATATGTGTATGTGTTACATTTTATAATTAAAGATTACATTGCTCTTAAATGATTGTATAAACACTAAAAGATGTAAATATAAATGTATTTGATGGATTAATAGTATTGATAAAGTTTTTGAAAAAGGTTTATTTATACCTCATCATTCTAGCAGGTTCTGGGCTAAGACATCAAATAGAGCCAATTCTTTATTTCAAAATATGTAAAAATAAAGTCCACCATATCCAATTCAAGATCCGATGATTTCAATTTGTAGTGGTCGTCCTTTGGTTTCCTGTATGAGTTTATGTGTTAAGAAATGTATGTATAAGAAGAAGTTCATGAAATGTGTTGTAAAAAAATATGATTTATCTTACTTATTGGCATGATACTTTAACAGTCCATCAAAAATCCATTCTAAGAAAATTTTTATTAACTGTGTTGGAGCCTCATCGAAAATGATAAAACCTTCAAAGAAATAATTCTGATGAATCTAAAATAACATCCTTCTTGTCTTTGAAAGATGAATCAAACTCTATTATGTATGGAGATTTGAATATCTTTGAAGGTTGCCTGATCCTCGCAACAGGGGTCTTTGTGTCATCAGACTGAACTAACTCGGTGCCTAAAATTTCTATTGGCTATTGACTGTCATGGAGGTAAAATTGACTATTGATTAATGAGAGCAACCTAATAGCCTTTAATGTTTGTGCCACTATGGAGGTAAATGGTGCAGAATCAAGTGTGTTCTTATCTTGTTCAACTAAATCAGGTAGGTTGGCATCATGCTAAAAGATACATAATTGATGTAATTTATCTGAAAGATACATAATTTCTCAGAAATATACATAACTAATATAATTTATATTTAATAGGTTGATATTGAAATAATATTCATTAGATACATAATGTACAAAATTGGTAATACTTACTGCTGTATCATATACATTATGTTATTTTTCAAACTTGTAAGTAATAAACTATATAAAAGTGATGTATCAGAAATTTATATAGAACTGATACATATGAGTATGCATAAAATATCACTTATTTAACTGGTGTTTACCTTCTTGTCATTAATACCAACAAATATCTCTTTCAAGACACGACTAATGTTGACATCTTCCTGATCATCATCTTGTTTTGAAAAATCTTTTAGACTTTCAGATTTCTGAGATCAATCAAGATCTTTTTTCCATGCATATGGTCATGTCTATTCGGACTGTTAGTTTCACCAACAACCCAATAAACAAAATTCATGCTCATTAATTTATAACTAATACAAAGTTCTTAAATTTTAAAATCAATTAACTTCTCCTCGACATAGTCCTTCTACTTCAAAGCTTTCATGATGTCCATGTATTTTTTAGTGACTAATGTCTCAAGGTGGATGAATTTTTGGTCAACCTTATAACATAAGCAATTATAGATTAATTTAGAATATTACTTAAATGATTTTAAATGAATAATGCAATAGATACTTAAATAGGTCGAGACATAGGACTTAACTTCATCTACATATGCTTTTACCAAGTATTATTCATGATTACTGGGAATAGTATCTTGGGACTTTTCAGGAATGTGTGGCTGGGAACCGTCTCCTAATGATTGTTGATGAACACTTGGAAAATTCAGAGATGTAACACCATTAACAAATAACAATTTAGCTTGAACGATCCTTGGTGTGTGTCAATAGTATCTTCAACAATGGAGATATTAGGACATTTTGAAGTACTCAAGGTCTAGTTTACTTTAGTAGAATCTGGTTTTGTCTTCTTTATTTCACGTTGAACTAGTTTTTGTCTTATTACTGGATTAGTCTTCCTCCACTTAGGCAGGAGAAGGGGGGGGGGGGGCAAAGATGTACTAGAAATAACCTTTTCCTTCTTCAACAGGTCTGTCATGGTCCAAAAACTCAGGGTTATGATGGTGCTTGTCGCGACAAACCTTAACAAGTAAGCCAATCACCTAAGCTAATATGACAATAAGAAAACAACACCAAATCCCAAGGTAAGGCTTCTAGAATAAAGTCGAACCACACATATATGATAATAATAGAAAAGTACATAATAACGATACCATAAATTACCCCAAAATCCTGTGTCACAATATAAGAACCAACTAAGTACATCTCAAAAGTCAAATTATACAAGTGATAGTTTAGAAAAAACACAAATTTGTCTCTTACTATGGAAAATGACATATACTTGAAAAAAAGTGGCAAGAGATCAATTTTAGAAGCATAGATCGATCTTTACTTCAAAAACACTCTAATCACCACCAGAGATTAGCTACCATACAACACACTTATACTTGGATTTGCATCGAAAGGACACAATAGGGATGAGTATGATCCACTTGTACTCAGTTGGTATCATAGGCTGACTGAGACAAGCAGAAAATAAAGGATATAAATACACACTATGGGCACGTCACTTGTAATTAGAACATGTCCTAAATGGTAGCCTACACCATCTCCACTAACAGGTCTAAAATATAGCACATATACCAATATCCAAGTATAAAAGAGAATCACATAATAGATAAACATCAATAAAGAACAAGTACAATCAAATAAGGTGTATCATATATAAGATGTAATGATGATGATAATGATGATGGCTATGATGAGATATGTTCGAGGTCACCACACGACCTTAGTATACACCTACTAAGCTATGATCCCGAGGTAGAGCCCATAGGAGGGGTTCTTAATCTATATACAATTCAATAACCAATACCAATCCAATATTTATAACTCTTATCCAACATATACTTTGACAGAGGGTTTTTAAAGATGTCATATTTTTTGTCAGAAAAACCAGTATTTCCATAGTGGTACCAACGTCTCATGAATGTATATGATATAAGAATGTAATGCTCACAACTAACCAGAGTAATGATTTCAAAATCCAACCAATTTACCTAACAAGTGAGCCAAAAGCTACTCAATAAGCCAACCATCCATGATCCAATACAATTCACCTACCAGTAGCGTAAGATACGCAATTATATGTCATTGATACCATATAAATTCCCAATTTAGGCAATTTCCACCAAGAAAAAACAACCAAATATATATAAATACTAGTCCAACCACTTCAAATAAGACCCCACACGGTCACACATAAAAAAAAGTTTCAATCCACTAATAACAACAACATAGGCCCTCACACAAGCACAAAATAGTGATAACAATAATTTTTTGATTGATTATCATACCCATAACATGATTTTATGTCAGTATTAACTATCTAGCCTATTCTGAAGAAAGTTAAGTCATAACCCACCTCGAACGAGGAAAACCTAATGTATAAGCCTTCAACACTGAGCCTGACGTTCTTGAACGGCCTTGAAACCAACTAAAACATACAAATATAGAGTCTCCGCATCAAAAGAAAGTCAAGGATACCCATATTGCTTACTTTTGAGTTGGTATTGAAACAGACCCCCGAAATGAGTTTTAAGGAAAGAAGGGTAAATTGAAATTTTAGTTCATAAATATATTACCATGGTTAAAGGACACCATAAAAGAAAACTCAAAAAAAAAAGAATTCAAATTGGGGTTTAAAATGAAGAAATACTAATTTAGGCTTTCCAAGCCAAAACCCCTAAATTCCACATTTAAAATCGAGATTTAACAAGCTTTATATGATAAAAATCAAAGGAAAATAATTGAAATAGTGATTTGGAGCTTACCCAAGCTTGAAAATGAAAAATTTGCCCAAAATCTCTAAAACTCGAAGCTCCAAGTCTAAAAAATAGTGAAAAAGTCAAGAAAGGGGCTATTTATATTTCCCAGGTGCCGCTTAAGCTGGCTTTGGGTCACTTTAGCAGTCAGAGCTAAAGCACCGGGTGATTGCTAAAGTGATACCTCGCTTAGGTGGTAGGATGCTTTAGTGGTCAATTCTAAATCGCTCAGGTGACCGCTAAAGTAGTACCTGCTGAGCCGGTCAGGCATGCCCTCCATTAAAGCACCCAAAGGGCCGCTTTAGTGGTCACGGTAACTTTTATTGCACCATATGGACTTGGGATTCGTCCGCACCGCTCATGATTTATCCGAAATTCCATGAAAGCAAACGTACTATGCTACCCTACTAAATTTGATGCCCCCAGACTCCATGACGATATTACATTTTTGAAAAGACATTGTTTTCACAAAATTGACCCTCAAAACCTAATTTCACAACTTTTTAAACCGAGGGTCGAAATGAGATACCAAAGTCGTAAACTTACCCTAACTATGTTACAAACCTAAAATCATTGTTCTGGATTTGTAGGCGCACTCCGTTTTATCATTTGATGCACAGAATGATAAATGTTGACTGAAGTCAACTATAAAGACTTTCTAACCTCCAAAAACCACAAACTCACACAAATCACATCAAAATGCGTTGAAAACCATTTCAATCATTCCCTTACTATAGAAATACCACAAAGTAACCATGGGAAGAGGTAAAAATAGTCAAATCTCATAGAATAAATAATTCACAAAAACTAAGACATTACATCATCCACCACTATGAAATATCTAGAATAATGAGCCTCTTCCAATATCAATCTTACCCTATCATCCACTCTCGACACATACACTAAGATTCCAATCCTCAAAACCCTATTTGAATGAAGCAAGGCTTCCTTAGCCTCATCACTTAACACCATATCTCGAATCACCTTCAGCCTAACATTAACAAACTGATGATCCTGAATCTGCTCCTTCAAATAAGATCTAGTCTCCGCGAATAAAAAAATATGCTAGGAGTCAAAATATCAAGCCTAACCATTTGGTCAGCTAAATAGTGAACCTCTAAGGACAAAGGCCTTTCCTAGGTCAAAAGATCTGCCAAGATACCCATGCTAGTCTACTTTTGATTCAAGGAATTTGTAACACCCCGAGACTACCCCCTGGACCTCATACGGTGCTTAGGACCACAAGTGATCCTAAGCTAACCTATGAACAGGCATATTGTTAAGCAACTGATTTGAATATGTATAAAATGATTGAGTTAACTATACTGAAACATAATCATGATGAAATCTGGAAAAAATACAATACTGATACAATTTTATATTCTGATAAAATTGAAAAGCGAAACTAAATTTTACAAGACTGATTCTGACTGACATCTATGAAGCCTCTACTATACTGACTATAGATAGCTGGGACATGAATCCAACTACCACTAATCAATACATATGGATAAGAAAGTAAAGAACATAAATAACGTCTAATTGAATTCCTCGAAGTAGGAAGACTCATCCTCTACTGACTAGAATCTTCAACTATTTGATCGTGATATATGAACTACAACTGAACTAGTACCTACATTATTAAACAATGTAGCACATAGACATATATGTGGATCAGTACTTTTAGAATGTACTGAGCATGTGGGGGGTGACTCATATGGCTGGAATAACTGAAAGTTGAAAATCATGTTATCAAAATTCATAGAATGTACCTACATTATTCAAATGTACTGAGCATTTGGGGGGTGACTCAGTAAAAGTAATATCTCAATGTTATCAAAATTCATAGAATATGCATGCTGTATGTAATGACTCACATGGCTGGAATAACAGAAAGCTGAAAATCATAGATCATGAACAATAAAGCATACTGTATAAAATTAGCGAGCCATCACATTTCAATTCTAAAAACTGAACTGTTATCTATCATTATTTTCTGTTAGACTGTAGGAAATACTAGTAAAAGATTTTCTATTAGGGAGGTTCTTCTAACTGACATAAACCATATAAGCTGTGATGGAGTCCAACGTTTTGTTCCCTTAAGGGAAAAATCTCACATTGGAGAGAGGTGTCATACTCTTGCCAGGGAGTATAACCTGAGCTAAGTGATCACATCTATAATTGTCATCCATATAGAAATAGGAATACTGAATCTATACCTACGTTGGCTCATAGTTCTAGAAAAGTAAGGTGCGCTAAACCCACACTTCCCGTTCGGTGCTAAATACTACTCCATTTAATCTGTATGCTCATCCTATAGGAAATCCACTTTTAAAAGCTAACTGTGCATCTATTCATTCAACACTGAATTTAAGCTATAAAGTGGATTCCCCCTGTCTTAGATAAAGATTAAAAGATCAAATCTTTATTCAAAGCTGTCTATAAATATATCATGGGATGCTTAAAAGTATAATCATTCTTGAAATAGTAATAGTCAACTAGGTCTAGATAAACCACACATCAATTTCATGTCAAATCATCATAAAGTTTGTGTTTGATAATGGAAATATTCATAATTCAACTCAAAATTTGGAAAGTATAGTCACACGAATGAATTTAAGAAAGTAGACATGCAATTCACTTGAAATCTCAAAATCTTCAATTAACAATAAATGGGCATGGACCCTAAATTTAAATTCATGTAAAATCATGTGAATTTGTAATTAAAACTAGTTTTGGGCACAACGATGAAAGATTTATCCTTGTTGAAAATCCCTTATAGCTTAACTGAATTAAATGGATGAAGAAACTTGAATTTGAACTCCTATTGATGTTCTTGAAGATTGTTTCTTGAAGTTCTTGAACTGAGAAACTCAAATCTTGAATTATCTTAGAAAATGAACGGTGAATTTTGGGTTTATTAAAATTTGAAATTAAAGTTCTAGGGTTTTCTTTAAGAGCAATTTTGGTGAAAATCAATATAATATGCTTAGAGTAATTTTTTTGTTTTCACGATTTGGGGGCATGCAAAAAAGACTAAGTTGCCCTGAAATTTAAAATTCAGATCTGGAGCACCGTTTAAGGCATCTCTATGACGCGGTGAATATGTCATTCCGATTCCCACCACGACGCGGTGGAATTGCGGTGGCTCACTGGAATGGGACCAATGATGATTTGGGCATCACCGTGATACGACATGGGAGTTATCGCGATACCCACCACGATGTGGTGCAATCATGGTGACACTCTGGAAACTGACAGCTGTCGATTAGACCTCCACCGCAACACGATGGCTTCCTCACCGCTATACTTACCGCGATGCAGTCTAATCGCGGTGAGCTGCTACTTGGCGAATCTAAATGTGATACAAACCTTGTACGAAAAATCCAAAACTTACTCGAGACATGCTAATTACACCCTTGAGCATAAATCAACTCAAAATCATCATCTCGAAGCCCGGAAGATCAATATAAAAATCTTTGGAGTTAAAGGGGTTCAAGAATGACTAAACCCCTCAACACTTAGCTTTATTTTCTGGTTCTAAGTGCTATAGAAAATTACTAGGGGCTGAAATGAACTACGAACGTATGGGGTATTACAACATCCATAAACTCGTTTGCCTTGCCCAGATGATAGAAAATATTAAGGTCATAGTCCTTAAGCAATGCAAGCGAATAATGTTTCCTCATATTAATATCTCACAGGTGAAGAAATATGAAACACTATAGTGATCAAAGAAGATCTCACAATGAATGATGACGTCCAAACAATACCTCTTCTCAGATGATGATATGATCATTGTCAAAATATAGTAACACAATAAAGGTTGGTGTAAAATCCCAAGGGAATATGTGACTCGTGGATTTCATATGCTGTAATCAAGAGGCAAAAACTAGATAAGAAAATTGGGGGATTTGGATGGCAAAATCAAACAAAGAGCAAATATCACCTTCGGTTGTGATCAATATTGGTGAGCACTAGGATTATGTTTCTCCTAGATTCTCAACTCTGTAGGCTTATCGTTCTATGTTAAACCAATTCGATACCTTGCATGCAAAATTGATAAGTTATATACCATCTACATTCTTTTGGATGAGTAGACAAATTTCACCTTTTACCTTTTGAGTTTCAGGATGTCGCATTACTAACCTTTATCTTGATTCCATTTAACTATTACCTTTTGAGTCTCTAGTTATTAGATGAAATCTATCTATCTTACATAGATAATACCTAGTAGCGTGGATTGACAGCTAAACTCCAAATTACTGTTGTCATTATCTTTTCCTAGTCACTACTACTCTTTTGGAGTAAGTAGGAATAATCTAGGTGGGATCTTAATGTTGGACACCGCTAATAAATCTATTATAGTGAAGATAATGCAATGCATGCTATGGGTATTGGTTTAATTCCACAATTGTACTTCCCCTACTTTGACAATCCGCTACGGTTTCCACAACCCTAGCTATGGTTTTTAGCCGCTCATGCTTGTGAAAAAATCAATATCATTCATAATTGTAAGCATAGATGAAATTACAATGAGAAGAATTGTATAAACCCACAACCATTACTAAATTAATCTACTGAAGTCAATACACAAGAATCCCAAGATCAAAATTAAATCTTAGAATCACAATATGTTTGTAAATATCAAAAGTGTGTAATTCCTACAATAAAACACATAAAAGGGTATTTATAGTACATGAGGAAACCCTAAATCCAAAGCCCTAACGAAATAGGAGAAAATCGGGTGGGTGGCCACATGTGGTCTGTACCTGCTCTCTAGCCCTGGGCACAAGTAGTACTTGTGGTCCTGACCCTGGGCGCAGGTACAGGGCACAGCTAGCGGATGAAAAAATCCTGCAATTTCAGTTCTCGGGATTTTGGACTTTTGGCATTTGAATTTCCTACTTACAGTCTGTAGGTCCTAGATATAGCTCATAGGTTGGCTTAGTAATTGTCGGGAGTCATATTTTCACCTCTTATTTAATTCTCGAACATACTTTGATCACGAATAAGCCAGAAAATGTCCCAAACATCCATAATTTCTCCAAAAATTAGTCAAAAACACCTTTTAAAACCTTTTCACGAACTTAGAATCCAAAACATGATTTCCTTCAAAACATACCCAAAATGCATTATATCTAACAAAATAACTTTAGAAACCTGCATATTTTCCTTATTCTATGCATTGAAAGTGTTATATTTCTATAGCACATCAATGAACCCTATGCAAATAGTGCCTCCACATCATCAAGGCAAAAACAATCGAGCACAACTCGAAATCGTAGGTAGGGTAATTATTTTCATCAAGCTTTAACTGGAAATAAGTAGACGTAATCACCTTAGCTTCTTACATCAAGACAGTACCTAGCCTAATACCAGAAGCATCATAGAAGATGATAAAACCCATACCCTCCTTAGGCAAAAACAAGATAAGGGCTGAGTTTAAAAAATTCTTAAGTATTTGAAAGCTCGCCTCACAATTATCAGACCACTGAAAAGAAGTCTTCTTCTGAGTCAACTTGGTTAATAGATCTGCAACATATGAAACAACCCTAATAAATTGCCTTTAGTAACTTTCTAAACCAGCAAAACTACAAATCTTGATAAGAGAAGTTGTCCTAGCCCAATCACGAACAACTACAATCTTGGTTGGATCAACCATAATACCATCCTTAGTCACCACATGACCCAAGAAAGAGATCGAATCCAACCAAAACTCACACTTGGAGAACTTAGCATACAACTTCTTCTCCCTTAATCTCTGATGTACAATCCACAAATTATCCTCATGATCAGCCTCACTCTTGGAATAAAACAAGATATCATCTGAAAAAACAAAAAAAGACTTGAAATTTGTTCAAAATAACTGCTTCATCTACTCAATGAATGCTACCAGGGCATTGGTCAACCCGAAAGACATTCACCCAAATTATACCTTTGAGAAAGTACAATATAGTCTTTGTCAAATAAAGAACCCAAACAAAGGTTAGGGTCAAACCCATAGGGAATAGGCCGAAGCTGTCTCACGAACTTGCTGAAGTAGCTGAAAATTACAAAAAAGTAAATAGGGGATTTTTTCAAAATAGTAAAGTAGTAACAAGTCTTGGTCACTTGTGGTTGAAATAAATATAAGATGAATACTAGGATTGTGTTCCCCCTGACTTCTTAACTTCATAGACTTATCATTCTCTATTTAACTATCTCAATGCTTTGAATACAGAATCTGCCAAGATATGTATCACCAACCATCTTGTGAATGCCTTTCATAAATTTCACTCTTCACCTTGTGGGTCTTAGAGTGTTGCCTTACTAACCCTTGTCTTGGATCCCAGTTTAACTATCTTATTTTGGTTGTCAAGTTAATTAAGTAAGTATTGGTAGCCTTAAATTATTGTTATGATTTTCTTTTCCTAATCTCAACTTCTCTTGTGAAAGTGATATTGAATACAGGTAGGTTTTTAACTTTTACAGTCGTTAAGAAAGCAATCAAACTGAAGATGATCATAATACATTCATAAATACTGATTTGGTAGGACCTTACACTTTCTCTGCTTCATTATTTGCCATGGTTCCCACAACCCTAGTTAGGTGGTTTAGCCACTTATTTGCAAGAACAATCATAAAATTGATGAAAAAAACATATGAATAATCTTACAATAATTTAAGAACAAAACCCAAAATCTCAAATTAATAACCAACCATAAAAACCAAGAACAATTGATTCCACGACTAAAATTTGAATCTTAGAATCAATATAGTATTGTGAGTTTAAAGAGTGCATAAACTAATACAAAAACATAAAAAGGGTATTTATAGAATACATCAGAACCCTAAAGATCCTAACTAAAATGAATAAGGAAAACTGGGTTGGTAACCACATATGGACCTACTTACGGGTCATGAGTGGTGCTTACGAACCCCTAGGTGGGTCATAAGTATCAGAACAATCTTCAAGCTATAGAACACTACCTACGATGGATCTTACGAGGATAAGCCCCATAATTAGTCCTTTTATAACTATCATACCAAGTTTCAAATTTCAGATTCTCATATCATATTCTTCTGACAGTTATGTGGCCACTTATGGTGGCTGTAAGTGCCACTTACAACCCATAAGTAGGCCCGCAAACGGGGCCTTCTGTACACTTCAACTATTTTTCTTATTTTTAGCTCCAGAACCTATTTTTCTGCAAAATAAACACAAAAACACTTCATATGTAACAAAACAGACCTAAGTACTTGCATATTTTTTATTTTAAGCATCGAAAGTGTCATGAAATCATGATAGATCAACTCCCTCAATTTAGAATGTTTGCATGCCCTTAGGAAACAAACATAATAACAAAATAATATGATTCTTATCTAAGAAAAACCTCAGGCACCTATGGTAGTCAACTCAATTTTAGCTCAAGAAACATTACCCCCTTCTATTTTTAATTTTTCAAAAACCAACTGTGTAGATCTATGTAGCACAACAGTGTGACACAAAGGAGTCAAGATATGGAATTATATTTTTAAAAAACAACCAAGAAAGTATGCAAGTTACACTACCCAAATAGATAAGCAACTAAGCGACCCAACCCATGTACCCTCATAACAAAGAAGTCCCACTCTCATAATAGAATTATCCATGTCAATACGGGGATAATATAGAGACACTCACACTTAAAAAATGAGTTTTAATCAATGTGTAGAGAATACCATAGGTTTGCCTTTGTTTTCTTTACCTTAGTCTTTCGAATAGTCGAACTTAGATCTCTGTAGGACTTTCTTTGACTTGTAACGTACGCTTGGGGGATGGTAACGTACATTTGGGAATTAGTGACTAACCCTCCTTAACATTACAATTACATTTAGTGTTCACTACTCAACCACAATTTTTTTCTTTTATTTTTTTCCTAATTTCCCCCTTTCATTTCTTATTCAAGTTGGGTGTAGTTTCTTTTATTCCTTTTCACTTTTTCTTTCTTTTTGTTTTTCTCTTTCTCTATTTTTCCTTTACCACACCCAACCCTACTTTATTTTCTCTTATTCAACCTTTCTTTATACCTAAATCTTAACAACATATCCCTATAATAGCCACCCTCAGATTGGGCAATTTTCCTGAGTTGAGGTGCACAACGTCCGAGGAGGGACTAGCCAAAACAGGTTCATTATAATTAAACTGGAAAGGTGATAATGGAAATAAAAAAATTAGGTCTATGCAAACTCAAATCAGGTATGAAGGGATACATTTTCATATTTGGAGGTTATTTAGGCTAAGAGTGCACTAAATTAAAAAGGGTCTATGATTATGTCCTAACCGACTACCCTACAACATAGGCAAGACTAATTGGGCAAGTTCTTGATTAAATGCACAAAGAGAACTAGGTAAGTATCTCTCCCACACACCATATAGGGTTACATTACCAACTTCTACATATTTAGTTCATTCAAATGCTAAGCTATGATTATTTTATTTCTAATCCTAATTCTATTAAAAGATTCACAATATTTACATATATAAGCACATCGCACAGTTCATCAAAATATTTGAAGGGGTATAATTTTTTCTCAAAACACTTAAAACTAAAAAAATATTTCAACTACCCTTAGGTTTCTTATTTTTCTCCTAGTTAAACACAAACAAAACATAGCATAAGTATGACACAAACACAAAATGACCTAAACATGCCGATTCTATAAAGATACTGAAGCCGACGGAAAAAGAAGCATGACAAGAAAAACCTCTATTATGATACACCCCCACCCTAACTAAAGACTATGAACTATCCCCACTATATAACTATAATGTAAAAATAAGAGATGAAGACATACCTAACGCTTTATGAATTTGAATCAGACTCTCCCCCATCGGGGGCATGATGCAGTACAATGGCAAGAGGTGGTGCCTTGCTAGAGGAGGCACCAATAGCTATCTAGGTGTGGCTCTGTGCATCAATTACTATGGACACCCTAGAATAATGGGCTGCCATTTTTAGGGCCTAATCAAATGGCATAGTGGGGTCGTGTATCTCCTTCTCCTAATCTTTTTTTATCCTAAAAATTGGGATCGTATCCTTGTCCATAAATAAGTCAAACATCATAGGTTTTGGAATGCCCCAAATTTGACTTGAGCATCTAAATCTAGGTAAATACCAGTAAAAATATCTCTAAACAGGATTGGCCATGGAGGTAATGGTTATGTGAACAATGGGATGACCGGGGATTGACTTGAACCTGACTCTCTATGAATGTACCTCGGAAAGTAATAACGCCGTCTCCTTGTAAATACTAGATAAATTGAAATCCTAAACCTCACAGAACCATACACTCAGCCGACCCTAAAAGCCATCAGTCTAGGCATGTAACTCTCTTATATACTCTGCCATATCATCCTATAGCTGCACCTTGATAATGCTTAACTTACTCCCATGGTTGATGAGTGAGGCAGTCATTGTCAATAACCCAGCTCGCATAGGGGTCAAATCCACAATGAGCGAATTATAAATTTCAAGACCTATGGGTGTTCTAGTTACTAAAAGGTTATCCGAAATGATAACAAACACGACATTTAAAATAAAATGAGGGGGATTGATTTTGAAATTATTTGTCACAATCTTTAGTTAATAACTTACTAGATAACACTTTTGATTTAAAAAAAGTTTGGAGGAAATCTTAGGATTATGTCTACCTAAAAGTAAAAACATGTGGGTTAATGTTGGTTTAATATGAAACTTAGTTGTTTATCAAAGGATAGGCTAGGTTGAAGATCATTGTAGTTAATTTTTCAATAAAACCAAAACTATTTCACCCATTGGTTTCTTTGAATACCTAAAAAGTGCGCAATTCGTAATCACCCTAAACGTCAATCAAGTATCCCTATTTCAAGGATGATTCTCTTGACATGATTTACACTCCAATTTTATTTATTTCTAATATTCCAATAGGTAGTAAACCATATAGTTAGTTGTCCACCATTTCCTTGTCCCCCTATAACCATCTTTCAAGTATGTTATGGGTTACCTCATGTTCACCTTCATTCTTCTTTCAAGGATGATGAAGGGTTTCTAGAATTTGGGGTTTTCACTCGTCAAACCCATTTGTAGATTTGGGATTTTCACCCATAAATTTCAACTTATAAATTCAACCAATGGTGGAATCCGTAGTCAACAACTAAGAATCATGCAAACATAACAACACCGACACACAATTACACTTTAGTTCAACATAATCCTAAAACTAATTTACTTACTACTCATGAAGAAAGCAAAGAAAGATATACCATAAAGCTTATCCAAGGCATTCATACTTCACAAAATACTAAGAAATCAAGCCTCCATAATTAGTTACCCACTTGCCTAATTAGGGTTTCTTGCTTCAAATTCCAAAAAAATCTATGAGGTAAGCAATACCCAAAGAAGAAAGGGTTTTTGCCTATATGAGGTTTGAGATTCGTCCAAGAGAAATAAAAAAACTGCCCTGGGTCATACTCCCGCTTAGCTGTGATCGCGCGAGGTTATTCGCGATCTCAGAAAATATGACCGTGGTTATATTTTGTGGTCGCACTATCCTGACCATCTTTGACTGACTGCGATCATGGCTTGAGGACCATAATCGTGGTAACCGGGGCCACACTATTCCAGGTCTTGAACTGCACTTCTTTTTCTTCCATTTTATCTCTTTTAGATCTTATCCACAACCTTTCATCTTATCAACTATATACCTATAAAATATAGATATTGGTGTATTTAAATCATGATGATACCTTATTTTCTTATACAAAATATGGAAGTGTGCAAAAATATTTGGTGCAAATGAGTGGTAAAATCACCACTCATCAACACCCCCAACATAAAACCTTGTTTGTCCTCAAGCAACACCACCCTTTTCTATGAGACAACTTCATATGTATGCCCACACTTTATTACCGAATGATCATGATGACTCAAAATTGATTATTACCACGAAAAGTTCTTCACACATGGGAAAAATGATTTTTAACGACGCCCTCAACATAAAATGAGCTAATGGAGGACGCACTAGACTTTGAAGAGAAACCATGTGACAATTACTGCTCACTCTAGAAATGGCTCACTTATTGACCTCAACTATAATATTCTTCCTTTTATCTCATTGTGTGGAATATGACAAAATCACTCACCTTAATTGGTTCACATTCCTCCTTACAAAAAAGAAAATTTCACACACCTAGTTACCAACACTACAACAAGGAGTTTAAGTGCAAACACAGTCCCTCTCAAGAAATTCTCAATGTTAACAAGTACCATGCCATAGGCTTGCCCCTATTTTCAATCACCAATACAATGACCACACTTGGTTGTGAATCACAAATGACTTTTGAGCTTGTAAAGTAGGTTTAGGGTAGGGTAGGATATCAACTGTGGACAATAAGGCTAAACCCTGCTTGAACTTCTACATCACACTCTCTTCACTTTTTGTTATTGGGCCACTTTTTTTCCTTTACTATTGTTCCTATTTTGCCTTTACTTGGTTTTCCCACTTTTCTCTTTCTGTTCTTTTTTTGTGTGCACAAATCATGCCTTTCTTTCCTTTGTTGGATCTCTTCTCTCTTCTAATTATTTTGCTTTATTAGCATAAGCTTGTAGGCACTTTCTTACGATTTCATGTCCCAACTATACCCTTTTTAATCTCCACTAACCCAACTTAGGATTTTAGCCTCAAATTGTATTCTTATGTTCAAGGAGGGTAGGTTTCAAAAGAGGAAAAATAAAAGGGTCAAGGCTTGTAATGTGTTTGCCAAAGAAAAGTCCAAAGGTTCAAAGAGGGTGACTAGGGGTAACTCCTATGTATTGGTAGTATTTTAAGGCTAAAGAGGGCTTCTAATGTCACAAGATGGCCTATGATCATTTTACCAACCAAGCACAATCAAAATTTAGCCTTGAAAGACTAATGAGGAAAGTTCTAGATGGTATAAGTACACAAGAGATATAGACAAGTAAGATCACATACATGACATGCGAAGCTCTTTAAGTGGGTTCAATTGTTCCATCCGCTCGAGACAAAAATAGAGTACCAATTATTTTTTAAAGTCACTTTTCGAATTCGTAAAGAGAGGCAAAGTTTTGTTACAAGGTTTCTCACATCCATGCTCTTGAATTTTGCAAAAGTTTTTGGATGGAGACGGGTGTCTGCTTTGAATTCGTACCATGCATAATTCGCTAATCATGGAAATAACCCAAGCTATTATCTCACATTGTGGCTCTAATACGGGCAAACTACCTATATGGCTACTCAGAGTTCGCCAATGGTTATGATTGTGATCCCAAATCATCAATGCTATAGGTATTTAGACTTCTCTTGCATTAACCATAATGCCACGGGTACTCAGACTTCCCCTGCATTCATGGTTAAAAACCCAATTTTGATGCTTTCCCAATAAGAATATCATCACTCAGTCTATCATAGGGAAAAACTCATCCAATAGAAGTAAAATAAAGAAAAAATCTATTAACAACCTAACTAATCCATGAAAGTGTGGGCACCATCATAGTGCCTGAATATTACAACCTAATTAAAAATAAGATTAATCAAAAGAGCGAAGAAACTATGAACAAATAATAATAATAATAAAGGCCCAAATCAAATGAATAAGAATAAGGAGACACCCCTAAATAAAAAGGTAGCAGTTTTCCCACTGCATAAATAATCTATTATAAAAGAGATAAGGGTGCTCCCTGAAGTCGCATCAAGGGCTGCTATCATCTCGGACTCTACATCATTATTCTCCTTAAGATTGGACTACTCAGCTGGGATCATCACTATCCACCTAAGAGGAAGGATTTCTATCTTGGGGATTTAGGACCTTACATAGGCCCTTTATTCCCTTACATATCTTGATAAAGAACTCATCCCTCTTTTTCTCTCTTGTGACCATTTTTTTATGTGCACTTTGAAGGTCTCGGTGCGAATTTGCCAAAGAGGAATAGGGTTTCTTAAGCCTATAAATGGTAGCTTCGTGCTTCTTTTGATCCTCTCTGTACTTCTCATAATCAACACGTGACATATATGAATGATGGGTGGTGGATGGCTCTCCCGATCCTTGGGGAAAACTAGATACAAGCTCCCTGATGGTTGCAATATCAACTCCAATTTCCTCAAGTGGTCTGGTGGTGGTTGGTCTATGAGACTCAGGCTCATCACATGCCGACTTTTCTAAGTCAATTTTTCTCCTTTTGTATTTTCTAGGTGCGTTCTCTTCTCGAATCCTCAAAGGGTCGATAGGGGCACCAGAGTGCACCAATGTATCACTAGCATACTCCTCAACCCCTGCTCTCCTACATAACTCAGTAATCAAAGAGGAAAAGAAGAAATACTTACCACTTGGCACTTGAAATAATCCATTTCATTAACCACGAGCTGACCAACATCCAAAGGGATGCCATCTAGAATGCAGGAAACCATCTGGCTACACAGGTCTGGGTCTGCTATCATGTGGGTACAAGGAGAGATTCAACCACAAATAATGTACAAACCATATTCGAGCCTCGGACGTGAAGTCATTCATGGAGATGTTGCTTTTATTCTTTGCCCAAGAGACTTTTTTCTTGGGGCATAGCCATTGAGCCAACCAACTCCATGGTTTACACCCTTTTGATTTGAACTCACCCATATCTGCATATTAGAGCCCATAAACATCATTGATTTGCTTAGCCCTAACTCTCACCGGTTTTCCCCAAATCTTAATAGTCATATTGATTAGGCCTGAGGAAGATACTTCACTGATGTTGGCATAAAATTCATGGACCCGTTTTTCATTTGAAATGCACGGATCTGAGGCAAAGCACTATCACCCCATGGCTTAAAGTTTGTCATGAAATGTCGGTAGCTTCTTTGGCAAATTATCCAAGCTAATTCCTTTTTTCGGGAGTATCTTTGTCCTCTAAAGATGACTATAGTAGAGAGTGTGGTACTCAGGTGCCATGAATGTAATGTGATCATACTTGTCCATTAAGTTACACTGAAAGAACTAGGCACACATGATATAAATTAATGATAATTTAACATACAAACTATGCCGATTATTCACTAAGGCTAAAAAAATAGAAGTGCAGGAATTTTAACATGGCAGGTAACTTGTCTCGATTATCGTGATCATGGGACATGAACGCAATCACAGATCGTAATCGTGGTCGTGATACCTAAGGCTGATTTTGTACCAGCTTCTCATGTTCAAAAACCTTCCAAATTTTTAGGCCACTAGCATGCTCTACCATATGGATTTACACGAATACCAATTGAACAATGCTAATAAATGTTCAAATGTGCCCTTTCAATCAGCAAGAATCATTATTAAAAGTTCATTTGGACAATGTATTAAACACTGGTAAGCACACTACATTGTTCTTTATTTTATAAATGTTTTTGGGTACTCAAGACTTCCCCACTTATTTGTACACCTTACTCAAACACCCAAAATCATACAAATACCAATCATGACAACATGGAAGCATAACAATCCAAACTTTACGCCCTCTCTAAATCATAAATTCTAAGTTCTATTTATAAGGATTTTAAGCAAGGTTCATGACACCTACCAAAATTGTGATGCAAGGAGAAGGCTAGAATGCTGTTGGAGGCCTCACAAGCTTGGCCAGCATTTGGTTCAATTAGATAATTAAATTTGAAAGGGAGTGTGAGGGGGAAATAGGAGAAAATCAGGGATTAAGTGGCTGAAGTCACCATGACTGCATCAGGTGGCCGCAATCGCGGACATGCCGGTGACCATAATCGCTCCTAGGGAACGATCACAGTAATTGAGAGCATTTTTGCTCCCCTATTTTCCCCTGTTTAGCTCTTTTCTCAATCCTTACAATTTTTTTCCCTTTTCAATTTTCAATGCAAATTGCACACTTCCCCTTTTCTAAGCTAATCCAATGCACTCCAAAATCCCACAAATGTATGAGTTATTCATATGCAAAAGCTAACATCTATACTACAAAAACATGATAAAAAGGATACGAACTGCTTTCGTGGAGTTTATGGTTGCCGCCTACTTAGCGCCTTAGTTAATGTCATGGCACGACATCTTTATTAAACCATCTTCGAGGTGGGTCCTCAAGAACCTCCGCATTATCCCTATCACTCTCCACATCCACCATGGAAACAACTTGGAGCTCCATGGTTTGCTTCTTTGTCTTGCAAATTTTGAAAGAGACCTCATCCTCTTGTAACCTAAACTTTATTTCCCCATCTCCAAATCAACAATGGATCTTCTGGTGTCCAAGAAAGGGCATCCAAGGATGATAGGTACCTCTTGGTCCATTTCACAATCCAATACCACAAAATCCACCGGAAGTGTGAACTTGTCCACTTTAATAAGGACATCAAATAAAATTCTCACCAGCCTTTTCATAGACTGGTCCACCATTAAGAGTTGCATAGAGGTCGGTGTAGGGGTATCCAATCCAAGCATCTTGTAGATGACAATAGGAATTTAGTTGATTCTTGTACCAAGGTCACATAGAGCTTTTGAAAACTCATGTGTCCCTATTATGCAAGGAATGGTGAACGCTCTGGGGTCGTCTTTCTTTTTCGCAATCTTACTATCAAAGATATCACTACACCCATGAGTGACCTCAAAGGTGTCACCTTTGACAAGTTTCTTTTTGAACATCAACTTTTTTATTAACATAGCATCCCAAGATCTTTTGGATCGCCTCGAGCAACGAGATGCTTATCGCTAGATTACTAAGTTTTGCCATGACCTTCCTTTTATTTATGCAATCCTTGACGGAATGAGGAAAGAACTTGGATTGTAGGCCTTTCTTGACCTTATGGATTTTTAACCTTAACATTTCTTCGTCACTCTCATCGATCTCTTTCTCATTATTTTTTTCTTGAGTTTAAGCTAACACCTCCTTTGCTTTAGCTTTGGGCATTTTCTCACTCAAGTCTCCTTTAGAGGGCCCATCAAATGTCTTTACACTTCTTATGAAAATTTATAGAACATGATCATCATTCTTTGGATTAGCAATCGTGTCACTAGGGAGTCCACCTGTAGGCCTAGCATTTAGTTACATAGAGATTTACCTAATTTGGGTTTCCAATTGCTTCAAATTCCAAAAAAAATCTATGAGGTAAGCAATACCCAAAGAAGAAAGGTTTTTGCCTATATAAGTTTGAGATTCATCCAGGAGAAATTACAAAACTGCCTTGGGTCATCCTCCCTCTTAGCCACGATCGGGTGAGGTTTTCCGCGAGCGCGGTCAATACGACCGCGATTATGTTCCATGGTTATAACAATATTGGTATTAAATCTCTAATCGCCTATCTCAATATCATTTCTAATATTCAGCCTCTCAATAGGCTTAATAGAAACTAACGATTTCTCAAAATAGAACAAAATAGTAGTAGAAGGTTGGTGTGCTCTCTAGCAAGGACTGAGTATGCTCGATCTTTAAGAAAACCAACATTTACTATGTGCATCACCTCAAACCTATGATTAACCTCAGGTGTAGGCAATACTTATTCCACATCATATAGCTGCTGGATCAATTAAGATAAAGGGAGAGTAGTGGTCTCACCAAAACCTCTAACATGGATCTCCAGCCGAATCAACACCACAAAATCAATATCATATTTATCAATTAGGCTGGAAACTAAGGAGAATCTATCCCATGTAAGTAGGTTGTCTAATGATGTTGGACTCACTCTGTGATGTACTATGATCCACAAAAATTTTACCCAAAATGAAGGAATTCCTTCTTTATCTCTCCCTTGCACTCTATCCATAGGGCATCAGTACCCAAGTCAGAAATCTAGGTGTCTATCCACTTTGCCAAATCAAGTTGCTGCCGTCTATACTCTATATCTCTCATAGCACAAATATCCCTCATGAATCTTATTCAAAAGTCATACTCTACTGTCAACGTTGGTCCTACATACTCTAGTCTAAATAATACTTGGTGTATGGCTGCCCCAGAAATGTCCACTCTAACCCTTCAATCAAAGTATGGGCCAGTTGGGGCTGCTTAATACCTCTACCCTCTAGATGTGTAATCAGGTAAATGGTTGAGCATATAATACATAAAACTCCCAAACTAGAGCTAGGCTATATGAACCTTAGGGTTGAGCCATCCACCCTAACTAATATTTGTCAAAAGAGGCCTGCAAGTTTGGTACCCTTGCTAGTCCAGTCAAATCAATTCTCACCTTTGCTGTAATACTCTGCTTTGGATTACCCTGCTCTATGATGAGGCTATCTCTCTTAAAATATATTGCATCCCATCCATAAACCATCTCAAATAGATCTCAGCTATAAGTATAATTGAGATATGTTTGGAGTTAGACCCTAGGGCAATAGGCGGTGGAACTAGGGGCTGAGTGTCCTGTGAGATGGTTAAGTGTCATGTGCAGATGATGATGAAATTTTCTATGGGACCTGGGCTATACCCTCCTTATACTGGGGTGCAATTGGGCTTGAAACGGACTCATTAGCTGAACCAAATGCATATTTTAACCCCTTCCTCAGAGTTGGATCCAAGTGCATCATCCTCTTCTTCGTACCCTGACACTGATCTAGATTTAACCTCCTATTTGGATCCTGAATCTACCTCATTCTCTGCATTATCTCTTTCTCCTCGGACTTGGAAGAATATGGTGGTGTTTGACTCAAATTCTTTATCTGAGGTCTAATCCTAAAGATAGAGGGTAATGGAGGCTAGGACTCTATTAGTGAGGCTTGTGTAGGCTGAGAACCCCATACAGCAATAACTACTCCAGCTATATCCTATCTCTGAGATCTTCCACTACTTTATCACAGGGCGAATGGTCCATTTAGGCTCACTGGGTACTCCTCTACTGAGCCACTCCACTCAAGAGACTCATCTCAGAGCCTAGACTAAACTACCTTCCTTTGTGCTTTCTTTGGTGCCATCGTGTACCTGAAAAAGTAGTTGTTAGTGCTTAAAACAGAAGAAGGGAATAAAAATTTTTAAAGAAAAGTTTGAATACCCAGGGCAGGGTACCTACAATCCCATCTATGGGCCGTCAGTGCCACATACATGGATCATAGGTACCATCGTAAGTGTCAGACAAAGCCTTGAAGTTTCAAGGCTTCGGGTCTGACACCTATAGGGCCACTTGCAGCCTATAAATTCTATTTATGAGGCTGTAAGTGCTTGCATAATTACTATCTTAAGGGTACTTCACCTTTTTTAAAAATTCTCATCCCACACAATGTATATTGCAATTTTAAGTCCAATTTCGTATACTACAATATATATAATTTTAAAGTTCACAGTGATTGCATAAGAATTGTGGATTTTCATCTACTTATTAAACTTCTACATTTGTGAAAATATGCTCAGAGGTTTCCTAGTCAAGAATCATCCAACAAGTTTGAATTTTAACCATTCTAGGCTCCTAACCATTAAGACTCATGAGATTTGCACTACTTTGAGGATTATTCTAAGTACTAACTCAAGTCCTTTGTTAATAAAACAAAGCATAACCAGTAGGAGCCAATAATTTACCTTAATTGCAGATGATGGAAGTAGAAATTGATAAAGCTTGATGAAAACCCTAGTTTGATTTATGTGTGTGCAAGTGAGGAGAAAGCAATTGTGATTCTTTGCCTTTTATAGAGTAAGAGGGAAGTTAGAAAATCTTAGGAAGTGGGTTATATGGCTTTGGTTTTAGGGCTTTTAAACATTGGGGTGCACCAGATCTACTTGGGTTTGACCCAAATTTCAAAAAATTTAACCCACAATATTTGGTCCACTTATGGGGACACTTATGACCCGTAAGTGGTACTTACGACGGCCTTAAGTGCTTCGTAAGTGACCATTTAGTCATTATTTTTTACTTTGATTTCTATGGTCTCACTACTGGGGTCAGTAAGTGGGTTCATAAGTACAACTTCAGAGACCCCAAAATCCTCAAATCTTCATTCTGACACCTAAGACACCGCTTACCTGGATTTGATCGGATTTACTACCCCCATAAGTAGGTTAGTAAGTCCACTTACCTAGACTTGTATGAATTTTGCAATTTTTACCATGGTCCAGGTGTTTTCCCAAGCCTTAAACCTACAAAAATGAAACAACTGAACACTAAAACATTGGGTTTCCTCCTAACCAACGTTTATATTAGATACTCAAGCTTCACCAACAAGCCCATGGTTGCCTCCCATAAAGAATCTGATTTAGCATCACGACACGACTCAGTTGCCTAGGCTACTCAGACTTCATCAAGGCTTATATCAACATAAACTTTCACTTCATCAGTATTTTCCATATAGTGCTTAACACGCTTCCGTTCACCTTGGACAGGGATTCACCATCTCACTTTAACTCAATAGCACCATACAGGAACAGTCTAACCACAATGAGTGGCCTATACCACCTAGGCTTCAACTTTCTAGGAAATAATTGAAGTCTTAAATTATATAATAGGATCAAATCACCAGGCTTAAACATCCTTTTCTCGATTTTTTGTCATGATATAGCTTCATCTTCTCTTTGTATAAAGTTGAACCCTCGAAAGCTCAGAGCTAGAACTTAAATAATTTATAAACCTTACTCATCCTTAACTTTGTTGCATCACTCCACTTAAAATTTAGCTTTTTAAATGACCGTAGTGACTTGTGCTCAAGTTCAACCGAAAATTGACATGCCTTTCCATACATAAGTTGATATGGAGAGGAACCTATGGGGGTATTAAAAACTCCCTGATAGGACCAAAGTGCATCATCTGGCTTTCTTGACCAATCAGTACTGTATGCATTCACAGTCTTTGCCAATATGGACTTGATCTCACGATTGGAGACCTCAATCGGCCTACTCATTTACGGATGGTACAGTGTTTCCACCTTATGCTTCAGACTATATTTTTTTTAGCAAGGACTAAAATAGGCGATTACAAAAGTGGTACCCACCATTACTAATAATAGCACGTGGAGTGACAAATCTAGAAAAGATGTTCTTATTAAAGAATTCAGTGACACTTTGACCCTCATTGTAGGGAAGTCCAACCGCCTACATCCACTTTGAAACAAAGGTAACTGCCGCTAGTATATATTTTATCCCATAACAACTAACAAATAGACCCATGAAAGTAATTCCCCACATATAGAATAGCTCTAACTCTAAGATAGGTGTCATGGGGAGCTTATGCCTCTGTGAAATATTACCTTGCCGTTGACACTGATTACACGCCCTAGCATAATATGAGCATCTTTGTAAATAGTTGGCCAATAGTACCCATACTATAGAATTTTGTAGGTTGTATGGGTACCACCTTGATGACCCCAATCAATGACGATTTACAAACCTCAAGAATGCTCATTATCTATGATATTGCCCAAAACTATACCCTCAATGAAGTATAATGCCTTTGCTATCAAATTAAGTAACCCAACTAGGTTGTCTACAAGGAATATGCCATAAATCTCTCTTGAACTTACTAAAATAGATGGACAATGCAAGAAATTAAATTGGGGGGGGGGGGGTTCAGTAAATCTTACAAAGTGATAAGTCTTGAATGCTTTTGGTTGTAATAAATCTAAGATGAACACTAGGACTGTGTCCCCCCTGGCTTCCTAACTCAGTAGATTTCTCGTGCTCAATATGACTATCTCAATGCTACGCATGTAGAATCTGACAAGATTGGTATCACCAGCCATCTTATAAATGCTTTGGTGAATCTCACTCTTCACATTGTGAGTATCAAAGTGTTGTCTTTCAAAACCTTGACTCCAATCCTAATTTAAATATCACCTTGTGAGTATAAATTTATTAGACAAGGGTTGGTAGCCTCAAATCACTGTTGTAATCTTTTTTTCCCAATCTTGCCCTTCCTTGTGAAGATGATCGTGAATACAGGCAAGTCCTTAGCTTTTGTTGTAGCTAAGGGAGCAAACAATTTGAAGAAGATCACAATACATGCATACACAATGAAATAAAAAAATCTTACACTTCCCCTATTTCATTAATCCACCAGGGTTCCACAATCCTATCTAATGAAATTAGCCGCTCATAGTTGTAAGAGCCTCCATGGAATTCAATAAAAATGCATAGAAATAATCTCATAATAGTTTACAAAGAAAAATACAAAGTCTTAAATTAATACTCAACCGAATATCCAAGAATAAAAGGATCCCAAGATCAAAAGTCAATCTTGAAATATATGTTTGTAAGAGTATAAAGAGTGTCAATTGACTAAGAAAATTAGACCTGTATTTTTAGGTTACATGAAAACCTTGAGAATCTAAACCAAAATGTACTGGGAAAACTAAGTTGGTGGCTACCTATAACGCTACTTATGGGCCATAAGTGGCACCTACTCCACGTAGGTGGTCATCATAGGTAGGAAAAAACTTCAAAATCCCATCATGCTACTGTACTCCACTTGTGAAGGCACCTGCTGGGCTAGGTAGTTCTTACACCTTTTGGGTGATAGCCTCTCATGTATCAACGAATCAATAGTCTTGCAGCTTCTCTAAACTTTACTTATCTGCACTGGCAGTGGTACTTATAGTGCCGTAGGTGGTACCTACAAGCCATTGGTTATCTCTTGTAAGTGGCAGGATCAATACTCCAACTTCTGATTCTTTGATTTTGCATCTCTAAAACCTAAGACAGGAAACTTACGAGTCGTAGGTAGGACCTATGCCACATAAATGGCATAGTAAGTTGGGCCTTACTGCAATCTTGACTCCTATTCTTCATTTAAAGCTCCACAACCTAGTTCCCTGCAAAATGGACACAAAAATGCATCATATCTACCTAAACAAACCTATGTACTTGCATATATTTTGATTCTAACCTTCAAAAGTTCCATGAAACCATGGCATATCAACACCCTCAACTTAGAATATTTTTATGTCCTCAGGCTACAAAAACACACCAAAACTACACAACGATGCTTAACCAAGATAAACCCAAGATACCTATGACAATCAATCACAAATTTAGCTCAAAAATACTATCCCCTCCTATTTTAACCTTTAAAAACCAATTGTGTGAATCTGTGTAGAATAATAATGTGACACAAGGAAATCAAGCTATGGCTTTACATTAGCAACAAATAATCATGCATATGTACAAATTACATTACCAAAATTAATAAGTAGCCAGCAACACAACTCATGTACCCTCACAACAAAGAAGTCCCACTCACTCAGATATATTAAGTATATTAATGAAGGGACAGTCGCGAGACACTCATACTAATAAAGAAGTTCCAATACTATGCATAGAATACCATAGACTTGCTCTTCTTTTCTTTACCTTAATTTTCAGATACTCGGGTTAGGATTACTATTGGACTTTACTTGGCTTGTAATGTGGGCGTAGGGGATGGTATGGTACATTTGGGAATTAAGTGACTAAGCCTCCTTGGTACTACAATTATATTTTGGGGTACACTTATAACCACTTTTCTTTTATTTCATCCTTATTTATCCCCCTTTTTTTTTATTTGCTTACTCAAGTTGAGTGCAATTTTATTCTCTATTTTTTCTTTTTCAATTTCTTTTTCTTTTTTTTTTCCCTTTGTTTTTCTACCAAATCAAACCCTACTTTTCTTTTTCTTATTTACTCCCTTCTTTATACCCACTTATAATCACACACCCCTATGATAGCCATCCTCAACTTAGGTAACTTGCTTGAATTGAGGTTCACAATGTCGAAGAAGGACCAGGAACAAACCAAGTTCATTGTAATTAAAAAGGAAAGGTGAAAGGTGAAAATAAGACAATAGGTGTCTATAGGCTCAAAATACGGATCAGAGGATACTTATTTTCATTTTGGAAGCTGTTTAGGCTAAAAATTGACTAATTTCAAGAATGGCCTATGATCCTTTCCTAACCGACTAGCATGCAACTTTAGGAAAGACTAAGCAGGTAAGTACTGGATTCCACAGCCACATGAAACTAAGTAGGCATCTCACACACACATGGCACAAGGTTGTATCACAAACTACTATCTATCCGGTTCATGCAAATTCTAGCTATGATTATTATGTCTCTAATCCTGATGCCATAACGAGATTAATAGTGGTTACATATATATACACAACACACAGTTCAAACATAAATTTTTGAAGAGGTATTATTTTTTCCTCCAAAACACTTTAAACCCAGACGAAATACATCAACTGCCTTAGGTACTTATATTTCTCCTAGTTTAAAAAATAACACAAAACATCACAAAACAAGACATGCTGACTCTACCAAGAACAAAATCCGGTGAAAGAGATACGACAACAAAAGCCCCAAGAGAACATTTAGACCCACAAGTAGCCTCACCCCAATCAAATAGAAATGCATTGTCCCAAATACATTAGGAAGCTACAAATCAAGGGAGTTAGGAACATACCTATGGCACCTTAGTTTTACAGAGCTGACGTTAATCACATTAACATGAATTATCATAAATGCAAAAAATAACAAGATAACTTAGGCTGACCGAGCAACGCCTGATTTAATATTACAGCATGATGTGGGTACCTTGATCACTTTGACTTCATGAAGGTAGCCTAAAGGTTGATTACCAAAACCCTCCGCATGTCATTTGGCTGCTTTATGGTTCTATGAACATTGAATGTGACTCCTCATCATTCAACCTGAACTTAAGCTTACCTCTTTCCATGTCTACTAATGCTCTACCTGTGGCCAAAAAGGGTCTCTGCAAAGTTATGGGCATCACAAAATCAACTTTACAATCTAAGACAACAAAGTTGGTCAAAAATATAAAGTTGTCCACCTTTACCAGAACATCAAATGATATGCCCATGGCCTTTTTCACCGTGCGATCTACCATAAATAACTGCATCATTGTTGGTTCGGGAGGTCTCTAGCTTAGTTGGTTAAACATCGCCAGTAGCATCAAGTTAATGTTGTCACCTAAGTCACATAGCTCTCTAGCAAATCTAGATGTCCCAATGGTGCAGGGAATCGTCAAAGCTTCGGGATCACCTTTTTTGCGCCAGATATTACAATGTAATCGCAATATAGTAATGCAACCTACCAATATTCTTATAACTAACTGTTATTTATTTGTTACCAAATACTTCATAAATTTTACATACCCTAGCATCAACACAAGAGTCTCAAGAAGAGGGATATTCAAATGCAACTCTTTTAGTATAGCACTAAACTTTGTATACTTCCCTTTTTTTTCTTCTGCTTCAACCTTTATGGAAAATGTTGGAGAGGTTATGGAATGGTCTTCAGTACATTCTTATCTGCCTTTCTCTTACCTTTATTCTTGGTAGCTTCTTTGTGAACACCTGTCAATTTTTGTTATGACTCAGCACTAGTCACTAGTTTTTCTGATTCCACTTCAGGTGCCTCATCAGCATCAACAATATCATCCTTAGCTTCATTAACTACAGGCATGAAGAGATCAATAGTGGGCTAACCACTTCGCGTGGTGATGTCCAAATAATGATTATCATTCTTAGGATTCTACACCATATTAATCTAAAATATACCCAGTAGATGCTAATTTAAGATTGCCGACATCTAACCAAATTACTACTCAAGTTGCTAGATTGCAGTAGCATGCAATTCCATTTCTGGGTCAAACCTGAATGTCTTCCTTAATCTCCTTAAGGAAACTCTTCTGATTCTTTAAACCCTTAACCAATTTAGTAAGCAACGCCTCTATCCTTGAATCAATATCTCAGTTTCACAGTGGAATATCGGTACCACCCTTGTATTTATAATCATCCTTATACCTCCACTCACCATCTCTCTCTCTCTATGCTCCAATCTCTGTATCTATCTCTATAGTAGTTTCAACCTTAATTCTTTTACCTCGAGTTCCTTGAGCAGATGATTTGCCCTTGGTTTGTAAACCCATTAACTCTCTATCTAGATACATGCCTCTTCATCCACATCAGAATCATATGACCTGGAAGCTCTACCTTGAGCACTCACAACATTATTTTCTCAGAATTCATAGTTTCAAATTATTTTATCAGTAACCCAATCTCAGTCCTTAGCTGTGCAACCTTTTGAGCCACTATGTCATCTACAATTCTATGCTCACTAGAATACCCAATAACATAAGTACCAGTGCCTCTCTCTACCTCTCGAGTATGGCACCCTTAGGTGGTAAGAGAGATTTGATCTAATATTTTTGATGCTACCTATCAATGTAGGCGCCTGAATGCTCTACCAATAATAGTATCCACCATCGGTTCGGAACTGGTATTCAGGGTTTGATAGAATATTTCAAGTAAGTTGCTCCCAATAAATCTATGATTGGGCACCATCATCAACTTTTTCTTAAACCTAAACCATGCCTCATACAACGGCTAAGACTGCAATTGCCTAAAATTATAGATCTCGTCCTTCAATTAAAGCATTCTGGTGGGAGGGAAGAATCGATTTAAGAACTATTTTGCAACTTTTTCTAATTAGTAAAAGCCCCATGAGGTAGTTCCCTTAACCATAATATCACTTCACCAATTATAGAGAATGGGAACAACCTTAGTCTAAATCTTTTCGACTCACCCAGGGATATTTCATGAAGTGAAGATTCCAATAAAGTTTATGAGGTGCATGTCTGCATCATCAGTCAGCAAACTCACAAACATACCCTTCATATTTAGTAGTTGAATCATAGCACTAGTGATATCAAACTTTACACCCAGTGGCAATGGTGAAAGAATGATAACTCCTGTCTCAATAGGCTCAACGTACCCTATGTCCTCCACTATATCATCATATGATAGCAAGTGCTAATAGGATGGGAGTACTTGAGCTCTATCCCTTATACCTTTATCATGGTTTCCATTGAGTTCTACTTGATGTTGTTATTCCCATCTCTATCTTGCTAGTATTGTCTCCTGAGTTGCACGTTGGGCATCTGCACTCCTCCTTACACTAGCATTTTCTAATAATCAAGCAGTAGTATGATCTAGTCTCTTGAGATACACTAGGCGGAGGAGGGGTAGGCAAGTCAGTTGGATTATCCCGAAGCCCCTCAAAATAAGCTTCACATCGGTGGTCCGTCATCCTACGATTCTATTATAGGATTCTTTCTGGATCTTAATTAACAGGGATAAAGGGATTGCCTTGAATCCTAGTACAGGGGATACACTGACGTACGCCCAAACAAAATTAGAAAAATAAAACCCGATAACCTCAACAACTTTAATCAATCAATCCACAATCATATTTCCTGGCAACGGTGTCAAAATTTTATGTCACCAAAAACTATACCCTTAGTGAAGTATAATGCAGTCACTATAAAATTATAGTAACCCAACTAGGTTGGGGTCTAAACCACTGAAAATAGGACAAAAGTCTCTCTCAAACATGCTAAAATAGTCGAATAATATAGGAAAGTAAATAGGGAAGAGTTGCCAGTAAATCATAAAAAGTCACAAGTCTGTAACACTTTTGGTTGAAATCAAACTGAGATGAACACTAAGACTATGTTCCCTTTATCTTCCTAACTTCGTAGGTTTCTCGTGTTCAATCTGACTATCTTAGTGATATGCATGCAGAATCTGACACGATAGGTATCACCAACCGTCTTGTGAATGCCTTAGTGAATCTCACTCTTCACCTTATGAGTTTTAGAATGCCACCTTTCAAACCCTTGTCTTTGCTCCTAGTTTAAATATCACCATGTAAGTATCAAGTTATTAGACGAGGGTAGCCTCAAATCACTGTTGTGATCTTTTTTCCCCAATATTGACCTCCCTTGTAATGATGATTGAGAATACGGGTAAGTCCTTAGTTTTTGTAGTAAATAAGGGAGTAAATGATTCAAAAAAGATCACAATACATGCATTCACAGTGATCTAGTCAAATCTCACACTTCCCTGATTTTGTTAATCCACTAGGGTTTCCATAATCCTACCTAATGGAATTAACCACTCATAGTTGCAAGAAACTCTATGGAATTTAATAAAGGATGTATAGTTGGGACCTACACCATGTAACTGGTATCATATATGGGGCCCCTCTTCAACCTTGACTCTTTTACTTTATTTTAAGCTCCAAAATCAAGTTCCCTACAAAATGGACTCAAAAACACATCATATCTACAAAAACAAACATAAGTACTTTTATATTTTCCTATTTTAATCATCAAAAGTGCCATGAAATCATGGAACATCAATATCCACATTCGCATAAATACAAAAAAGAAAAAGCTTATCCTAGAAAAACTTTCATGTCTCATGCATGAATCTTTTGTGTTGCTTAAATGATAAGTCTTCTGGGACAAGATCACTTGCCAAAAAGCTGGTAAAATCAGAAAACCAGGGGATTAAGTCTTGTGATGCTACTAAGACCCGCTCATCTGGAAAAGTATCATCAATGTCAAGCTCATCCCCTAATTTTAGCATAGCCTCTTCTTCAAGACGGGATCGGTATTTTGTAACCTGGTTGTCAATACCTTTTTGGTCTTTGACCTCAAAGTCAAATTCTTGCAACAAGAGTACCCAACGAATCAACCTCGACTTAGCATCTTTCTTTGACATCAGATACCTCAATAATGCATAATCAATTTGAAAAATGACTTTGGTCCCTCTCAAGTAGGATCAAAATTTCTCAAAAGCAAAAACTACCATGAGTAACTCCTGCTTAGTAACTGAATGATTTTTTTGCGCAGGGTTTAATGCTTTGCTAGCATAGTATATTAGGTGAAGAATTTTCTCATGTCTTTGGCCTAAGACAACTCTCTAGGCCACACCACTTGCATTGTACATCATCTCAAAAGGCAAGGACCAATCTAGGGACAAAATAATAAAAGCCGAGGTCAACCTCTCTTTAAGGAACTCAAAGACCTTGAGACACGTATCATCAAACACAAACTTCACTCTCTTCTCTAAAAACTTGCATAATGGATTAGAAATTTTAGACAAGTCCTTCATTAACCTCCGATAAAACCTAGCACGTCCCAAGAAACTTTTGATACTCTTAACTAAAATCGGTGGAGATAATTTTTCAATCACCTCTATCTTTGCCTTATCAGCCTTAATACCCCTCTTCAAAATCTTGTGTCCGAGTAAAATCCCTTCTTTCACCATAAAGTGGCATATTTCCCAATTTAACACTAGATTACACTTTTCTCATCTCTGAAGTACATTGGCCAAATATGCTAGACAATCATCAAATGAGTCTCCAACAACCAAAAAGTCATCCATAAAGACCTTTATAGTGTCCTCCACCATATAAGAAAATATCAAAATCATACAACGCTGAACGGTGGCAGGAGAATTACACAGTCCAAAGGGAATCCTCTTGAACGCAAAAGTACTGTATGGGCATGAAAAAGTAGTCTTGTCTTGGTCTTTGGGGGCAATGGAAATCTGATTGTACCCTTAATAACCATCTAAAAAATAGTACCATCCCCTACCTATAAGTTTGTCTAGCATCTGATCTATGAATGACATAGGACCAGTCTGAAGGGCACTAACTCAATCTTCTCATTTGGGACCATAATGATCCCACCCTTCTTAGGTACATATTGAACTGGGCTAACCCGTTTACATCAGTAATGGCATATACCACGGTCGCATGTTAGTCATGTTAGTCATGTTAGTCAGAACTTCATCTTCCCTATCTCTATGTTAGTCAATGACCTACTCATATCTAAGAAGGGCCTACCTAAGATAATAGGGACTTTGAAGTCCACCTCAAACTTAAGGATAACAAAATTAGTTGGATATATGAAGGGCACCACCTTCACTAACACATCACATAATATACCAATCAATTTCTTCACACTGTGGTTTGCCATTAATAATCTCATAGATGTCAGTTTGGGTGCCCTTAATCCCAATTGCTTGTACACCACCAATGACATCAGAGTTAAGTTTGCTCTCAAATCACATAAAGCTTGAGCAAAGTTGAAATACCCAATAATATATAGAAAAGTAAAGGCTCCGGGGTCATGCTTGGCATATGCTCCAATGATTTTACAAGAGTAATATTAAAAAACAGTTCCTTCAACATCGACATAAACTTCTGATATTTTCTTTTCTTTTGCTTCTTCTTTAATATTTGAGGAAAAGGTGGGGGAGGTCACAGAATGGTCTTTAATATAGGTTCGACTTCCTTCCCTATACCTTTATCCTTCTGCACTAATTTACCAATACCCATCAATTTTTGTGATAACTCACTACTAGTCACCAACTTTTCAGATTCTTCTTTGGGTGCCTCATCAACAACAACAACATCATCTCAAACCTCATCAATTATATACATAGGGGGATCAATAGTCACCTTTCCACTCCGAGTGGTGATGGATAAGAAGTGATTGTAATTTCTCATATTTGCACAATGTTACTCAAAAGAATATTGGGTTGATATTGATTTAGAGTAGTTGACATCTGACTAAACTGCTACTCAAGATAATTAATCATGATAGATGCAATTCTACTTTCTGGTGCAGTCCCAAAATATTTGCCTTAGTCTCCTTATGACAATCCTTTTGATTTTTTAAACCTTAACCAGCTTAGCAAGTAATACTTCAATTCTCTAATTAGAATTATGGTTACCTGGTGGAACGTATGCACCACTTTTCTTCTTATAATCATCCCTTTGCCTCCAGTCACCATCTCTCTCTGCTCCAATCCCTGTATCTGTCCCCATAATAATTCCAACCTTGATTCCCCTGCCTCGAGTTCCAAGTGTCTTAATTATACCCTTAGCCCTTGGATTGAAAACTCTCAATCTCTCTGTCTTGGTACTTAGCTTCTTTCTTAATGTCAGAATCACATAACCTAGGTGCTTTACCTTGTGCACCCATAGAATTCATAGTTGCAATTTGCTTAGTCAATAACCCAATCTTCATCCTCCATTGTGTAACCTCTTGAGCCACTGTATCATCTATGATTCTCTGATCACTGGAATCACCAATAACATAAGTATTGACTTTTTTTATGCCTCTCGATTATTCCATCCTCGATTAGCATTTGAAACCTAGTCTAGGATTTTTGACCTCGAACCACCCAATAGGATATCTACACCTCCTACCATACAATGCCTCAAAAGGAGAAATTCCAATGTTAGAGTCGTAGTTATTGTTATAAGCAAACTCTTAAAGAGGAAAATACTTAACCAAACTACCACCATAGTCAATCACACAAGAACGAAGCATATCCTCTAATTTTTGAACAGTACTTTCTGCTTGCCCATCTGACTGTGGTTTGAAACTTGTATTTAGAAACACCTTAGTCCCCAACCCTTTCTAAATCAACCTCCAAAAGTGTGATGAAAACTGTGTACCGCGATGTGAGATGATAGAAATTGGTACCCCCATGCAACTTCACAATCTCTTGGTAGTACAACCTCGCTTAGTCCTTAGTCGAGAATGTAGTCCGTACTGGCAACAAATGAGAATACTTCGTCAATCTATCTATGATGACCCAAACCAAATCAAACTGGTTCTTGATACAATCCTCCGGGCCTCATGTGCTCAACTTTCACTTGTTGGAACACCATGCGCTTAGCCACAAAACTAGCCATATCCCTCTTCATATTGTTCCACCAATACATATCCTTAAGGTCATGATATATTTTCATCGAACCAGGATGAACAACATAGCGCGACTTATGCACCTTAGCTAAGATCCTCTCTCGCAAGACATCAACATCGAGAACACATAACCTCTCTTGGTACCGCAGGGTACTATCACCACTAATCTCAAAGGCCATCACCTTATGTCCACCTATATCACCCTTGATCCTCATCAAGTAGGATCTAGCCTCTGCTTTTCCTTGATTTCATCACCAAGATACGACCGCTCCACCTCCTGAATAAACACACTACCATCCTCAGAGTCCAACAGACGAAGTCCAAGGTTAGCCAAATGACGAATATATTTCACCAACTCCTGCTTCCCTTCCTCCACACGAGGTAGATGTTCCATGGATAACCTGCTAAGAACATCAGTAACCACATTATCTTTACCTGGATGGTAGTGAAGACTTATGTCATAATCCTTTAGCATCTCAAGCCATCTTCTTTGACTGAGGTTCATATTTTTTTTTTTGAGTAAACACACACTGCGGGCTCTTATGATCGAAAAAGATATCTACATGCACGCCTTACAGATAGTGATGCAAGATTTATAATGCGAATACCACAACCAATAATTCTTACTCATGGGTCGGATAATTCTTCTCATGCACCTTTAACTGTCTAGAGGCATAAGCTATCACTTTGATATGCTGCATCAAGATGCAACCAAGACCCGCACAAGACATATCACAATATACCATAAATCCATTTGTGCCTTCGGGCAAGGTTAAGATCGGAGATGAAGTTAGCTAATCTTTCATCTTTGCAAAACTAATCTCATAAGCATCAAACCACATGAATTTTATCTTCTTCCAAGTCAGCTTAGTCAATGGGATTGATTTAAAAAACACTTTCAACAAACCTCCTATAGTAACCAGCTAAACCTAAGAAGATCTGAATATCGGTTGGAGTCGTGGGTTTAGGCCACCTTTTAAATACTGCAACTTTCTATAGATCCATTATGATCCCTTCACTAGAAATGACATGACCCAGAAAAGTGACAGCGTTCAACCAGAACTCGCATTTTTGGGAATTTGGAATAAAATTGCTGCTCTTCTAGGTCTGCAACACTACACAGAGGTGATTAATATGATCCACCTCACTCTTCGAGTACACCAGAATATCATTAATGAACACAATGACGAATAGATCCAGAAACTAATGGAAGACCCTATTCATCAAATCCATGATGCTCGTCGGGGCATTAGTCAACTAGAAACTCAAAATGCCCATATCGGGTTCGAAAAGCATTCTTAGGGATATCAACCTCCCTAATCTTTAATAGATGATACCAAGACAGCAGATCAATCTATGAGAAAAACTTAGAACCATGAAGCTGATCAAACAAATCATCTATCCATAGAAGAGGGTACTTATTCTTTACCATCACCTTATTCAACTGCCTAGAATCAATACACATCCGAAGGGAACAATTTTTATTATGAATGAATAACATTGGTGCACCCTACGGGGACAGACTAGGAAGGATGAAACCCTTGTTTAAAAGATCCTTTAGTTTCTCCTTAATCTCTTTCAACTTAGTTGGAGCCATTCTATACGGGGGAATAGAAATTGGATGAATGTCCAAAACAAGATCAATCCTAATCTCAGACTCCCTATTAGGAGAAACACAAGGAAGGTTATCAGGGAAGACCTCAGGGAATTCATTCATCACCAGGACAGAATACAAAGAAGGACCCCCTGAGTTAGAATCTTTAACCCAAACTAGATGATAGAGACACACCTTAGAGAATAATCTTCGAGCTCTAAGATACTATATGAACTTCCCTCTAGAAGCTAGGGAACCACCCTATCATTCAATAATCGACTCGCTATGAAATTTAAAGATAACCTTAGGGTTCAACAGTGTAAAAAAGCATACCATGAGTGCAACCGATCCATACCTAATATGACATTAAAATCAATCATGGATAATTCAAACAGATTCACCAAGGTTGCCCGACCACCCACAGATACCACATAACCTTTATAGACCTTCTATCTACCATAGATTTACCCATCGGGGTAGAAATAAAAAAGGAGTCTGAGACACACTCGAGACCAAAACCAAAATGCACAGCCACAAATGGGGTCACATAAGAAAAAGTGGACCCCAAATCAAGTAAATATTACACATCACGAGAAAAGAGTTTCAACATACCAGTCATGACATTAGGCGATGCCTCAGACTCCTAGCGAGTAGTTAGATCATATAGATGGTTCCGACCAATACCAAAACTAGATAGTGCACCCTTCGATGTCAGAGCTGAAAAGGAGGCAAATGGAACTTTGTTTTCCCTAGAAGAAATCTTACCAATACGATAGTTTCTAATCATGTGCCCTGGCTTACCGTGGTTGAAGCACTTGTCCTTTCCCTCATCATAGTAACCCTGATGCAACCGACTACAGAATCTACAGGGAGGATATGATGGAGCTGACTGGGCTTCCTTAGCCTGAGATTGGGCACACTATGCTTTATAGTTATTACCATTCTAAAAACTCTAGTTACCGGATGACTTTGGGTAAGCAGCACTAGCCGTCGAGTAAGAGCCAAAATTTCCCCACTTCTTCATGGGCAACTTCCCACAATCCCATCCACCTTGCTGTTGGCCACCCTCTGCTTAGAAAATCTAAACTTTTTGTTCTACCTCTCTACAATCTCAAACTCTTTCTTCTTCTCTTTCTCAGTCTTCTACATGTACACAACCAACCTAGAAACATCCATGTCCTTGTTCAGTAAGGAAACCTTACTCTCCAAAACTAAGTCTTAGGACAACCCGAAAGAGAACTTCCTTATTCTAGCACTCATGCTAGAAAACAACTCCAGAGCCTACCGAGATAGCTGGTGAAACTTGAACAGATACTCCTTGACTGATATATTGCCTAGCTTCAGATTAGCAAACTCTTTCGCTTTTGCTTTCCTCAACTCCTAAGGAAAGAAGCAGTCCAAAAAAGCACTAGAGAAGTCATCCCACAGGGATGACTCTGTATCATCCCCCCTTGGCTGCTCCCATTCTTCATACCATTGGTGTACTATATCTTTAAGTTGGTAGGCAACAAATTCCACACCTTCCATATTAGTAGCATGCATAAAATGAAAGAGCTTTTCCATCTCATCCATAAAATCTTAAGGATGCTCCTCAACCTCAACACCTGTGAACACAGGAGGGTTCAACCTCATAAAATGGCTAACCCTTATGGACTCACAAGATGGAGTAAAGTACTACGATCAGCCTGAGAAGCTATCAACTATGCCAACATATGGATAGACTGACAAATCTCGACATTTATCATATTATCTCAAAGAGGAATAGAGGGAACTGGTGGAACTCCAGGAGGAAAATCAGGAACTGGACGCCTAGACCAAGCCTAGACCCCATAGTAGAATGGGTCTCATTAATATTATCCTCGAGTAGGACAAAGGAGTTTCTGTAAGCTTCAAATCGTTGAGGAGAAATGATCTTAAATTTGAACAAATAAGGATTAGAGAATGTTTTAGGACCTTAGAATCTACAAGTTAAAAACAAAACACTAGAAAGAGAAACATTCTTAAATGCCTTGTAGCCTCTCTATTATGAGTGTGGTGCTCTACACACTCTTAAAAGAAACTTTACTCAACATATCTTTGTCGGACACTCAATTAACCACAAACTTAGGGGTCTGATACTAACCTAACGCGACCTAAACTAGGCCTAGTTGTGTCGGGTATTTCAAGTCCAACTGAGACCGAAGACCAACCCCAATACCTAACTATAACTGCCCATCACCCTATATCAGATGAATTCCAAACATATAACTAGGTAAAACAATGACAGATATTTAATAAAGTCCATAAACATAACCAACCAAATACCCGACCAAATTTCCAACTGGTGTCAACCCCAATGCCAATACCAATACCAAGGCTGACACCAATACCGATCCTATAGTTTTCTAACAAAGCCTCTATCTAAAATTAACAGCATCCGATCCAGACACACCCTCAACCATAACCAAAACTAAATTAAAGAAATAACAAAGGAAAAAGAAGTCCATAGCATTAAATAGGGCCTTCCGAAGTATGGAAGCTCACCACTTTATTCTGATTCAAAGTTGTCCTCGAATTCAAGTCACTGAGCAGAAGAAATGGTAGTATGGTCGGTTCCAGCATCGTGTGGGGATTAGTGCCCGAAGATAGTTTAGAAGAGTGAATGCTAGCATGTACTCAGGGATAAGATAACATAATTCTAGTAATTCAAAACTAAAGTAAATAACCATATCCAATAACATAGATATATATATATATATATATCGTGTTAGGAAGGGAACTGGGATTAGCATGCATTTAAAACCTTAACCTGGGTTGTGTAACTTGGTTGTTCTAAAACCAACCACGGGCTATATGAGTTCAACTCCCCCTACTGAAAGGGACCCAATGCGTGTTAGTCGCACAACCGAACAATACAAACCTGGGATAACTAGTACATCCCCCAAAATGTAAAGTGTGACATAATACATATGTCACCAAGACCACCCTCACATCAGCAAACATGAGTTTTCAATGGCGATCCCCCAATAACCCCCACCTTCCATGTCTTTGCTACTCAATCTCCTTTAAGCCTAATTAAACCTTTTTCACATAACCAATGATTTACCAAGGAGTCTTTTCATTAGGCATTAATCGTTGGTATCGTCATACCAAAATTAAATCTTGGAAATCCATCCTTTTATGCCATACGAAACCATTAACCAAGTGGACTCCCAAGTTTCCAATTAAACCAAAACCATGTCCATCAAGGCCTTTCCAAACCATTTAAAAACAACCAAACCAATTTCAGTTCTATTACCATATTATGCAATGCAAAGATTTCAAGGATAGTCAAACTATGTGACAAAATCATTCTCATTGACATTTTAACAAACATTTTGAGGGGGTTTAGTTTTGAAAATCAAAATCCAAGCATAACTTGACCATTCCTATGAAACCACATGTTCAAACCATAATTATAACATGAAAACCATATAAAAAGCATGGGAAAACATTATCCAACCATAAACTACCAAAATCCCCAACATCTATTTCAAAACCAAAGTGATGCCACAATAATACCATGAAAACCATTCATTAAAACATGCTTTTAGTTGAACTAAGAATGAGGGAGGAGTAACATGCCTTAGATATCAAGGAAGAAGGAGAGATTTACCCTTGAAAGCCCCTAATTACTAACCTTGTAGAAACCCTAGCCTTTTTTTGAACAAGATCTTGAGATTGATTTTAAGATATTTGTAGAGTGCTTGATTTAAAATATTAGGTTCATGAAGCCCCTAAAGGTTTTTTATGTTGTGGGGGTCATAAGGAGTTAAGAGGGGAAATGTCAAGATTACCCCTACTTAAAGTTATAAATAAAATCCTGTAGGTGGGTATGAGTTGACCCTCCAACTCATCACCACATCATACAACTAGTACTATTTAGTCGTACCCAGAACAGAAAGTTCGACATCCACACACTGTCCACCATAGAACTCTATTTCCCCAACTCGTGACTAGACCATACGACTAGTATATTCCCGTCGTACCCAAGAAGAATTCAAAGGCATTGATACTGGAAAAATATACGACTACAACTTACTACTCATACCCTATCCTCACGGCTCTTAGTGATCCTCTTGTATTCAGAGCCAAGTCAAGTTACTAAGTTACTGATTTGATTAAGGGACTAACCCAAATGAATCATACCACCCCTAATGACCCATACCCACCAAATCGTAACCACAACAGAAACCCAACCACCATTTTCTGGACTCCTAACGACTAGGATCATTTGATTGCACCCACACTATATGACTCATATGGTGGGTCATTTCAAGGACAGTGAGCTCAATGCTAAGGAATTATCCAAGGGCCAAAACCCAGGGTGTTTGAATTCTCCCTTGCTTGGATTATTCGTCCTCGAATGATGGAACAAGGAAGTACAAGCATGATTTGGCCCCATATGCCTCTACTTTTACCTTTAACTAAGTTAGAAAACAAAATGATAAGATCAACATATACCTTATGCATGAATTTTTACAGGAGAAAATAGGAATGGATACTTGGACTTCATGTCCTCGTCAGCTTCCCATGTAACCTTTTCCACCTAGTAGTTCCTTCATAAAAGCTTTACCGAAGCTATATCCTTGGTCCTCAATTGACGAACCTATCGATCCAAGATTTTAACATGGACCTCTTCATAAGACAGAGAATAAAAATACCAATATCCTTAATAGGCACAATCTGCGATGGATCACCCACACACTTCCTCAACATAGAAACATGGAATACTGGGTGAATGGAGCTCAAACACTATGGCAACTCCAACTCATACGCAACACTGCCAACTTTTCCTAAAATCAAGTACGGACCAACATACCATGGACTGAGCTTCCCTTTTTTCTAAAACTGCATTACTCCCGTCATAGGAGAATCCTTCAAAAACACCCCATCCCCAACCTCAAACTCCAACTTCCCATGCCTTACATCCGAATAGGACTTTTGGAGACTTTGGGAGGCTTTAAGCCTATCCCAAATCACCTTCTCAATAGCTTGGTAAACCTAACATAGTCCAAATATCTCTACCTTTCCAACCCCGAACAACCCAATAGGAGATCTATACCTCCTACCATACAATGCCTCAAAAGGAGCTATTCCAATAATAGAGTGGTAGCTATTGTTGTAAGCAAACTCTACAATAGGCATTTGCTTAACCCAACTACCACCATAGTCAATTATGCAAGCACGAAGCATATCCTCTAATATCTGAATAGTCCTTTCTGCTTGCCTATCTGACTTTGGGCGGATAGAAATACTCAGACTCACCTTAGTCCCCAACCCTTTTTGAAACGACCGCCAAGAGTGAGACAAAAACTTCATACCATAATTTGAGATGATAGAAATTGGTACCCTATGAAACTTTTCAATCTCTTGGAGGTACAACCTCACATAGTCCTCAGCCAAGAAATTAGTCCTTAGTGGCAAAAAATGAGTAGACTTTGTCATTCTATCCATGGTGACCTAAATCGAATCAAACTGGTTCCAAGATTGAGGAAGGCCGATAATAAAATCCACGTTTATCACTTCCCACTTCCACTCTGGAAACTCAATTTCTTGATACAATCCTCTAGGCCTCATGTGCTCAACTTTCACTTATTGGCACACCATACACATAGCCACAAAACAAGCCATATCTCGCTTTATATTATTCCACCAATACATCTCCTTAAGGTCATAAAACATTTTTGTCAAACCAAGATGAACAACATAGTGTAACTCATGTGACTTAGCGAAGATCCTCTCTCACAAGCCATTAAAAATGAGAACACAAAACCTTCCTTGGTATCGTAGGGTACCATCACTACTAGTCTCGAAGGCCATCTCCTTCTGTCCACCTATATCACCCTTGATCCCTATTAAGATAGGATCTAGCATCTACTTCTCCTTGATTTCAGCACCAAGAGATGACCACGCCACCTCTTGAATAAACACACCACCATCCTCAGAGTTCAAGAGACAAACTTCAAGGTTAGCCAAACTGTGAATATCTTTTACCAACTCCCGTTTCCCTTCCTCCACATTAGCTAGGCTTCCCATGGATAACCTGCTAATAGAATCAACAACCACACCTGGATAGTAGTGAAGACTCTTGTCAGCATCCTTTAGCAGCTCAAGCCATCTCCTTTGCCTGAGGTTCAGCTTTTTCTGAGTAAACACACAGGCTCTTATGATCGGAAAAAATATCTACATACATGCCATACAAATAGTGACACTATATTTTCAATGCGAATACCACAACCAACAATTCTAAGTCATGAGTGGAATAATTCTTCTCATGCACCTTCAATTGTCTAGAGGCATAAGCTATCACCTTGCCAAGATGCATATGGATGCAACCAAGCCCCATATGGGTAGCATCACAATATACCACAAATCCATCCTTCGGGCAAGGTGAAGATCGGAGCTGAATTTAGCTTATCCTTCAGCTTTTCAAAACTACCCTCACAAAGATTAGACCATAAGAACCTTACCTTTTTTCTGAGTCAACTTAGTCAATGGGGTAGCTATAAAAGAAAAACTCTCCACAAACCTTCTATAGTAACCAGCAAAACCCAAGGAGTTCCGAACATCAATTGAAGTCGTGGATATAGGCCACTTCTTAACTACTGCAACTTTCTGTGGATCCATCATGATCCCTTCATTATAAATGACATGACCCAGAAAAGTGACAGAGTTCAACCATAACTCACATTTTGAGAATTCGGCGTACAACTGCTGCCCTTTTAGGTCTGTAACACTACACAGAGGTAGTTAGCATAATCCACCTCACTCTTTGAGTACACTAGAATGTCATCTATGAACACAATGATGAATAGATCCAAAAACTGACAAAACACCCTATTTATCAAATCTATAGATGCCACTGGGGCATTAGTCAACTCGAATGACATAACCAAAAACTCAAAATGCCAATACCAGGTTCGAAAAGTAGTCTTAGGGATATCCACCTGCCTAATATTTAACTGATGATACCTAGAATGAAGATCAATCTTAGATAAAAACTTAGCACCCCAAAACTAATAAAATAAATCATCTATTCTTGGAAAAAAGTACTTATTCTTTATCGTCACCTTAATTAATTGCTGATAGTCAATACATATCTGAAGGGAACCATCCTTATTGTGCATGAATAACACTGGTGCACCCCATGGGGACATACTAGGACAGATGAAACCCTTCTCTAAAAGATCCTTTAATTTCTTCTTAAGCTACTTCAACTCAGCTGGAGCCACTATAAAAAATGGGTCCAATTGCAGGGGTTAATTTTATGATTTGTGGGGGTTGTAAACCCCTGCAAAATATAATTCCGACGGTTCCCAAAACCCTCATAATTCGAGCCATCATAACCAAGTTGCAATGATTTTTTTAGACCCCCATAATTAATTTGCGACAGTTGACCCTCGTTACTCTAAATTTAATTACTTGTATAATAAATTTTTATTTAAAAGTTGCGGGGGTTAAAAACCTTTGACCCCCGTTACTCTAAATTAATTATTTTTATAATAAATTTTTATTTAAAAGTTGAGGGGTTTAAAACCTCCATAATTTTTTTTTAAAATTTAATATGCCCATCAATTTTCAATAACTAGTTATAGATTCTAATTTTAGTTCAAATTTAATTGTTTTTTTAGACATAACCTCAATATTTGTTCAATTCATATATCATTAATACAACATGAGTAATTAAATATTATAATTGACAAGCATATCAAAAATACATTGAACGTTAAACTTCAAAATTAAATTTTCAACATTAACATCTTCAAACTCTAAATTTTCAACATTAACTAGTATCTTCAAACTCCAAAATTAAATTTAAACACAAAAACTTTAATATTCTAAGATTCACTCCAACCACATAATTACATCATCATAATTGAATATCCAAGACAAATTCAACAAAATCAAAGAATGTCATTAGGATCATTATCATCGCATGATCTCCTTGCATCCATGGGCTAAATGGGTCCACTAGCCGCATCAGTTGGCTACATAAAAATACAAAGTATAAAAATCAATCGATAAACTGCTTTTAATATAAGTAAAGGGGACATTAAGCGAGTCAGACTTAGCAATCTGAATAAATATATTATGGAAACAATATAATTATTTATAAGGAATTCCAAAACAACACCAAGAAGAATTTGAAGTAAGATCATCTATATCATGTTTATTCTATTGTAAAACAACTGACAGAATGATGTTTATCATCAATATCATGTTGTAATTCTGCTTAAAACAATAAATGTAGAATCACTGTACACAAAATATAAACCAACAGATGTGCACCTAATGAGAACTTTTCACAGGTTTGCAGCTTAGTTGGGCAAGTTTTTTATACTAAATTCATTTCTCCAAAATATAAACATGGAGCCAGGCTAACCAAATCTTCATAGACAGTTCTGGCATATTAATTCGGAGCAAGATTGTCTTTGGGTACACAAAAAACAATACTACCAAAACACAAAAGTAACCAAATTAGGATTGATATGGATGAAGTTCAACATGTACCTTAGTATAACCATTAAGATCTATAAGAACTTGTATTTGATCTTCATTAATCCTCCTTTCTGTGGCATCAAATGTCAAGGATGACACGTTAATAAAATGCTCCCTTTTAACTGGATGTGAATCCTAAACTCTGTACCATCATTTGGACTTAGAGCATAGCAGAACACCAAGGAAAAGTACTTGCAGATTAGGACGAACTCAAATAAAAGCTCTGAGACATAGCGGTGAAAAGTAGGGTCTTTCTAGATCAAAGGTTCTCTATTTCTCATAGATACATCAAATGTTCAGGTACAGCCTCCAATCATACACACGCACAAAAATAAACTTCATTCAGCCAACTTAGCAAGCACCAGATATAGTGCAAGTACAACAACAACTAAACCTAAGACACAACAAATAGGTAGGAATCACCTATCATTTTCTTACATTATGTTCCATTCTTAATGAAGTTTGTATTCAGTGATCATGTTTCTTTTTATCTGCAAGTCTAGGTATATCACGTCTCTTTTCAAAATATTCCCAATCATTGCATTATCACACATATGAACCAGTGCACAATGTGTCTACATTGGATATGAACAAACCACTTTACGCAATCCTCTCTTCTTTATCCTTTATATGTGCTACATACATCCTCTATCTGGTGTGATCCATCCTACTCCCATCAGTCTTTGTTCGATCAAATACCTGTAAAACATTTACAAAAAACAACAAAGGAAGTGAACCTTATATACTCTGATAAAGCCCTAGCAGCTGATTCCCATTGAAATCTCAAAGATCGATCCAGTGCTTTGTTCAATATCAAACATATGAATGGGACCTGAGAAAATATTCCTATTGAAATTTGCAAACTTCGCACACAAATTAAATTAAGGAACAAAATGTCTACACATGCACTAGTAGAAAAAGGACTCTTCCAATCTTCTTGAGCTGTTGGGTGAAAAAAGAATGGGGCAGAAGGATACAAATAGGAAAGAAAAGGAAGAAAATATTGAAGCATGGGAGTTTTGTCATTTTAAAAAGTTCCTTTTCCTTCTGTAAGTATCAATTCAGCAAGTTCTATTAGTTCAGAATATAAAGTTAGTCTTTCGACTCTAGTTCATAATCTTGACAAAGGTATGTGTAGAGGGACACAATAAGATAGAAATAGCAAATAATGGAAGAATTAAACAAGAGGGGTGTTTTTATAGGATCATCCTACCTTTTTTGGTCTTTTTATAGAAAGAGAGCCAGCCAGATCTCTTACAATAAGGTTGATCCACTTCTCATTTTCACTTTGCTCTCTATCTCATGCAAGAATTTAATCGTAGCAGAGAATCCTTATCATCAAAACCATTTTTAAAAAGTTCAATTATTTAAGAAGATCTCCAGGAAGCTAGTATAAAAAATCCTCACCTTTCCCTTTTCTAGATCACCAACACATTCACAAAATGCTTGAAATATAGCCAGTAGTGCACTAGGGAAGGTAGAAAACAGGTGAGATAACCGTAAATAGCTAATAACAAATAACACGCTTTTGAAAATATTCTGATAACCAAGTAAAAAAGGTGAGTTCTCTAGCATATTACTGCAGCGGTTCTAGTTCACCGGTACTAGCTAAGCCATGACAGTTGCCCAATTGAAGCATTAGTGTTGCAAGAACAGAAGCGTAACTTTGTTCAATTGCTTTTTTACCAACTTTACCACCACCCTTGATGAATTGGAAATAAATGATAAGGCGATAAATTTGACAAGAATGAAAAGGGAAAAGACAATGCAATTGAAGACAATACCTGAAAAAAGAAGTAACAATAACAATAGTTGCTCTTGTAATATTATCTTCTAACAAGTAGGCATCTCCGAGAGTCGGCATCTGATTGATGACAGACATAACATGATCAAGAAACAAGTGTGAAAGTACTGAATGTTGTGAGTACCTATTTAAGAGAAGTAAAAATTTGGCAATTAATGATCAGTCAACCGAGATAAATGAAACTAGAACATCAGCAAAGACGAAAAATAAGTTGGTTAATATAGCATATAATAAAGTTTGTTGTAAAGCATGATGGTAGAATTTAGTTTTTAGCTTATCTAGGCAAATCCAAGATGATTTTGTTGTCCTCTATTAGTCATGCGCTCATGACACATACTTTTGATAAGTTTTACCAACAAAAGGTTTGACGCCATATAATTGAGGATCTCAGATTTTCCCAATATGTAAGCTAGGACGAGTAGAATTTTAAAGCAATAGAAACATGGAAGAGCACATCTTAAAATATCACAAAAAATTTCTGAAAAGGTATTTCACTTTGTGCAGTTCCCTCCAAAAGTGTTTCACCTAGTTAACACTGCAAATGTTCTATCACATCTTAGCCTTTTAGGTACCAACATTTACAACCAGATAAAACAGAGTAGACAGCCCCATAAAAGAACATATGATTAATTGTAACCCTTGTTCACAACCTTAAGCAGTCGGAATTCCTGAGGCCTAGCTATGTAAATTATTCTCTTTCTATAATAATCTAACTATTAAACTACCATTAAAAATGATGATCATCATTGGCCTATAATCTTTTAATAGTTGTCAAACAAATAGGCTTTGCTAACTGAAATAATATCGCAACATAAATATGTTAATCCCACATTCCCAATTCAATGAAGTGTTTCTGTCTGACGTTTCACTAGATTAGACCTAAGGTTCTGAATCTAAATAACTCTTTCTTTTGGATGTTTTTTTGGATAGAGAACTAGTAAAGTTTTGGAGCTAACTGAGTGAACTAACTTCATCAAGGCACGCGAAGATCTTTAGCTAGTTCTTACACTGAATTTTCAAAAACTGATCACCTATTTGGCATTGACAATAACCAAGGCTATCTGAATGTCAATTCTATCAGCTCATGCGCTAATCTTTACAATCAATCAATAGTGCTTCAGTCCCAAACTAATTCCCAGGATATGCTAAAGAATGAAAATTTATCCTCATTGCCTGATTCAATGAATTACAATTTTCTTAATCATCAATACGATTTAATTTTTCAAGAACATAAAAGATATATGAATACACAATAATTTTCATACTTTTATGTGGTCGTCTTTTAACTAGTCTTCTGGAAAAAAAAATCCCTACTTCAACCACAAAATGCAACATAGTTTCAATATAAAGAAACACTAAAACAGGCTCAAAACATGGATAAACTCAAAAAACCTCCAATAAAAAATAATCCCTAATTTGACTTACAACACCAAACTCAGTTCCAATTTGAATTCAAGATGGATCTTGGTTTATAGAAGAAGAAGTGAATTCAAGTTTAGTTGAGATTATTCCTGGTTTACTAAAATTGCAAAAACTGCAAATAATAACTACCACGGAATGAGTGCATGGTCGTACCGTGGAATAATCAGTGGGGATTTCCCATGCTTTTGTGGTCATTACAATGATCAATCCACCTTAGCCATAGCCATATCCAAGCTCAATGACTCTTTTAGGAAATGAGGGAGGGAAAGTGAGATGGAAAATGAGAGAGGGTCGATGATAATTGGGGGCTGCCTACCAATTTGGGGAAGTGAGGGGAAAAAAGGGAAAATGTTAAGCTATTTTTTTTGATTAAAGCAGGGGGTCTAAAACCCCCGTAAATTTATATTTTTATGGCAAATAAGAGTTTGTTATTTTTCTAGGTAGATACAGGGGGTTTAAAATCCCCACAATTTATAGTGGGGGTCTATAACCTCTGCAACTTTATATATTTTAGCGACAAATTTTTAATCCCCGCATTTCATATAATTTTATGAAGGTTAAAATAACCCCCATAAATAAACCCCCGCAATTTGACCTATTTTTGAAGTGAGCCATTCTATACGAGGGAATAGAAATTAGACGAGTGTCCAAAATAAAATCATTCCCAAACTCAAGCTTCCTATCGAGAGGAATACTAGAAAGGTCATTAGGGAAGACCTCAGGGAATTTATTCACCACCAGGATAGTATCTAAAGAAGGACCATCCGAGTTAGAATCTTTAGCCCAAACTAGATGATAGAGACACCCCTTGGAAATCAAACTTCAAGCTCTAAGATAGGATATGAACTTCTTTCTAGGAGCTAAGGAACCACCCTCCTATTCAATACTTGGATTTCTAGGGAATTTAAAGACAAACATATGGGTTCGACAGTCTAAAGAAGCATAGCATGAGTGTAGCCAATCCATCCCTAATATGACATCAAAATCAATTATGCCTAATCCAATCAGATCCACTAAGGTCTCCTGACCACCCACAGAAACCACACAACCCCTATAGACCCTTCTAGCCACCACAAAGTCACCCATTAGGGTTGAAATAGAAAAAGGGTCCGAAACACAGTAGACACCAAAGTCATAATGCACAACCATAAATTGGGTCACATAAGAAAGAATAGACCCCAGATCAAGTAAACAATGCACATCACAGGAAAAGAGTTTTAACATACCAGTCACGACATCAGGAGATGCCTCAAACTCCAGGCGAGTAGTGAGAGCATATAGATAGTTCCGACCAATGTCAAAGCTATTAGTGCACCCTTTGGTGTCGGAGATGAAGAGAAGACAACAGAAAACTTGTTTTCCCCAGAAGCAACCTTACCAGAAGAACAGTTCCCTGGCTTACTGCAGTTAAAGCACTTGTCTATTATCTCATCATAGTAACCCTGATGAAATCGACCATATAATTTACAAGAAGGATATGATAGAGCTGACTGGGCACCACTAGCCTGAGATTGGGCACCCTGTGCCTTATAGTTATCGTCATTCATTAAAGTTGGTCACCCAATGGCTTTGGGTAGGGAGAACAAGCCATCGAGTAAGACCCAAAATTTCCCCAGTTCTTCTTAGGCCATTTCCCACCATCCCTGCCACCCCACTATTGGACACCACCCTGCTAAAAAAATTTGAATTTCTTTCTCTGTCTTTTTACTATATCAACCTGTGTCTTCTTATCTTTTTTCAACCTGTTGCATGCACACAACCAACTTGGAAACATCCATGTTCTCGTTTAGCAAGACAACTTTACTCTCCAAAATCAAGTCTAGAGATAACCCGAAAGGGAGCTTCCTCATTCTATCCCTTATGCTAGAAACCAACTCTGAAGTATATCGAGTAATTAGTGAAGCTTCAAGGCATACTCTTTGACTGACATCTTGCGTTGCTTCAGATTAACAAAATCTTCCATTTTTGCTTTCCTAAACTCCTGAGGAAAGAAGTGGCCCAAAAAAGCACTATAGAAGTCATCCCACAGGGCTGACTAAGCATTGCCACCCCTTGACTTCTCCCATTTCTCATACCATTGGTATGCTACATCTTCTAGTTGGTAGGTAGCAAATTCCACACCCTCCACATTAGTAGCAGACATAACACAAAAGATATTTTCTATGTCATCCACAAAAGCTTAAGGATCCTCCCCAACCTTAACTGTAATACCCCAAGAAATTTTTCGTTGAAATTTTGTACGTAACGTGTTGGGTTCTATCTTCTAAAATGAATTATAAATTTTCCATATGGAATGCCTTAGATTATGACCCACCATTACGTAGAGTATCGAATAATCTTTCCAATTATATGTGGGTCAACCAAAACAGAGATCCGAGCAACGAGTTATGAACATTTCGATCGAACCGTAAATAGTAGTGAACAGTAAAACGTGCAGGAAAAAGTACTGAGGCCTGACATATTTTTGCTCCAACTTTAAACGATCATAACTCCTTGTACATATTGATCTAGGTGATCTACTATATATCAACGGAAATCTCTATGAGTCCTCTTTCCAATGAAATTGGTTTCATCCAATTTGTCTATCAGAGCAAAAAGTTATGGTCGATCTACTTCAGCCTATCAAAAGCAAATTTTTGGGTCAACTTCAAACGATCATATCTCCTCATACACAATGATCTGGGTGAGATACTATATATCAATGGCAATATATGATATTTCTCTTTCTAATGAAATTGGTTTCATCCAATTTGGATATCAGAGTAAAACGTTATTGTTGATCTACTTCAGACTATCAAAATAGTCCACATAAGGACAAATTCGAGAATTATTTAATTTTTAGGGGCATTTTGGTCATTCCCCCTCACCCAAAATCTGTCCAAACCCTATATTAAAGGCTATTAGAAACATTATATATTATATTTCATCAAATTCCCTCAAAAAGAAAACCCTAAGATCCTACATCCAACTTCAAGAACCTCCAAAGTTCACCATTAATTCTGTAAATTTATTCAAGATTCCAAGTTCCCAGTTCAAGAACTCCAAGAACCATCATCCAAAGGCACGATTAACATCTCAAAAATAAGTATCGATCTAAAGTTCATCATTCAAGGTATGTGGGGTTTTTCAACAAGAACTCTCTTTCGTTCTTGTGCCCAAAAGTAATTTTCTTTACAAAGGCATGATTTTTATTTGATTTTTATGAATTTGAAGCATGAACCCATATCATATGATGATTATTATGAAATCTTGATGTTTATGATTTTGAAATATGAATTTACATGTGTGGAGGTATAAAACATAAATCTTGAACGATATTTATCATGATTTTGATATTTGGATTGTGAATCCCCATTGGAAATTGCATTTTCTTGAGAAAGTGTGTGTTATAAACACGTTGATGTTGAATATTTGAGATATTTTGAATGATTTCATCTTTTGGTCTTAATGGAGTTATTTTGAACTCGAGTGTGAAAAAAATCTACAACGTGGTTGATTTTGATAGATGGGAAGCATGATGGCTCCCGATGTATATTTATATATTACTGAAATTATTTTATTGTGGATTGTCTTTGAAATGTTCTGAGCTAAGTCCGAGAGAAATCTTTAGCACCGAGTGGAAGGTATAAAGCGACCTTACTTCCCTAGAACTACGTGCCCCCATAGGAGTAAACCTGAGGCTGATTTATATAGTGATCACTAGTTTGTGTGGATTTGATATCGATAGTCCTACTCCGATGGCAAGGATAGGACGGCTCTCCCCAACGTGGGTTGTATGTTGGACTCCATGTAGCTCACATGGTTTATGTCGGTCATAGGATCTCCCAGTGTGTGTGTTTTTCCTTGTGTCTATGGTGAATGGTGAAGTGATTTGAAAGTGGAATTGTGAAAGTTATTCTTTTGAAAGATTTAAATAATATTTACATTATGAGAATTGATATTCTTGATGAACCGAAAGTGATTGACAAATTATATGATGACTCACATGTGTTATTGTTCTTATTTCATCCTCTCATGATTATGATGATTTTCTTCGGGCTATGTGAGTCTTTCATACATCCTGCATATTTCTTATAAATATTTATAATGATGATGTTTATACAACTGTATACACCCCTATATACTAGGTTCCTTTCCATGGTACTGACCCACATCTTCGAATGTGGGCTGCATTTTCTTGGAATATAGGTTCAGGTGCTCAGTTCTAGGTTTGACAGTGATTCTTCGAGCATGTTGTTCTACATCCTCTATTGTGGTGAGTTCTCATGTTCCGAGGACATGATGTCTGATGTTGGTTTCACAGAATTGTTTATATTTGATAACTGAGTATGAGTTTGTTGAGGAATGTCTTAATGGCTCGTTGGTTTCATTGATTTTCTTAGATGCTTGTCAGGCTAGTATAGATATTGGGAGTTGACTAATAAGTCATATTTTGTTCTTTTTCTGAAATTCTTTTATTCTTGGATGATGATTACTCTGCTGATATTTGAGGGTTATTTATGGAAACCCGGTTGATTTGTGCTGAACTGAATGAAAATGGCTCAAAGGGTTAGCTTGGGGATACTCGTAGCCTCAAGCACCGTGTGACGCTCCGGGACCTATTTTTTGGGGCGTTACATTAACACCAGTGAACACAAGAGGGTTCTACCTCATAAACTATAAACCTTTGTGGCCTCAGAAGATAGAATAATAGAAGTACTATGCTCGGCTTGAGAAGCTACCAACTATGCCAACATATGGATAGACTGACAAAACCCGACATTCATCACATCAGTCAGAGGATCTCGGGGAGGGATGGAGGGAACCAATGGAACTCTAGGAGAACAATTAGGAACTGAACCCCTAGCCAAGTTTGGACCCCCTAAGTAGAACGGGTCCCATCAACATTATCCACGGGTATGACAGAGGAGTTTTTGTGTGCTTAAATCATCAAGGATGCATGATCTAAAAAGAAAACAAACAAGGATTAGAGAAGGTTTTAGGACCTTAGAATCTATAGCTTGAAAAAAGATCACAAGAAAGATAAACATTCCTAATTGCCTTGTAGCCTCTCCCTTATGAGTGTGGCGCGCTATACACTCTTAAAAGAGACTCTACTTAACACGGCTTTGTCGGACACCCAATTGACTATAAACCTAGGGATATGATACCAATCTGACGTGAGCCAAACTAGGGCCTATTCATGTTGGGCATATCAAGTCCAACCGCGATCGAAGACCACCCCTAATACCCAACCGTAACCATCCTGCACCCAATGTTAGATGAATTCTGAACATATAACCAGGTAAAACAATAGAAATTAAAAGACATTTAATAAAGTACATAAGCATAACCAACCAAATATCTGACCAAATATTTAACTGGTGTCAACCTCAATGCCAATACTAATACCAAGGTTGACACCAATACCGACATCATCTATGCCTATGGTTGTCTGACAAAGCCTATAAATCAGCACTTCAAAGAAAATTAAAAGGGTCCAAAACTAAATCAAAGAAATAATAAAGGTAAAAGAGGACCATAGCATGAAATGGGGCCTTTTGGAGTATGGAAGTTCACCAATTCAGTATGACTCAACGTTGTCCCTGAATCCAAGTCACTAAGCAGGAGGAATGATAGTATGGTCAGTTCCTAAATTACGTGGGGATACATTGCCCAAAAATTGTTAGCAAAGTGAACGCTAGCATGTACTCAGGGATAAGATAAAATATTATCAGTAATTCAAAACCAAAGTAAATAACCATATGCAATCACATAGATATATGGATATTATGTTGGGATCAAAGTAAATAAACCAAACTAAAGGTTAACGGCATATGGTTTCCAAAACCAAAAACCAAGCATAAATTGACCATTCCCATGTAACCACATGTTCAAATCAAAATTATAACATGACAATCATAAGAAAAACGTATGAAAATATTATCCAACTATAAACAACCAAAACCCCTAACATCTATTTCAAAGCCAAAATGATACCATAATAATACTATGAAAACCATCCATTGAAACATGCTTTTAGTTGAACTAAAAATAAGGCAGGATTAATATGCCTTAGACACCAAGGAAGACATAGAGATTCACCCTTGATAGCCCCTAATTGCTAGCCTTGTAGAAACCCTAGCCTTTACTTGAACCAAAAGCTTGAGAGGGATTTTAAGAAATTTTAAGAGTGCTTGATTTAGAATAATAGGTTAATGTAGACCCTAAAGGTGTTTTATGTCATGGGGGTCAAAAGGAGTAAAGAGGGGAAATGTCCAGAATACCCCTGCTTAAAACTGTAAAAAAAATTTCATAGGTAGGTACCAATTGACCCTACAACTCATCACCACGTCATACGGTTGGTACCATCTAGTCATACCCAGAACATAAATTTGGACATCCACACACTGTCCACCATATGACTCTATTTCCCCAACTCATGACCTGGCCATACAACTAGTATGGTCCAGTCATACCCAAGACAGAATCCAAAGGGATTGACACTTAACAACATACGACTACACTTTACTACTCGTACCCTATCCTCACGGCTCTTAGTAAGCCTTTTTTACTCTGAGCCAAGTCAAGTTACTAAGTTACTGATTTGATTAAGGGACTGACCTAAATGAATTGTACCACCCCTAACGACCCATACCTACCAAATCGTAACCATAACAAAAACCCAACCACCATTCTCTGGGATCCAAATGATTAGGATCCCTTAACCATACCCACACCATACGACTCATATGGTGGGTCATTTCTAGGATAGTGAGCTCAAAGCTCAAAAATTTTCTAAGGGCCAAAACCCAGGGTGTTTCCATTCTCCCCCACTTGGATCATTCATCCCTGAATAATGGAACAAGGCAGTACAAGAATGATTTGGACCCACACACCTTTACTTATACCTTTAACTAAGTTAGAAAACAAAGATGATAAGGTCAACACATACCTTACACATGAATTTCTGGAGAAGAAAATAGGAACGGATATTTGGACTTCATATCCTCTTCAGCTTCTCATGTAGACTTTTCCACCTTGTGGTTCCTCCATAGAACTTTTACCGAAGCTACGTCCTTGGTCAACAATCGACGAACCTGTCCATCCAAGATTTCAATAGGGACCTCCTCATAAGATAAAAAAATTTAAAATATCAATATCCTTAATAGGTACAATCTGCGGTGGATCACCCATACACTTCCTCAACATAGAAACATGGAATACCGGTGAATGGAGATCAAACACGAAGGCAACTGTAAATTATACACAACATTGCCAAATTTTCCCAAAATCAAGTATGGACCAACATACCGGGACTGATCTTCTATTTTGGTATCACGGCATGACCTAACTCAGTTTTTTCCTCCACCTTGAGGATATGAATTTCACCCCCAACTTAGAGTCCATCTTCTTGCCTCACTCATAGGGGGTGTTACAAAAATTAAGAAGTCGAGTAATGGATTGAGCATGGTAAACCACTCGTCCTTAAAGTGAGGTGTGTTTTTATGTTGCTTGTCTAATGTAAAATCAAGAATATAGGATTATTGTTCCTCATCTTCACACTCTTCTACTATTTTAAATGATTCCATAGACAAGATATCATCTAAATATAATGTAGAAAAGTGCTTTGAATGGGGCCCAATCAATCCTACTTTAAAATTTACACTATCTACTACACACTTACTTTTATTCACCTTCTCGACATCTTTACTTTGAATTGGGATAGAGTCCTTATTAGAGATTTTCTTGGTTTCTTCTTTTGCCTCTAACACCATGTCCTCAATCTTGGCATCATCTCTCATGGTTTGTTCGGTTGGTTGGGAAATCACTGAGGGTTGATCAACATCAAGCTCAACATCAATATAGGGTTCTTGCTCCTCATCTTCACACTCTTCCATTATTTTAAATGATTTCACAGACAAGATATCATCTAAACATAATATAGAAGAATGCTTTGAATGATTGACCTCTATATCTATCTCTTCATGAATTATTGGCTTCATATTTTGATGCATATCACATACGATATCATACGTTTCTTTCTGGAGATCCAACATTAGTTAAAACATAGGTTCAATGCCACTTTTTTCGGTGCTTCATTCTTCCTTTACTTGATAATAAGACCTATAAAACTCATAAGAAGAACTAGAATTTGGGTTAGCGTAATAGAGAGGAGCATTTGGGCAATCACTCCAATGTCCATCTTGAGCACCACATAAAGAACAATCATACTCACGGTAGGATGGAGATGGTGCACATATCTCTCTCTGGGGACAATATCTACAATCTTGTAAAAAGTGAAATCCATTACAATATGGACATGGATCATCAAGATAAGATTTCCAACCACCAAGCTCATGTTTATTCCACGATGCCATAGTAATAAGTAAACTAAAATAAAAATATACCTAACACAAGAAGTAAAAGAAAACTAAAAACAAATATTTACATATTTGAATTCAATCAAGTAGGCTAAAATTCCAAACCAACTCAATACGCCAAATTGTTCCCCGGTAACGGCGCCATTTTTGATAACGCTCAACTTGCACGTCAATTTAGTGCAAGGCGTTCGTCGTCAATATATTTACCAAACTTTGGAGTGGGTCGAATCCACGAAGAACAATGTGAGTGGCGATTAAACTAATTTAAAACTATAGCTACAAGTTAAATTCAAACAAATGATACGAAAAGATAAAATGAGGGTTTTTTAATGATTGAACAATAGTTATTAACACTTCAATTCGCCTTAGAACTCAAACCTTAAACTGCAATATTTCAAATCAATGATATAGAGAAACTAGAGTAGTGATCACGATGATTAGTAATCCTCCATTGAATAATAGTTGTAGTATTAGATTCTCGTGACTTATGGAAAACACCAAATTATCAGTATCGATAGTTCATCTAAGTGTTAACCAACCTACCTAGATGTTGAGTTCCCTAATTCTCTCGAACTTAGGAACCTTCTATTCACACTGATTTTATTTCGAGTTGATTAATCTTGTTACAACATTAATCATTAGATAGGAACTTAACCTTCCCAAATCCTCATTGATAATTCACTACCTTTATTTTATTTCTTAGTTTGAGCAAATCAACATAAGGTAAGATCTATTGTTTGCCACCAACAAAAAATAATTAATTCAAAAGAATTATCAAGATGTTCCCACAATCACTTGAACCCTAACAAACTATTAAGACAATACAAGAGTAATCATAGATCCCATAACCCTAGTTGTGGATTTTAGTTCCACATGAAAGAGAAAGTGATAACAATAACTGAATTCACAATTCAAAGTGATTAAACTTACAAAAGATGTAGTCAAAAATTGATTCTCTTCCCAAATTCAAGAAGAATATCCCACAACTAAATCAAAGAATTGAAAATTGAAATCCAAGTTTAGAGACCAAAGAGAAGCAAAGTAGTCTTAGGAATAAGTTCAAGATGTTAAGCCCCCTCAATGAAACCCTAAAAGCTACTATTTATATCCGTAACTTAAGAAAAAATTGAAATTAAAAATTCAGATTTTTCTCCTTAGCTGACGATATGTCTGACGGCTTATCAGAGATCTGGTAGCTTATCAGACCATGTCTTTAGACATGATTACCATTTCTTGCCTTCTGCTTATGTGTGATGACATGTCTGCTGGCTTATCAAAGTTCTAATAGCTTATCAGAACTTGTCGTCAGGCATGCTTCAAATTTTTGCCCTCTACTTCTGAGTGACAACATACCTGACGGCTTATCAGAGTTCTGATAGCTTATCAGAACATGTCGTCAGGTAAGTTTCAAATTTTTTCCTTCTACTTCTGAGTGATGACATACCTGATGGCTTATTAGAGATCTGATAGCTTATCAGGACATGTCGTCAGAACTTAATTTCTTGCATCTTTCACCAAAAATCATCCTTTTTGACGTAGCTTTTATGTATTTTCATGCATCTTGGCTTTCCTACAAAATCACATGAAATATCATCAACAACAACAATAGTTACTTATGAACTTATAATTATTCTGAGTTAAAAGCCTTAAATGTGCTAATAGAAAGCTATCACATCAACACCCTTAACTTAAAGAAATTATTTGTCCTCAAGCAACTACCTGAGACCATACTACGATGCTTAACCAAGAGAAACATAAGATACCTATGATAGTTGATCATCAATTTTAGCTCCAAACACATTACACTCCCCAAGTTCAATCACTTTAAACCCAACTGTGTATATCAATGAAGATCAACAATGTGACACAAGGGAATCAAGATATGGCATCAAATTAGCAACTATAACCATGCTTATGTACAAATTACACTTCCCAAAAAAGTAGGCAACTAGCAATACAATCGATGTGCCCTTATAATAATGAAGTCCCTTCTCTCTTATATATGCACTCAAGCATGTCAATGCAGGGATGGTCAAGAGACACTTACTCTCAGAAAGAAGTTCCAGTCAATGTATGCCAAATACCATAAGCTTGCCCTTATTTTCATTACCAAAGCTTTCAGACAATTAAGTTAGGATCACTATAGGACTTTTCTTTAGCTTTTAATGTAGGCTTGGGGCTGGTATGATACACAAGGATATTTAAAGTAACTAAGCCTCCTTGGCACTACACTATTTTTGGGGTCTCTCTTTCTTGATTAAAGCACATTCATGCTGAGTGCAGTTTTTATTCATTCATTTTTTTTCACAACTTTTCTTTTCTCATTCTTTTTCTATCACACCCAGCCTTGCATATTTTTTTATTACCCTTCTTCATACTCACTTACATCACACACCCCTATGATAGCCAACCTCAACTTAGGCTATTTGCCTAAGTCAAAGTGCACAATGTCCAAGGAGGACCATGGCCAAAACAGGTTAATTATAATATAACTGGGAAGGTGATAGGTATAATAAAAAGAATAAGCATTCAGGCTCAAAATCAGGATCAAGGGATATTATTCACACATGAAAGGTCATTTAGGCTAAAAGCGGACTAACATCAACAACGGCCTATGGTCCTCTCCTAACCGCTATCCTACAACTAAGGCAAGACCAACCGGGCAAGTCCTGGATTTAACACACAATGGGAACTAGGTAGTATCTTACACACACATGGCACAAAGGTACATCATAAGCTACTACCCATTCGGTTCATGCAATTATTTGCAATGATTATCATGTGCCTAGTACTAATGAGATAAAAAAATTCACAGTAGTCACATATAGATGCATATCACACAGTTACCAGATAGACAATTAGAGAGGTATTTATCATTCCAAGATAAATCAACAAAAATATGTCAACTGTCCTAGATACTTATTTTTCCCCTAGTTAATGCAAAACAGCACAATACGCCTAAACATACCAGCTCTACTAGGAACAAGACTCCGGGGAAAAGAGGCACGACAACAAAAACCCTACGAGGACCTCAACACCCACAAGTGGCTCCACCCTCAACTTAAAATCATGCAATGTCCCTAATACGTCAAGCATAAACAAGAGAGTTAGAAACATACCTGTGGCACTATGGGTCCAAAGATCTGATATCAATCACATAATTAGAATACAATAACAATATACCTTAGTTTTCCCCCTAGAAGTGTCTAATTTAGTGTCGCGGCATGACGTAACTCATCTTTTTCCTCCACCTTGAGGATATAAATTTCACCCCTAACTTAGAGTCCATTTTCTTGTGTCATGATCCAAACCGGGACCCTGGCCATGATGAGTATTCTGAACCATCAAGGCCTAAAACACCCCTTATCTATCTAGTAATCATGCACATGACTTGTATGAAAAAAAATACGGAAGATACACTATGTAATGGAAACATAGTCAAGAATCATATGAAAACAATAATGGGGAATAATGTCCCACAGTCTCAATCAACATCTCTATAAAATCTACAAAATCTCTACTACATGACTGAAACAAATATCTATCTGAAAACTGGGACAAGGCCCCTAGTAGAACCAAAACTAATAAATGATAAATGAAACTGCCAGATATCAGGCCTTCCAAAATATAGAAGGCTCACCAAGTGACTCTGGGAATCTAAGGAAATCTACTAATTTTCTAGACCCCTAGATTGTGCCTCCGAACCTCAGAGGGAAGGGGGTTAATACAAAAGTACTGGTATGCAGAGATATCAAAACAAAACATAATATTTTTACAAAATATAGTTGAGAGCCATTATAAAGCAGTTTCATATCAAATCATTTGAAAACACATGGGCGTAATGTAATTGTTTTCAACAACAATGCAATGCCGCTAAGCTAGGTGGAATACCCTATATATCACATTTACACCAACCGTCAAACCTCTATTGTCGCCGAGATTAGAGTATACATGAGGGGAAGACACATAAGATCACACAGCAGGGTGTCTCGACCCAATGGTAGTGCACAAGATCACAAAGCAGGGCTCCTAACCATAATCCCAATTTGGGAATGACATAAAGTCAGGTATGCAAGATCACAAAGCAAGGTACCAAATCCCCATATCGGCAAACACGATTTCTAGCGATGAGCCCTTACACTCAAACGCCTTCTTCGGGTATCCACTTATCTCATGAAAAATCAATGCATTCAAATTTTATTTGTTTTAATCTCGTATCCTATTCTGTATGGTATCGTCATACCCAACTTGTAAGTTATCAATATCATATCAACATGTGCATAATCATGTAAAAATTAGGATGCTTCATCATTTACAAGTAGTGAACAATAATCATTTCAAATTCATGCTCTCTTTTGTTGGTCACAACATGATATGGGGTATCAAAACATTATCATGGAAATTTGAAAGCAATTTATCATTCATATTTATCAAACTTTCATGAAAAATATCAAATCACATATACATGGTTTCAACCATTGAAATATATAGGCAAACATTTCCCATGACATTCAAAAAATGACTTAGAGATCATATTAAAAGCAAGTTATTAGCATTTTATTGAAAACCCCCATTTAAAAGCATGCATGTTCATAAAACTAAAACCATGAGATTTTTGGATAACCCCACGTACCTCTATATGTGAATATGATAGGTATTTCTTGAAGCCTACATTGCGGGGAGTCCAAATCTTCAATTTGTTTTGAAAACCCATGGTTGAATCTTGAACTACTTGGGTTTTTATTTTGAAACCCTAGAGAGAGTTCTTGAACACTTTTGATGAATAAAGGTGTATTTTTGGGTCTTTGGGAACTCAATTTCGTGTTTATGGCTAAATAAGGGTGGGGAAAAGACCATTTTGCCCCAAAAATGGAGTTTTTAAGTCACTTGAAACCTTTACATAGGCGTCGCCTATGTTATCGCCTATGTTTACATAGGCGCCGCCTAAGCTATCGCCTATATTTACATAGGCACCGCCTATGCTATCGCCTATGTTTTCCAGTGGCCATGTGCGATTGGTTAGGCGACGCATACTACTTTGAAAGGCCATAACTTCTTGCTCGGGTGTCGGATTTTAGCAAAATTGGTATCGTTGGAAAGTTAACTCAAAGACCTATCATTTGACACATAGTTGGCTCTCTAGTTCAACATATATAAAGAATCATGGTCGATAGAAGTTGACACAAATTATAATGTCTACTTAAACTTAATCGATCGAAGTAGTTTTCAACTCGTCCTTGAGTTGAAGGACCTCTATGGTCTAAATTCATGCTCAAATGGATTCACATACTACATAAACATGCCAAATTGGCATACGATTTAAGGATCTAGGATTATCAATGCATCAGAGTCATGGTTTTTATTCTAGCCCAAAATGCGGGGTGTTACATTATTTCCTCCTTGGGATCATTCGTCCTCGAATGATGGGTAGGAACATATTGAAGCTTAGAGGTATGGAATAACACAAACACGACATGTCCTCTAATAAAGAATACAATGATCTGAAACATGACCATATGGCTGGAACTACTGATGTTCTAAATTCTTATGCCGGACATGCATATCTGATGCATGGAATACACGACTGAAGCTACCATAAGCTGAATTCTCATAATGAACATGCATTTCTAATGCATGCATATCTGACTGAACTGACGTATGAACGTACGACTGAATATGCAGTGATAACTGATGCGAAACTTGTAATAAGAATCTATGCTTACAACTGAATGGGGTATCTCTCCCTTAGGACACCATGTGCCTTTATGAATGCTCAATTCACTAGGATACTCAAAAAACTGAGACGATGTACAAGGCACCTACGAATTGAATCATAACTGAACATCTGGAATCTGAATTTAATGCATGACGCATGAACTGATCTATACTCGCAATTACTAGTATACTCTATCTTGAAATAGTAGCATGTCTGAGATTTCGGGTAGCATGAATAAATGAAAAGACGAGAAAACCAGCCATGCAAATTTGCTTGTTAAACTGACTTACTGACTATACAGACTGAATTATGTTGGACCTTCATACTTAACTGGAGTATTCTCTTCAACACTCTCTCTAAGGAAGTTCTAGCAGTAATAGGGAGCCACGAATCTTGGGTATGGATTACACAAGACACCCACTAAGGAATCATCACAATGACACCACTCTGCAGTCTGGAACATAGGCATATAACTCCTGAATTAGGATAGAATTACCAGTCCTTTGGCATTACAACTTCTTACTTTCAAGCTTAGCACACTTCTCGAATATCACTTAACTATAATATTCTCCTTAAATATCATATTCATTCAACTAAGCTTAAAATTCTCATATGAGCATTGACAAATCTTTCTACTATTGTTGGAAATAACTTAATCTCTTCGCCATGATCAAGCCTAACTTTAAGTCACAAAAATACAATATGTCAGACCATGCTATTATTCTAAACCATCTGATGCGATCTTCTATATCTCCTTTAAAGATCACATCCTAAGTATAACATGCCTTACCACTTCAATGACTACTCTGAACTCTTACTATGAAGTCGCTAATGCATATTGCGACCTTCTACTACAATCCTAAAACATCATTCAAGCCTATTTTATAACCATATGTTGACTTCAAGGCAACCACCCATAAATACATACTTCACATAGTTTCTAAACTATTGTCAATATAACTCCCATGAGCCACCCGAAAACATACACACACAAACTTTTCCACTAACTATCATGTGTATCAAAGACTTGGCCCTAACTCTTACTTCATACTTATGGCCTTATCTAAGCAAGCATACTATAATCTTCCATCAACAAGAACATTTACATCATCACCACTATCATTGCATAGGGAGGGTCACTAAAAGGTTAAAACATAAGATCCTGAAGCATGAAAAGATTTTTATATGGGACTGAGCACACTATAAAGAGTGAGTACATGCGTCATGAGTTGCATGACCTCAACTAGAGTTCATAACATAAGAATGTGATTCCGACTACTTGAATGAACTAGAACTCATTATCTTGGAACTGGAAGAGTACGTGACTCTCTATCATATACTGAAATCATGAACTATGATCACGAAACTGAATCGTAAGGCATGAGTAAGCATCCGGATAACTAAAAAAATACTGAGGTAGGAATGGGTTGAGATCCACCCTCACTTTCTGATGATATAAATCATATTGCATCACTACTAGAATCTGAGAGCCTTGGTCATTCATTCTATCTTCTGCCCCTCAACTTCACGTCATCATCTAGAGTTTGGGAGATCCTTTACCAAATTCTAACTGAACTATACTTACTGAACCCTAGGCTTTGAAAAAAAAAGAAAGACAATGCATGAATATCATAGAACATAATGACAATGCATGCATATCATAGAACATAACCCGAATGACTGCCTTCTGGGATACATTAGTTTGTATACTTATTTCTATCGGTTCAACCTTCAAAACTCAAACTTAGATTCTAACACTTAACATGGATATCACCAAGCCTTTGATGAACCAAACCACTTTCGCATACATACTAATATTGCGACACCCAACTTATGCCTCATTACTATAAGAATCAAGATCATATAAAAGGCTCAACACTATCAATCAAAACTCTTTAACCTAACTATTTAGACCCCATATAACATCTACTAGTCTTTATCCATCTAGCAACTCAATGGTACTACTAGCCACACGCAATATGTAATAGCCTTAGAAAGAATTCCGCAACCTCATGTCACCTTAGGCATACTTCTACATCACATATACAATATCATACATCACTATGAATCAAATAAACTTAATCTATTGCATGCACCATTCAAGCCTATTAGATCACTTCTATACAACTAGAATTCATTAACCAAGAAATCTTCACATCCACCTTCATGGACATCAACTATTCAAACTTAATATCTAGTGCAATGCATGATTTACAACCCAACCTTACACAAAATTTTCACTTGGAAACTATAAATAAACATCACGAAACACTAGTGCACAGAACTTCATAACCACAGTAATCGACCATGACCTAACGGTTTTCCTTATCATAATCCATTAGTATGTACTACTTCAGCACCTAAAGCCTACTAATTTAATCCCACAAAACATGTATCATCAAACTCTTGCCACTATTTACGACCACACTATTTAAATTCAAGCCTATAGTTTAGTATTAATCATTTACCACTAATGAAGAATGCAATATAATATAAATATACTAATCCATCAAATTGGGACATTCTACCCAAATATCTCAAAAATCTACTACATAACTTCTCACAAGTAGCACTAGTTTACAACTACCAATGAAAAGAAGGTCAAGGGGGTTAAAGCCTCATAATAGACATGGTCAACCTTATCCTTATATTATAACCCCGTACAATCGTATCTACTTATACTGCTTTCTCATATCACAATTACTTACCTAAGTGTACATTTACACTACCTTCAAATTACTCAAACAACCATGAGTCTATAATCATAACTTACTCGCTAATATAGCCATTTTCATATTCAAGCAACCAATAAATCACCCTGACCAACAACTTTTTCTCTACCTTCTACTAATAACACACAAGGACTAATTACTTCATTACCAACTCTATCTCATGCAAAAAGATTCATCTATACATATATTCAACCAACACAAGAAAAACATATTGAACGACAAATTGTTAGTGAATCGAAATAGTCCTCACACGGCTTCACTAGACTTTGATTTTTTTTTTGAACAAGAAAATGGGATGAATGACAAGTCAACTATGCTAGTGAATCGAAAGAGCCCCATAGATTATCATACAATCCACACACACTACTACCTACCAATAGGTCATGACACCAACACTTTAAATTATACTACTATTTGGATAGAAATACAATTCCAATACTTCTACTACACATCTTTTTCCTTAAGCATGACATCTGCAACATAAATTTCTGAAAAGGGCTGAATATACTCAATACAGAAGGATAAAAAGCACGATTTCGTCAAGATCAAGGTTCACAATAGAACCAATACACTTTGAAGCAATAACAGACTCTACTACATAACTGAAATAAATATCTATCTAAAAATTGGGACAAGGCCCCTAGTAGACCCAAAACTAATAAATGATAAATGAAACTGCCAGATATCAAGCCTTCCAAAATATAGAAGGCTCACCAAGTGACTCTACAAATCTGTCTGAGGAAATCTATTGATTTTCTGGACCCCTAGACTGTGCCTATGAACCTGGAAGGGAAGAGGGTTAATACAAAAGTACTGGTATGCAGAGATATTAAAACAAAACATAATATTTTTACAAAATATAGTTGAGAGCCATTATTACGCATTTTCATATCAAATCATTTGAAAATACATGGGCGTAATGTAATTGTTTTCAACAACAATACAATGCAGCTGAGCTAGGTAGAATACCCTATATATCACATTTACACCAACTGTCAAACCTCGGTTGCTGTCGAGATTAGAGTATACGTGTGGGGAAGACACACAAGATCACACAACAGGGTGTCTCGACCCAATGGTAGTGCACAAGATCAGGCTCCTAACCATAATCACAATTTGGGAATGACATAAAGTTAGGTACACAAGATCACAAAGCAGGGTACCAAATCCCCATGTTGGCAAACACGGTTTTCCACGATGAGCCCTTACACTCAAATGCCTTCTTTGGGTATCCACCTATCTCATGAAAAATCAATGCATTCAAATTTTATCTGTTTTAATCACGTATCAAATTTTGTAGGGTATCGTTATACCCGACTTACAAGTCATCAATATCACATCAACATGTGCATAATCATGTAAAAATCAAGATGCTTCATCATTTACAAGTAATGAATAATAATCATTTCAAATTCATGCTCTCTTTTGTTGGTCACAATATAATATCGGGTATCAAAACATTATCATGAAAATTTGAAAGAAATTTATCATTCATATTTATCAAACTTTCATGGAAAATCTCAAATCACATATGCATGGTTTCAACCATTGAAGTATATAGGCAAACAATTCCCATGACATTCAAAAAATGACTTAGAAATCATATTAAAAGCATGTTATTAGCATTTTATTCAAAATCCCCATTTAAAAGAATGCATGTTCATAAAACTAAACCCATGAGATTTTCGAATTACCCCACGTACCTCTATAAGCTAATATGATAGGTGTTTCTTTAAGCCTACGTTGAAGAGATTCCAAATCTTTAATTTGTTTTGAAAACCTATGGTTGAATCTTGAACTACTTGGGTTTTTATTTTGAAAGGCCATAACTTCTTGCTCGGGTTTTGGATTTTAGCAAAATTGGTATCATTGGAAAGTTAACTCGAAGACCTATCATTTGACACATAGTTGGCTCTCTAATTTGACATATACAAAGAGTCATGGTCGATAGAATTTGATACAAATTATAATGTCCACTTAAACTTAATCGATCGAAGTAGTTTTCAACGCATCCTTGAGTTGAAGGACCTCTATGGTCCAAATTCATGCTCAAATGGATTCACATACTACATAAACATGCCAAATTGGCATAGGATTTAAGGCTCTGGGATCATCAACGCATCAGAGTCATGGTTTTTATTCTAGACCGAAATGTGGGGTGTTACATCTTGCTTTGCTTATAGGGGGTGGTACAAAAATTAAGAAGTCGAGTAATGGATTGAGCATTGTAAACCACTCCGCCTTAAAGTGGGGTGTGTTTTTATGTTGCTTGTCTAATGTAAAATCAAGAATATAGGATCCTCATCTTCACACTCTTCTACTATTTTATTGTCCTAGATAATTATTTTTCCCCTAGTTAACCACAACACATCATAAAACAACACAATACGCCTAAATATGTCGGCTCTACTAGGAACAACAACTGTCACTTTAGAACTTATAGTTATTCTTAGTTAAAAGCCTTATATATGCTAACAGATAGCTAGTACATCAAATGTTATTAGGCATTTCAGGCTAAAAATTTGAATCCTCCTAAAATATCATTAAAAGTCCATCCAAAATCTCTTCCAATTCTCCCCTAGTTTTATTCAAAAATTAATTAGTTTATTTTTCGATCATATTGACCATGTTTCTCTAATAAATTGCCTTCTCGCACTTAATTATAGCCAGAGCTAACCAAATGCTTAATAAATAATAGTACTGCATTATTTTCAAAAGAAATTTACAAATAAGCCTTGGTAGGAAGTTTATTTTTGAACACACAATTTCTTCAAAATCACTTAATTCAAATTCAAAGTCCATCAAAATAGTCAAAATTTTGATCATTCAGTCACTTTCCCAAAGCATTGTATTTTTTGAATTCTGGACTAATCTGTTTTGAACCACATATATGTCATTTGTTCAAAATATTACTTTGGTCAATTATTATGATTCTTGAACTAACATTTTCAAATTTTTAGTGTTTTTCTTTTAGAGAGAGAGGCTGATTTGTGCTGGTAATCAAACTTGTTCATTTTACAAAAAGTAAAAGAAAATTAGTTTCAAGTAATTATTGATAGGACATCAGTATTTCACATGACCTAAGGTCAAGAAAGCAACTATAGACTCATCAGTTATTACTTCGGCTGACAGAAAGACTCTTTCAACTATGAATCCTAGTTTGATCAACACAAATGTTTCATCTGAGCCAGTTCTCACCTTGTGTGTGGTATTAAACCCTAGTGCCCCGATTGGAAGAGAAAAAACCCAGCAGTCGTTGCTGGTCTAAAATAATAAATAGTCGAGCTAAGGCTAATTGTGAAGCAAAGAGGATTACTTTCTTAGACTCCCTTAAATATGGCACTGCCTCCTGATACTCAGCAAAAAAGGCCTATCTTTTTTACAATAAAAGGAGTTAATCAGGTAGGTCAACCTCAGAGGTCACCACTGGTCTAGAACAACAAATAGTCGAACTAAGGATCATGGTGATGCAAAGCAACACACCTTTTCAAACTCCACCAAACATTTCTCTGCCTCCTGATGCTTGGTAAAAAATGCATATATTTTTTAACTCAGAAAGAGTTGATCAACGAGGTCAGTTTACCACTTCTCTAAATTCTCATGCTTCTCATAATACTACTTTTATGTACACATTTGATCCTCCAAAGGTTTATAATATATCATTGTCACACCGCTCCACCAGTGTACACCTATATTACCTCCCCATAAATAATACAAATTCAAGGTTTATTCCTCCTAGATGTTTATCACTATGTTAAAACTAAGAATGATCCAAGGGAAAACACTAATAAGATGGTGAATAGAAAGTTCAAGGTCTTGGAATATACAATGAGAAGTCTCTGAGGGCTCAAAATTAACCAAAGTATAAATTATGAAGAGTTGTGTGTATTTCTCGAGAGCGAGTTGCCTCCCAATTACAAGATCCCAAAAGATAAGAATCTTGATGGGTTTAAAAATCCCTTCGTTCATTTGAAAATTTATCATGAAAAGTTGATTGGTGTTGGCAAAAATGAATGAATAAGGGCCAAGCTATTCAGTTAAGCTTGAGGGGTAAGGCTTTAAATGGTACGATAAACAAGATATGACCAAATGGCACACTTGGGATGACTTGGAAAAATAAATTTATGGATCACTGGAAGTTTTATGTTGATATTATTCCTGAAAGAATCTATATCCCAATTTATGGATCACTGGAAGTTTCAAGGAAGAAATCAAATGAAGGTTGTTGTGAATATGCCATATGGTGGAGAAAAAAGATAATTAGGGTATATCTTTTTTTGGTAGAGGAAGCTAAAATGACCAGTTATTTACCAGTTATTTTATCCATGCCTTAAATTTAGAATATTTTGATTGTACGATGATGATGGATAGAAAAATATTTTTTGAAACTATCAAAATTGGAGAAATAATTGAGGATGGCATCAAGACAAGGAGGATGATAAATTTGACAGAACTCCAATCCACTCATAAGTATTATAATATTGGCTCTTTTGGAAATAGATAAAAGAAGGAGAAATAAGTTATTAGAGTGATGACTCAAGGGAGTACATTCCACCGCAAACGATACCAAAGTACCAGTCCAATGCTCAACATACTTCATGCCCAATCTACGATGCACAGACAACATATCATGCTCAACCTCTACCACAAAACTACGAAAACAATGCACCTCATCCCAACCATGAAAAAAATCCTCCCAGCATCTTCACTTCGCTGGCTGACTCAACTCAATAAAAGGTTGAAATAAGCAGGGATACTTTATCCATTGGAAGAAAAGCCAAAGAATACTTTTGCTAATTGGTATTATTTAAAAAATTGATGTCCTTACCACTCTGGAATTATTGTACATAATACCGAGAAATATATCACTCTCAAGCACAAAATTCAGGATCTAATTGACAACTAGGTGATAACATTTATAAAAGTTCCAACCATGTTAACAACAATCCATTATAGTAGAAATTGGCACAATCATTCGCTAAAAAGAATAAAGTTTCCTCAAAGGTGCACTTTTAGCGTTCTTCTATCTTGCATTTTACAGTTATTGTTTTCATGTTTTGTAATCGTACTTTATCATTTTTAGTTCCTTGTAGTTGTACCTTGTTGCTTTATTTTCTTGTAATCACACTTTTAGTTGTAATGAACTATTTTTGACCTAGTTTTTCTAGTGTAATACATGGGAGACTTGTATTTTCTTTGGTCACATTATCAAAAATATAAATATCCTTTTTGCTTCATAAGAACTATGTTTGATCTGAATTCTCAAGAAGGGAATATGTAGGTGCAACGCTCCGGAAAATAGGTCCCGGAGCGTCACACGGTGCTTAAGGATACGAGTAGCCCCAAGCTAACCCTTTGAGCCATTTTCATTCAGTTCAACACAAATCAATGGAGTTTCCATAAATAACCTTCAAATATCAACAGAGTAATCATCATCCAAGAATAAAAGAATTTCAGAAAGATAACAAAATATGACTTATTAGTCAACTCCCAACATCTATACTAGTCTGACAAGCCTCTAAGAAAATCAATAAAACCAGCGAGCCATTGAGACATGCCCCAACCGACTCATACTCAGTTATCAAATGTAAACAATTCCATGAAACTAACATCAGACATCATGTCCTCGGAACATGAGGGCTCATCACAATAGAGGATGTAGAGCAGCGTGCCCGAAGAATCACTGTCAAACCTAGAACTGAGCACCTAAACCTACAGTCTGAGAAAATGCAGCCCACATCCAAAGATGTGGGTTAGTACCACGGAAAGAAACCAAGTATATGGGGGTGTATGCAGTTGTATAAACATCATCATCATAAATATTTATAAGAAATATGCAGGATGTATGCAAGACTCACATAGCCCAAAAAAAATCATCATAATTATAAGAGGATGAAATAAGTACAATAACACATGTGAGTCATCATATAATTTGTCAATCACTTTCAGTTCATCAAGAATATCAATTCTCATAATGTAAATATCATTTAAATCTTTCGAAAGAATAACTTTCACAATTCCACTTTCAAATCACTTCACCATTCACCATAGACACAAGAAAACACACACACACTGGGAGATCCTATAACCGACATAAACCATGTGAGCTACATAGAGTCCAACATACAACCCATTTTGGGGAGAGCCTTCCTATCCTTGCCATCAAAGTAGGACTATCGATATCAAATCCATACAAACTAGTGATTGTTATATAAATCAGCCTCAGGCTCACTCCTACGGGGATACATAGTTCTAGGGAAGTAAGGTCGCTTTATACCTCCCACTCGATGCTGAAGATTTCTCTCAGACTTAGCTCAGATCATTTCAAAGATAATCCACAATAAAACAGTTTTAGTAATATATAAATATACATCGGAAGCCACCATGCTTCCCATCTATCAGAATCAACCACACTGTGGATTTCTTTTACACTTGAGTTCAAAACAACTCCATTAAGACCACAAGGTCAAATCATTCAAAATGTCTCAAATATTCAACATCAACGTGCTTATAACACACACTTTCTCAAAATAACACAATTTCCAATGGGGATTCACGATCCAAATATCAAATCATGATAAATATCATTCAAGATTCATGCTTTATATCTCCATACATGTAAATTCATCTTTCAAAATCATAAACATATAGATTTCATAGTAATCATCATAAGATATGGGTTCATGCTTCAAATTCGTAAAAATCAAATAAAAATCATGCCTTTGTAAAGAAAATTACTTTTGGGCACAAGAACGAAAGATAGTTCTTGTTGAAAAATCCCACATACCTTGAATGATGAACTTTAGATCGATACTTGTTTTTGAGATGTTAATCGTGCCTTTGAATGATGGTTCTTGGATTTCTTGAACTAGGAACTTGGAATCTTGAATAAATTTGCAGAATTAATGGTGAACTTTGCAAGTTCTTGAAGTTGGATGTAGGAGCTTAGGGTTTTCTTTTTTAGGGAATTTGATGAAATATAACATATAATACTTCTAATAGGATTTAATATAGGGTTTGGATGGATTTTGGGTGAGGGGGAATGACCAAAATGCCCCTAAAAATTAAAAAAAATGTTGAATCTATCCTTTGGTGGACTGTTTTGATAGTCTGAAGTAGATCAATCATAACATTTTACTCCGCTATCCAAATTGGATGAAACTAATTTCATTAGAAAGAGGACTTTCATATATTTCCATTAATATATAGTATATCACCTAGATCATTGTGTACAAGGATTTATGATCATTTGAAGTTGACCCAAAAATTTACTTTTGATAGGCTGAAGTAGATCGACCATAATATTTTGCTTCGATAGATAAATTGGATGAAACTAATTTCATTGGAAAGAGGACTCGTAGATCTTTCCGTTGATATACAGTAGATCACCTAGATCATTATGTACAAGGATTTATGATCATTTAAAGTTGGAGCAAAAATACGCCAGGCCTCAGTACTTTTTCCTGCAAGTTTTACTGTTCACTGCTATTCATGGTTCGATCGAAATGTTCATAACTCGTCACTCGGGTGTCCGTTTTGGATGATCCACATATCGTTGGAAAGATTATTTGATACTCCATGCAATGGTGGTTCATAATCGAAGACATTCCACACGGAAAATTTATAATTCATTCTAGAAGATAGAACCCAACACGTTTATGCACAAAATTTCAACGAAAAATTTCTCGGGGTATTACAGTAGGCAGTCTATGTCAGCTTCAATCAACCCCTTAAAAAATATCTTTCCAGTTTTATGTTCAAAATATTTTTGACATGATTCCTACCTCATTGAGATACGTAGGTGCCACATCATCTCGATCATATTCCATGTCAAATTTCCATAGAAACTGGGAAGAATTTTTGAGAGGATCTCAAAAGTTCATCAAGAGGATTTTTTTCCCAAGTTGAATAGAGATACCATTGAAATATGTAACTGGGGTAGACTTTTTGAGAAGGTCTCACAAATTCCATAAAACTTGGCATTTACTACAAAGTTAAACACCATATATCTCTAAAGTTGAAACCAGGGTATTGTTTTTTAGAAGTTCTCAAAATTCCAAGCTAAGCTATGTTAGAGAGAAGTCAAGTATTTTGCATTCTAGACTAGGGCAAAATGTTTTAAAATATCTCAAAATTTTCATACCAAATACACAAGTTACAAGAAAATTTGTGAGTTTCTTTGTTATACACTAGGACAGAATTTTTTTAGAAAAAAACTTTAAATTTTTGCAAAGGTTGCACTTTCTGATTGGAAAAGCTTGTAAGTCAGGTTCAACAAGAAGCATCAAGAGAGCAAGGCAAAGCCAACATAATCAGTCTCTCAAAATGAAGAATTTTTCTTTGGATGCAATAACGATGAAGTCACAAAGTTGACAACATTAAGCATGCAAAAGGCATTAACAGATCCACCGTGGCCTTCTCATAAAATCTAGAAAAACATCTTTTATCTCTTATGAGTGATGTTTCTATTTCTTAATTATGATTCCTAACACTTTCTCTGATTTTTATTGGGAAATAGTTGGATATAACTACAGATATGGAGATATAATCCAAATTACTCTCTCCATGTAGTCATAGGTCAAATAACTTTATCTTTAAACTCTTTCTTTTGTTACACTCTTGGCATAGTTACAACAAATTATTATTTATTAGTGAGTGTTGTTTGAGCTATGCAGGTGTCATTATGTAAGACCATCTCTACAAAATAATGCAATGGATCCTCTTAAAGTTTGAGGATTCAATCCAAAAGATCAGGAAGCTCAACGAATCAACTTCTAAATTTTTGTGTATATTGATGAATCCAGTCCTTCATCTTGTTGATCAAATCATGCATTCTTTAAATCAGTTTTAGCCCCAAACTATATCTAACCTAATTCTTGTTCCAGCAAGATACGTAAGCAATCCCACATAAGGACTTGATCTTCCCATTGTTTGAAACTCCAGGCCCTCAAAGGAACTGTAATGCCTCGAGGTTTTTGGCCATTGATAATTTCTAAAATTTTATCCTCACTATCTTGACTACAACTCACCCTACGAGCCTTAGGAGTCTTGACGGGTCCTAGGGACCCAATCATAACCAAATCAAAAAGCAAGTGGAAAAGTTCTTCTTTGAGTTTAAGTGGTTCAATAAGATTCGTATAGTGACTCATAGTCATTGACGACTAAATTTTAGCTTTCAATTCAGGGCACTTTGGAAAATTCCCTTCTAAACCAATTAAAACCCTATATTATGGGGTTGCATGAGTCCCTAAGCTAATGTATAATTGAATCAAGGGGGTTGTGAAATCCCCCAAGTAATGAGATTAGTTTGTCACGTTGTTGTTAACTTGCAATTGTAGTTGGTATGACGATACCAAACATGTATATCTTAATGTATAATGAGGGTTGTATATCTAAGTGGTGAAAGTAGAGGTATTGAGGGACCACTACTAGAAATTACAAGTGCCGATGCAGGGGTCTATATGATCAGGAGGTTTGAGTCCCTCTTAATATTATTATCATATGATTGGGAGGTTCGAGTCTCCCACATTATATTACATAATTTGGTGCTCGTGTCACCTTGATATTCTAGGAGGTTCAATTCCCCTATAGTGCATATGTATACCCTCTGGTTCATGTGGCCACATACACAGGGGGTCTAATATCTAGGGGAGAGCTGGGCCCATATAGCCTGTAGGTGTCTTTTATGTTATGGTGGTTGAGCTATTCAATCTTGGCTAAAGTTTTGAAATGCATGTTAAGTATTTCTCCCTATCCCAATATGTGATATATATATATATATATGTATGTATATGTATTTGATTATGTCCATTGGATTTGAATGATTAGAAATTATTGATCATGACATTATGTAATCTTTATCCCTAAGTTACGTTCTAGTGTTCACCTTACTAACCATCTTCAGATGTTGTATCCCTACATGATGCAGGAATCAACCATACTTCTACTTCTCCTGCTTAGTGACTAGGATATGGGATCAGTTAGTGAGTTGACATTGAAGTGGTGAGCTTCCATACTTCAAAAGTCCATATTTATGTTTTAGTTTCGTATGTCTAGGACTGTTTAGAATTGTTTTTGGCTATAGTCAAGGGCATGTCCCGATGCTTTATTGATATTCAATTTTGGTAGAGGCTTTGTTTGGATTATTGTGGATATTGGGTAATGTTGGTCGATTGTTTTGCCTATTATCGATCGTCGATTGTAGACATGCTTTGAATTTTCTTAAACTTATTGCATGCTATCTTGTTATATCTTCAGAATTCATCCGACATTAGGGGATATTATATTTGTTTTGGTTAGGTTCATGGGTGATCTCCAGTTCATGTGGGACTTAAGATACCCGTCACGGTCAGGCCCTAGTTTAGGTTATGATAAAGAAGGTACCAGAGCCTATGTTTGGTTTTATTAGGTTTCCAACAAAGTACTGCTAAGTAGAGTCTCATTTATGGGTGTGGAGCACTCCACACTTATAAGGGAGAGGCTACAAGGCATTTAGGAGTATTTTCTATTTTGGTTGTTCTATTTTTAAGCCATAGAGTCTAAGGTCTTGAATCTTCTCTAATTTCTATATGTTCATTTTTCAGATCATGCCTCCCAGAATATTTGATGCTCGTAGAAACCCTTCTGTCCTATCTGAGGATAATATGTATGGAGCTCATCCAACTCCAGGATTTTATATCGGGTCTAGGGTCACTGCTTCTGATTGTCCTAATGGAACTTCACCAGTTCCCTCTATCCCTTAATAGGTACCCAAGTTGGTGTATCTAATGTTGATTTTCATCAATTGATTCATTTGCTTACCCAGTTGGTGGCCTCCCTAACTGAGCTTGTTGCTTCTGTGGCTCCATCATCTGAGGCTACTAGAGTTGAACAATTTATGAGTTTGAGTCCTCCTACTTTTGTTCGTTTTAAAGTTGAAGAGGATCTTTAAAATTTTATTAATGAAATAAAATAAAATCTTTCGTATGATTTATGCTACTGATATAGAGAGTGTAAAGTTTGCTTTTTATTAGTTAAAGAATATAGCATACTAGTGGTATGAAGAGTGGGAGCAGCTTGAGGGTGATGATGTTGAGTCAGCTTTGTTGGATAACTTCTCTAGTACTTTTCTTGGTTGCTTCTTTCGTTAGGAGTAAAGAGAGGCAAAGGCCAAGGTGTTCGTGAATTTGAAGTAATGCAGGATGTTAGTGAAAAAGTATGCCTTGAAGTTTCATCAGTTGCTATGTTATACTCTAGAATTAGTGTTTAGCATGAGGACTAGAATTAGGAAGTTTGCCTCTGGGTTGTCCCATGAATTGATCTTGGAAAAACAAGGTTGCCTTGTTGAAAAAGGATATGGACATCCCTAGAATTGTGGTGTATATGCAACAAGTAGAAAAAGAAAAGAAGAAGCAATTGGAGATGAGTGAAAGGAAGAATAAGAATTTTCGCTACTCGGATTAGGGATGAGGTCAGCAGCAGAGTGGTAGAGATGGTGGAAAGTGGTCTAAGAAGAAATAGGGTAATTCTGGTTCCTACTCTACAGCTGGTGCTCCTTATCCAAATCCATTGGGTGATCATCATTCTCAGTATAATAGTGGGTTTAGAGCACCGAGAGCCTAGACTTAGGCTAGTGGGGCTCAGACAGCTCTATCGTATCCTCCTTATAGATTCTATGGTCAGGTACACCATGGTGTTTGTGAATAGGGGAGAAATAATTGCTTTAAATATGGTCAGATTGGTCTTATACAGAGGGATTGTCCTTCTAGGGTTTCTTCTAGGGAAAATAAGATTCCTATTGCTACTTTATCAACTCCCGCACCAAAAGGTGTTGCTTGTACTTCTGTATCTGGCACTACGTGAAACCACATGTACACTTTTTCCACTTGCCAAAATTCTGAGATAACCTCCGATGTTGTTACTTGTATGCATAAACTTTTCTCTCATGATGTATATTGTCTACTTGATCCTAAGTCTACTTTCTCTTATGTGGCTATCTATTTTGGCTTTGATCCTAAATGCATTTTGGACTCCTTATCTATGTCCACCCCGATGGGCGACTCCATTGTAACTAAAAGAGTCTACAGGGTTGTGTGATGCTGGTTTATGGTAGAGATACCTTGGTAGACCTGATAGAGTTGGACATGTTAGACTTTGATATGATTTTGGGGTTGGATTGGTTCCATTCATGCTATGAGTCTCTTGATTATTGAACCCGAAGGGTTAGTTTTATTTTCCCTAATGAGCCAATGATCAAGTGGGAAGGTAGTTCCCTAGTGCCTAAGCGAAGTCTCATTTCATATATTAGACCTTAGAAATCAGTTTCTAAAGGTACCTCTATCACTTAGTGCATGTTAAGGATTCTAGAGCTGAAGGTCCTTCTTTGCAGATTGTCCCTATGGTCTGTGAATTTCTCGAGGTGTTCCCTGATGATCTTCCTGGTATTTCTCCCAATAGGAAATTTATTTAGGAATTGATCTTCTTCCTAACACTCATCCTATTTCTATCCCTCCTTAAAGAATGACTACGACTGAATTGAAAGAACTCAAGGAGAAGTTGAAAGATCTTTTTGACAAGGGTTTTATCCACCCTAGTGTGTCTCCGTGGGTTGTTCCTTTTCTTTTCGTACTTAAGAAGGATGGGTCCCTTTGGATGTGTATTGATTATCGCCAATTGAATAAGCTGACCATAAAGAATAAGTATCCGCTTTCGAGGATTAATGATCTCTTTGATCAACTTCAGGGTGCTAAGTTCTTTTCTAATATTGATCTTCAGTCGAGTTACCATCAGTTGAAGATTAGGGAGGCAGATATCCATAAAACTACCTTTCGAAACCGATATGGTCATTTTGAGTTTTTGGTGATGTCCTTTGGTTTGACTAATTCTATGGCAGCATTTATGGATCTTAGGAATCAGATTTTCCATCAGTCTTTGAATTTATTTGTCATTGTCTTTATTGATGATATTTTGGTATATTCTAAGAGCGCGGTGGATCATGCCGATCACATCTACCTTGTATTGCAAACCTTGAAAGATCAGCAATTGTATGCAAAATTTTCTAAGTGTGAGTTCTGGCTAAAAATTGTGACTTATCTAGGACATTTTGTTTCAAGTGAAGGTATCATGGTGGATCCACAGAAGGTTGAAGCGGTTATAAAGTGGCCTAGATCCACGACTCCAACTGGCATTCAGAGCTTTTTGGATTTAGCCAGTTATTATAAAAGTTTTGCGATGTTGCCCAAAACTACTCTCTTCTCAGAAGTATAATATGGATGATAGCAAATATAATAACCCAACAAGGTTGGGTTCGATCCCATAGGGAAAACATGAATAGTTTCTTGTCTTGATGTAATCAATGAGCATTGTAGGAAAGTAAATATGGGGATCTGTAGTATAAATTGTAAGTAGTAACCAAATCTTGAGTGATTTTGAGTTGTAATCAATAAGATATGAACACTAGGTTTGTGTTTCCCCTGGCTTCTCAACTTTATAAATTTCTTGTGATCAACCCAACTATTACGTTATTCTGCATGAAAAGTATACAAGATAGGTATTATCAACTACCGGGTAAGCTAGAAGATAAATTTCACCCTTTACCGGGTAAGTCTCAGTGTGTCGCCTTGTTGGCCCTTGCTAAGACCTCAGTTCACTCGTCTGGGTAGGATCAAGTGATTAGATAAGAATGTGGGAACTAAAAGGTGGGTATGAATCCTAAATCACTATCCTAATTTTCTTTTCCCAACCAGAAACTCCTTGGTAGGGATGGATTCGAATACAAACTATCTCAAGGTACTGCAGATACTTGAGATTAATTAGTATGAAGAAGATTAAGATACCTGCAGAAACCCTAGAATAGTTGAATCTCACCCTTCCTCTACGTAGCTAATCTATCATGGTTCCCACAATCCTAGTCGAGGAGATTAGCCTCTCATGTTTGTGCAAGAAACCATGATTATCAATGAAGAACACATAAAATCAATTGCACAAGAATAAGATGATTAAACTCCAAAGTCTTTAATTGAATAAACCCTAAAATCTCAAGAACAATTGTGAAAGTATTGAAATAATATTTAAAAGAATGTTCAAGAGTGTAACCTAATAAAAGATAAACCCTAGGGTATTTATAGTATCTCAAAATAACCTTAAAATCCTAATAAAAATGAGAAAGGTAAAGTTAAGTTGGAAGTCGGTACGATGCGGTCATCACTTGTATCGGCATTGTCCGAGTCGTACTATGCCTTGTCATTTCTGTTCCAGTGTTTGATCTTCCCACGGCTTTAACTTTCTGTTCAGCATACGACTTCTTCTTATGAGTCATACCTGAGTGTACGACTTATGTCCTCCATCCGTATTCACCTAGGACTTTTATTCTTCCTAGTCTTGAACACTGGTTTGTATATGACGTCTCTATACAAGTCGTACTCAGACTTCTGACTCATATACTTCTAACACTTTAATTTTTGAAAAGTATCTTTGGTTCTGTTAAGCTCACGACTGCTATATATGTATCATATCCATAGTGTAAGGCTCTTAGGGATGAGTCGTATCTTTTCTTCACTTGGCCTTTTTAATGGGCCCTCGATTCTAGAATGCTTACGATTATTTGACACAACTCGTATACTCTTCTTACGACTTGTATATATGAGTCGTATCTTTTCCTCAATTAGCATTTTGTCCTGGTGTTTGCTTCTATTATGGGTACAATTCCTCCTACAAGTCGTATGTTGAGTACACGACTCATGAGCTGACTTATATCTTAATCAGTTTTGGTCTTTTTCAGATCTTTTTCTTCTCTTTTCATTCAAACACTATTGTAGACCTGTTTTACCTGCAAGATACATCAAAGTGCATCATATCTAACAAAACACCCTAAGTTCATGCATAAATTCGTAATTTTAAGCATCGAAAGTGTCGTGTTTCCATGCCACATCAACACCCTAAACTTAAAATTTTGCATGTCCTCATGCAAACAAAACCAAATAAATATTATCTAGTACTGAGACAATGCTTAAGCGGGAAGTTCTCAAGCAACCTATGGCAGTGATTTTGAACTTAATTTCAATCTTGTTGTTCTCCACTTTCATTCCAACTTTCAAAACTCAGTTGCGTATAACAATTAACACACATAGAAACATGAGGGAATCCGATAATGGCATTACATTAGCAATAGACACTTGATCATAACCTATGTGCGCTCATATTCAAAGAAATCCCATTCACTCTCTTTTTGGATAACTCAATCTATTCATGGGTATAACAAAAAACTCTCTCGCTCATAAATAAGTACCACTTGTGTATGCAAAATACCATAGGCTTGACCTTATGCTCTTTTCCTAAGCTTTCAGAAAGTCACGATAGGATCACTATAGGACTTTGTTCGGCTTGTTAGGCTTAGTAGGCTGGTATGGTACGTATGGACATTTGAAGTGACTAACCCTCCTTCACACTATACTAACTTTTGGGGTCCACACTTAACCAATTTTTCACTTTATTGATTTCCATCCATATTTCTCCCTTTTATTTTAAAGCATATTCAGGTTGGGTGTGGTCTTTTAGTATTTCATTTTGTTTTTCAAAAAATTTCTTTTTCTTTTCTTTTTTCTACCACACTCAGCCTTACTTTCTTTTCTTTTATTGTACCCTTGTTCATACCCATTTTACATCACACGCCCTTATGATAGTCACCCTCAACTTAGGCGATTGGCCTAAGTTGAAGTACACAGTGTCCAAGGAATATTAGGGCCAAAATAGGTTCATTGTAATACAAATGAGAAGGTGATAGGTGTAACAAGAAAAATAGGCATATAGGCTCAAAATCGGGATCAAGAGATCATACACACATGGAAGGTCAATTTGGCTAAATATAAACTAATATAAAAAATGGACTATGATCCTTTCCTACCTAACTATCCTAGACCTAGGTAAAAGCAACAAGGCAAGTTCTAGATTCCAACACACCGGGAACTCAATATATCTCACACGCACTTGCACATAGCTATATTACTGAGTACTAGTTATCAAAATATGTAACTATTTTGCCCCTCACTATTCTATCCTTAATCCTAATGCCGTTTTCAGATTCACAACAGTTCACATAAGTATACCAATCACGCAATCAAACACAAAATTTCTGAGGGGTCACTTTTTCAACACAATTTTCATTAAAACATAAAATTTAGCATAATCATCCATAAGTCAAATCACCCTTATCATAAACATAAAAATATAATTTTTTATTACAAATGAAATTTTTTCAAAATTCTTAACAAAAATAATCAATTCGCTGCCATAGGCGCGCTGATCTACCCCCTATCTCAGTTGCTTGCATCAAACCTACAAGCCATAAAAGACTTTCAATTTTTAGCTACATCATTTCAGCTACTCCCAAATCTTTTGGGATAACCCCCACCCCCAGCTAAAAATTATTGTACCATCCCCAGTACTATAAAAAAAATAAAGTAAGGATATGGGTCATACTTAGGCGCTTAAGATGCCTGTATATCAATATCTATATGTGGGCCCGCATATCGAGTCCAACTCTTATTAGCTATCATCCATAAACTAGGACTGAATCAACCATAGACGGGGGCACAACATCAACATCTGCAATATCAATAACCAGAGCTCTTGATCCACCAACTCCAGTGGCCATCTCACGAATGCTTATCTCGCGGTCTCGTTCATCCTGAATACTATCTGCTCTGGCTTTCTTCTCAGTTTTTTGCTCTTATTTCCTTTTTCTCTTTCTCTCTCTTCTTTATTTTTTGGTCTCTTAAACCTAAATGTCTATCGGGTCTACCTAAATACTAGGAACATGGACATTAGGAATCACTGTCTCAATAGCGAGTGCAGCAACCACCAGTCTTAAGTTAACCTCCAACACCATTTTATTAATCTCCATAACCTCGATTATGATATCAGAAACATCATTCATCTGCCCTCTGGTCAACTATCGAGTGATACTCGACTCAAAAGCATCTAGGATCCCTTGAACTCACCTATCCTACTTCCCAAGCCTTTTGTCAAGCTAATTTCTCACGCCTTCTTTCATGTGACCTACATTCGAATTAAGCATAGTTAACTAGGTCACAACCTTAGTCCATGCAGCCTGAGAGATCATCATGATACCTGGAGGCATACCCCATGGACTAAGTGGTACTGACCGGACTGGTGGTGGGGTACTAAAAGTACCCGCTGCCTTTGTATGTATACCTTCTATCTGTGCTCCTGCCTTAGTAGCCTCAGTTGTAGCAGAGGAGTCCATCTAATCATTTTGCAGGAATAATCCACTATAACTTCTTCTTCCTATTTCATAGGTCAGTCTAAAGGGTTGGAAGCATCTTTAATAAAATCGATATCAAACGTCCTCCACACCTCAATTATTTAATCAATCTCAGAGGTTTCTAGCACTCTCGCAGCAAGACAAATTTGAGTAATCCTGCAGGGGTAGGCCAGCAATATCTTTCGATTCCCTAATAACCTATCTCGCAGCTCCTAAGACAAAAACTTACCAACATTGAACTCATAACCGGCTATGAAACCTGCTATCATGGCTGCTCAGACTGGGTTTAATACATCATCACCTGTAGTAAGGTACAACCTGTGCTAAGCCACTGTCCACCATGTTTTTCCCTCAAAGTTAACGGTATTCTTTTTAGTATTCTGGTGTTTTGCAATCCATCTAAATGTCACTATCTTGTCATCCAAATACGATGACCTTTATGTAACTTTCCTCATATCCTCCATTTGGTAATCCATCTCTTTTGTGTTGACCAAATCTTAGTACTCTGGGTCACATAAAAATCACCCAATGGTATGGGGAGAGATGTTTACCCAAATGCCTCGACTCATTAGTGACTCAATCGGATCACCACCTTTCCATAATTGACCTTGTAGATATTGCCTCTGAAATTCTCCTTTGTGTGCGACATAAAATTCAAGGACTAATACTTCTCTATATTTTCCTGGTACCCGTGTCATCCATTCAAATCCATAAAATCTAAAGCTCTCCTGAAATCCAAGCAATTCTGACATCTTTAAGGTGGTCTTTCTTCTTTGAGAATATAACACCTTTTTTATCTTGCCACCTGGAAGCTTGAAAAACCTACTGTTGAACGTATTTTGCATTCCAGGGTACCCCCATCATTCAAGATTGGCACCAGGGCAGTGGTGAGTGCTAGTAGTGGGTCCTGTCGAGCTACAGTGGCACTTTATTTATATCTCCCTCATCTTTAGCATGCTCAAAATTTACCTCTTTCGAACTAGACTCAACCTTATTATCATTATCATCTCATTCTCAATATTATCATTATCAGAAGGTGGTTGAGGTGTGGGGGGAGGCGATGTAGTAAGATTCTTCCTCTGTGAGCCCTTTGGGGTAGGTGACTTAGACTTCTGGGGCACTACCTTTTTCCCTTTGCTTTAGTAGCTGCCTTTCCTTTTTGTGTAGCTTTCTTCATGGTAGTTCCATCATATATTTCCCCACTGCTTTCAGATAAAGTCTCATATTTAGACTCACAGGATTCTATGCTAGCAGCTGGTGTTTCCTTAGTATTCTTCTTCATATCTTTCTTGGATGAGAAAGGTTTCTTGGGAGGCATGGTTCCTGCAAGCACACCATTATTAGTAACTAAGAAAAGAAAATGAACGAAAAATTCAAAACTAAAGTTCAATGTGCTTGTTCTGAGTCGGTACGAGCGGTGGGTACTGGTCGTACCAACTGGGAACGACTCGTATAACTGAGTCATATCATGTACAGTGCATGAACTTTGTTTACTAGTGGGATTACTACTCCTCCTAACCAGTCATTACGACATGGTACAACTTGTTACCGACAGTCGTAAGTTAATCAGGAACACTTATTCTAAATTTAATCATCCCAGGTAGGTTTGACTAATACAGTACGAGTCGTGTGGTCTAGGTACTACTCGTTTGGTCAAGTCGTATCCATTCCAAAATATTAAATTTATTAGACTTCTATGTTATCAGTGGATACGAGTCCCATTACGACTCCCATACTGGTGGGTACGAGTCATAAGAGTCTTATATCCACTGCAGCGTAGAAGTCCAACTTTAAAGTTTGACTCCTTAGCAATTTCCTAAAATACCCACTATAATTCTCAGCTATATCCATCATCTAATCCTACACAAACATATCAAAATCCATTTCCAAACTCTAGTTCTTCCCTAAGTTCCTATTTTCTACAAAAATAACACATATAGGGTACCAACAATTTCAATAATTGCATAATTCTTTCTTAAACCAAGTTTACAATATCAAATACTACTTATATTAACTTGCAAAGTAGAGAAAATAAGTTTAGGAACTTAGTTGGTGAGTGATTAGTAGCAGATCTCAATTTCAAATCCTATTTCTCAAAATTTGAGTTTAAATCACACAAATTGAAATATTTAGAGTTGTTGGTATCTTTATCAAGTTGAAAACATTGAGATTTTATCGATTGAAGTTTGAAATTTATTCCACAAAGAAAACGAGTATGATGAGTTCAATCGAGTGCCTTTTTTTCTTTTAATTGAATAATAGAGTCGTGTCAACCCAAGATTTGACCTAGTAAGAATGGGTACAAGTTGTGTATACGGCTCTTACCTAGTCGTATGAGTCTTTTCTTTAACTCGTACAGACCTGGTACTTACCTGGGTTTTTGGAGTGGGTACGATGCAAGGTGATGAATCGCACCTTAAGGGTACGACTCGTTCAGTAGGGATGGATACAAATATAGGCCATCTCAAGATACTGCAGATACTTGATATTAATTATTATGAAGAAGATTAAGATACTTGTAGAAACCCTAGAACAATTGAATCTCACACTTTCTCTACATAGCTAATCCTCCATGGTTCCCACAACCCTAGTTCAGGAGATTATCTACTCATGTTTGTGCAAAAAAACATGATTATCAAGAGCTATGATAGATACTATTTCAGGAGAAGCATTTATGCATCTTCGCTGGGATGCTATAGGAAATGCTAGATGATATCACTGTGAATACAGGATATCTCAAGGTACTGTAGATAATTGAGATTAATTATTATGAAAAAGATTAAGATACATGTAGAAACCCTAGAACAGTTGAATCTCACACTTTCTCTACGTAGCTAATTTGCCAGGGTTCCCACAACCCTAGTCTAGGAGATTAGCTGCTCATGTTTGTGCAAGAAACAATGATTATCAATGAAAAAAATATAAAAGGAATTGCACAAGAATAAGATTATCAAACTCCAAAGTCTTTAATTGAATAAACCCTAAAATCTCAAGAACAATTGTGAAGGTCTTGTAATAATATGTAAAAGAACGTTAAAAAGTGATTTAAGATCCTTATACCTCCACCTTTTGGTACCCGCATCCCATCTAATCACTTGATCCTATCCAGTGATAGTGAAATTAGATCTTAACAAGGGGGAACAAGGTGACACCCTGAGACTTACCCGGTAAAGGGTGAAATTCATCTTCTAGCTTACCCAGTAGTTAATAATACCTATCTTGTACACTTTGCATGCAAAGAAACAGATCAGTTGGTTAACCCTTTTACCTTAATTTTTGATTTTCCTCCCAGGTTTATACGACTCCTATTTGTGAGTCGTACCCTCTAGATAAAATTCGTAAAGAGTCTATATGACCAAAAACGTTTTCAACTTTGCTTGATATTTGCTGCAATCATTAACCCTGCACACTGAATAAACATATTACCTTATAAAAATAAATACCAAAACATAAGCTACCTCTCATGAAGCACTTGATTTAACATCATGGCTCGACGTGACTAAGTTGGGTACTCAAATTTCTCCAACTATCCTGGGTTGCCTCCCATGCAGCGCTTGATTCAACGTCGTGGCACGACTTAATTGCCTTGGTTACTCAAACTTCATTAAAGTCAAGTTCAGCCACTAATTTATTTCTTCAGAATTTCCCAAATAGTTCTTTACTCTTTCTCCATTTACCTTGAATGGGCGATCACCACACCTCTACAGTTCTAAAGCACCATTGGGATAAACTCTTATAACTGTAAATGGACCGTACCATCTCAACCTTTGCTTACGTGGATACAAATAAATCTTGGAATTATATAGTAGCATTTGGTCACCTTTTTCAAATACCCTTTTCTCAATCTTTCGGTCATGATATAACTTCATCTTTTCCTTGTAAAGTCCTAAACTTTTGTATGCTCAGAGACGGATTCATCTAAATCATTGATGCTATTCACCCTTGACTTTGTTACATCCTTCCACTCTAGATTCAGCTTCTTTAATGCTCATAGTGCTTTATGTTCAATTTCAATTGGTAAATGGCAAGCTTTTCCATACACAAGATGATAAGGTGAAGCACCTGGGGAGGTCTTGTAAGCTATGCGGTAAACCCACAATGCATCATCTAAACTTTTTGCCCAATCAGTCCTATTGGCATCACAGTCATCGCTAATATGGACTTGATTTCTCTATTAGATATTTCAACCTGTCCACTAGTCTGAGAATGATAGGGTGTTGCCACCCTATATTTCACTCCATATTTTTCAAGCAGGCTTTGAACAGGTACTTTGCAAGAATATGACCCACCATCATTAATAATAGCATGTGGCATACCAAATTGAGAAAAGATGTTCTTTCTAAAAAATGCAGTGACACTACGAGTTTCATTATTAGGAAGCGCAATTGCTTCCACCCATTTTGACACAGTCTACAACCACAAGTATGTATTTCATGCCACACGAACTCATAAAAGGTCCCATGAAATTTATGCCCAATACATCAAAAACTTCTAATTCAAAAATAGGACTCACAGGTAGTTCATCACCTCTAGAAATAGTACCATGATGTTGACATTGATCATAAGCAGATGCAAAATCATGAGCATCTTTGTATATGGTTGGCCAATAATAGTCACATATCGGATTTTATGAGTTATGTGGGCCCCTCCATAATGCCCCCAACTGGCAATAAATGACATGCTTGAAGTATGCTCATTATCTCCACCTCAGGTATGCATCTACGAATTATTCTATCAACACAAATTTTAAATAAGTAAGGTTCATCCCAGAAAAATTTTCTTGCCTCATGCATGAATTTTTTTCTTTGATGCTATGAAAGATCTTCAGGGACTAGATCACTGGCTAAGTAATTTGCATAGTCTACAAATAATGGAATTAGACCTTGGGAAGTTGCTAATATCTGCTTGTCTGGAAAACTATCATCAATCTTTACCCCAGTAGCAACCTTCTACATAGCTTCCTCCTCTAGTCTAGACAAGTGATCTGCAACTTGATTCTCTGTGCCTTTTCTTTCCTTCACCTCAAAGTCAAATTCTTGCAACAACAGCACCCACCTAATAAGCCTAGTCTTTGCATCCTTTTTAGCCATTAGGCACTACAATGCTACATGATTAGTGTGCATAATTACCTTTGTCCTAATAATTTAAGATCTAAACTTTTCAAAGGCAAAAACCACTGCCAGTAACTCTTGCTCCATCACGGTATTGTTCTTATGAGAAAGATTTAGTGCCTTACTAGCATAGTAGATGGGATAAAGGATCTTTTCTTTCTGTTGGCCTAGTACAACCCCTAAGTCCAATCTACTAGTGTCGTACATAATCTCGAAAGGTGAAGACCGATCGGGAGACACAATGATTGGAGTAGTCACCAACTTCTCTTTTAGGCTTTCAAAAGCCTTCTTACATGCATCATCAAGATTAAATTTTACCTCTTTATAAAGAAACTTGCAAAACGGACTAGCAATATTCAAGAAGTACTTGATAAATCGCCTATAAAAACTTGCATGCCCTAGAAAACTCCAAATTCCCTTTACATAAATAGGGTAAGGTAATTTTTCAATCACCTCAATATTCGCTCGATCAACCTCTATGCCTCTCTTTGAAATATTGTTCCCTATCGCAAGTCCTTATTTTACCATAAAGTGGCACTTTTCCCAGTTAAGTACCAAGTTGCATTGTTCACACCTTTGGAGAGCATTTGCCAAGTGCTTTAGGCAATCTTCAAAAGAATCACCAACAACCAAAAAATCATCCATAAAAATTTCAATGATGTGTTCGACCATATCAAAGAAAATAGAAATCACACATCTCTGAAACGTGGCTGGGGCGTTGCATAGCCAAAATGGAATTTTCTTGAATGGAAAGGTCCCATAAGGACATGTAAAAGTAGTTTTCTCTTGGTCCTCAGGTGCAATAGTGATCTGATTATAGCCTGAGTACCCATCAAGAAAAAAATGCCATCCTCTTCCTACTAACCTAGCTAATATCTGATACATGAAAGGCATAGGAAAATGGTCCTTCTGAGTTCATGCTTTCAATTTTCTATAATACATGCACACTCTTCATCCATTGATTAGCCTCATACGCACTAGATCATTCTTTTCATTAGGCACCACAGTAATTCCACCTTTTTTTGAAATACATTATATCGAACTAACCTACCTGCTATCAATAATGGGATACATTACACCAGTATTCAACTACTTAATTATTTCCTTTTTCACCACCTCCTACATAGAAAGATTGAGTCAACATTGATGTTTAATAGATGGAACATGATCTAGTTCAAGTTGTATTTTGTGAGTACACGAATCGGATGGAATACCACAATATCTACAATAGACCATCCAATGGCCCTTTTGAATCTCTGCAATACTGACAATATTGTTCCACTTCAATCTGTCTCAAATCAGCTACAATAATGACTGGCAAAGTGTTGTTGGCCCCTAAAAATGCATATCACAAGTAAGATGGGAGGGCCTTCAACTCTAACACCGGTGGTTCCTCAATGAATGAGTGAGCAGGTAGAGTAGTTCTATTCTTCAAGACTAAATCAAGCTTCTTTGGTGCAAAATTATAACCACTCTCATGCAGTGCACTTACTTGATCCTCATACTCTTCGATACCATCAAAGTAAAAATTCATGATCATAGCTGCCAGAGCTTCAACACCTAGTCTCTTTATCAATAGGAACAATTATATCAGAACCATTATCCCATAGAGTAACTTCATTAACATCATGGAATAAATCTTTATCCTTATCATATACATCAATCACAGATACCATTCTCAATTCATCAGGCCGGTTCATAGATTTGCATATGTTGAATGTCACTTGTTCATCATTGAGCTGCAGGGTTGGATCAAACAGGAGCAAGGGATTGCCTCTACTCCTAGTACTTGGCATACACCGACGTATGCCAAATCAGAAATAGAAACTAAAAACTTGAGAACTTTACTAATTTAATTAACTACTCACACCATCTTTCCTGACAATAGTGCTAAAATTTGATGTCTCCCAAAACTACACTCCTCTCAGAAGTATAACTCGGTTGATTGTAAATATAATAACCCAACTAGGTTGAGGTCGATCCCATAGGTAAATCATGAATATTTTCTTAGCTTGATGTAATCCATGAGCAGTATAGGAAAGTAAATAAGGGATTTGTAGTATCAATAGTAAGTAGTAACCAAATCTTGAGTACTTTTGAGTTTTAATCAATAAGATACGAACACTAAATTTATATTCCCCCTGGCTTCTCAACTCCATAAATTTCTCATAATCAACACAATTGTTCTGTTGTTCTGCATTCAAAGTCTACAAGATAGGTATTATCAACTATCGGGTAAGCTAAAAGATAAATTTCACCCTTTACTGGGTAAATCTCAGGGTGTCATCTTATTTCCCCTTTTTAAGACCTTTTTTCACTCATCTGGGTAGGATCGAGTGATTAGATGAGATGGAGGGAACTAAAAAGTGGAGATGAATCCCAAATCACTATCCTCATCTTTTTTTCCCAATCGCAAGATCCTTGGTAGGGATGGATACGAATGCAGGCTATCTCAAGGTACTGGATATACTTGAGATTAATTATTATGAAGAATATTAAAATACATCAGAAACCCTAGAATAGTTGAATATCATACTTTCTCTATGTAGCTAATCCGCCAGGGTTCCCACAACCCTAGTCGATGACATTAGCCGCTTATGTTTGAGCAAGAAATCATGAATTATTAAAGAAGAACACATAAAACCAATTACACAAGAATAAGATGATTAAACTCCAAAGTCTTTAATTGAGTAAACTCTAAATTCTGAAGAAAAGTTGTGAAAGTATTGTAATAATATGTAAAAGAATGTTCAAGAGTGTAACCTAATAAAATATAAACCCTAGGGTATTTATAGTATCTCAAAATAACCTTAAAATCCTAATAAGAACAAGAAAGGTAAAGTGAATTCAGCAGTCGGTATGACTCGTTCTTTACTTATATCGATATCATACGAGTCGTACCCTGCCTTATCGTATTTGTTCCAGTGTCTGATCTTCTCACGGCTTCAACTTTCTATTCAGTATATGATTTCTTCTTATGAGTTATATCAAAGTGTATGATTGTGTCCTCTAGCCGTATCCACCTGGGACTTTTATCCTTTCTAGTATACGACATCTCTATACAATTCATACTCATACTTTCGACTCGTATACTTCTGACACTTTAATCTTTGAATAGTTTATTTGGTTTCATTAAGCTCACGACCATTTTGTATTTATCCTATCCACAGTGTATGGCTCATATGGAAGAGTTGTATCTTTTCTTCACTAGGTCTTTTGATTGGGTCCTCAATTTTTGAATGCTTAAGATTGTTTGACACAACTCGTATACTCATCTTACGACTCGTATACATGAGTCGCATCTTTTCCTCACTTAGCATTTTCTCTTGGTGTTCGCTTAGCATTTTCTCTTGGTGTTCGCTTCTATTATGGGTATGATTCCTCCTACAAGTCATATGTTGAGTACACAACTTATGTCTATGGGTATGATTTCTCCTACAAGTCATATGTTGAGTACACGACTTATGTCTTTGACTCGTATCTTAATCAATTTTGGTCTTTTTCAGATCTCTTTCTCCTTTTTTATTCAAACACTGTTGTAGACTTATTTTACCTTCAATATCACCAAAGTGCATCATATCTGTCAAAACACCCTAAGTTCACGCATAAATTTGTGATTTTAAGAATCAAAAGTGTTGTGCTTCTATGCCACATCAGTTTGTGGAAAGTTTCTATTCTACTATTGCCCAATTGACAAAGTTGACTCAGAAGAAGGTAGAGTTCTTGTGGTCTGATGCTTGCAAGGGTAGTTTCGAAAAGCTAAAGGATAATTGACTTTGGCTCTGGTCTTGGTTCTACTTGAGGGCACTGATGGTTTTGTTGTCTATTGTGATGCATCTTTGTTAGGGTTGGGCTATATGTTGATGCGGCATGGCAAGGTGGTTGCTTATGCTTCTAGATAGTTGAAAGTTCATGAGAAGAATTATCTGACTCGTGATTTGGAATTGTTAGCTGTGGTATTTGCATTAAAAATCCAATGACATAGGTCCATGTTGATATATTGTAACGCCTTGGGAGTACACCCTAGATGCCTCATGGTGGTTACGATCATAAGTGACCACAAGATAACCCATAAGCTAGTACTTACTGTGAGCAATGAATAATATACTGGTAATGAACATCTGCGGAAATAGCTGAATATGCCATAAGGTTTTAAATACAAAAATATCTTTGAAATTATAAGCCTGGAAACAAGTGTCTGAAAACTTGTAAAATAATGACAAAACTAACTAAACTATCTGAAAGTATTGGAAAGCCTCTAAACTGACTGAATAAGAGTTGAAAGGATAGGCCCCAACTGACTCCCACTGTCTAAATAAAGTAAAATACTAAAGTAAATATAATCGGTCTTCAAAATATGAGGACTCACCACTTCTACTGTTGCTGATGTGTTGGAATGTCTATGTGCGATCGGGAAGCTAAGCGTTTGAACATATGATATGAACATCATAGCGTAAGAAATGAGTATATGGTTAATACTTTTAATGTACTGGTATGCTAAATTCGGTTAGGCTGATATGAATAGGGTCATGTGCATGAATAATAACTGACTGAATAAATAGCATGAGATAACTGATGCATAGTTGTGTGAAGGCTATAAAATTATAGAATGCATGACCAAGCATATAACTTGATATTGGAATAGTCTGTAAACTGAAATACTGAAATCTGAGTATTGATTTAACTAATAAACTGTATGCTTTGGTTAAGCAAACCTGAACTGACTTTCGAACTGAGACTGGACTAAGATTGTTGGAGCTATTATCAAACCTACATGCCCCAATATGAGCTAATTAGGGTCCAAACTGTGACCCATTTAGAAGGGTGTCAATACCATGCCATGGGTACTAACACTGGTTGTATGGATCCACTAAAGTGAAGTCCCAAAGACTAAAGAGTCACCCTGTACTAGCAGGTTCTTTAGTGAGATATATGTTAACCCTTAACTGGCAGGTTAGCATCTCAACCTCCACTGGTTATACTATTTTTGAATGCAAGGAATGCTTCTAAAGTTCACACCCTCAACTGGCAGGTGATCCCCCCCATCCCTAGGTTTGCTCGGTGCTAAATCCTACTCCCAACTGGACTAACTGATTACTTTATTGAACTAAGCTTACTAATATGATAATTGATTGGATTGATAATACTCTAATATATCCGAAACCATTCTGAAAATACTGAGACTAAGTAAACAGCTATGTTTTTGGGTATTCATAACCCCCAATACTCGATAACATTAATAGTAGAAACATACTAAAGCTTCAAAGATAGTAAGTAGCCATTGTTCAAAATCCAATCATTTAGGAATTTCATCAAACACTTGAAATTCATGAACTTAGGCATAGAGATGACTAAAACATGTGGGAATAACATTATCACAACAATAAAACCATACATTGGGGATTTAACATAGAATTTCATGCTTCAAATGTGTAAAGGCTACTTTTCAACTAAAATCACTTGCAAACATCATGTATAATCAAAATTCATAAAAGCTTCATGAAAATAACTCATTGTAAAATTCATTGTAAACATGTAAATTCCTGGTTTAAACATAAAAATAGTTTCTTGGACTCCATGGATGAAAAGGGCCCATTGATGAACATATAACATACCTTAAAGCTTTAATCTTACAAGAGAATCAACTTTCTTGATAGTCCTTGGGTGGTGAAGCTTGAATTCTTAAGTTTTCTTAAAGGAATAGTAATTGAACTTAATGAATTTGGGGAAGGGTTAGGGTTTATTTGAGAATAAAATTATGGAAAGTGAGCAAATAATGACCTATCAGCAGTTTAATCCTATGTTTTTATGAATTAAGATGTTGGGAAAAGATAAGACTGGCCCTTTAAAATTTAAATTCATAACTGGGATGCAGATTAGGCCATCATCACAAAGCGTTAAGGATGCTACCGCTAAACCCACCACGACGCATCACAATCGCAGTGAGGTTATGGAATTTAAATCTAAACATGCCTCAATCCTCATTCAAAAAATTCAAAACTTCCCCAAGACATGATACTTACACCCCTGAACATGAATTAACTTAGACATCATCATCTTGGGGTTGGGAAGGTCACTTTAAAAATCATCAAAGTTAAGAGGCCAAAAATAAAACATAGTCTTCAATACTTAACTAAATTCTTAGGTTCTAGGCCTCTTGTACATGCACTATGGGCTGAACTAAGCTAAGAATAACATGGGGTATTACATTTATATTCTGATCGTAAGAGCCTGCAATACGTTTTCACTCAGAAAGAATTAAATCTCACGCAAAGGAGATGGCTTTAGTTTCTCAAGGATTATGACATGAGTCTTCACTATCATCCAGGTAAAGCTAACATAGTTTATAATTCTCATAGCAAGATGTCCATGGGAATATTATCTTTTGTAGATAAGGAGAAGTGGAATTTGGTGAAGGATATTCACCATCTGGGTAATCTCAAAGTTCGTCTCTTGGATTCCAAGAACAGTGGTGTGATTATTAAAGAGGTGGAAAAGTCATCTCTTGGTGCTGAAGTAAAGGAGAAGCAGATGTTAGATCCTATTTTGATGTAAATTAAGAAGGATGTAGGTAAATAGAAGGTGATCATTTTTTAGATTGGTGGTGATGATATCTTCAGATCCAAAGTAGATTAGTTGTTCCAGATGTTGATGGATTATGAAGAAGAATTTTGGCCAAAGCTTATGAGTCATGTTATACTATTCATCCATGTTCGATAAAAATGTATCATTATCTTAAAGGGATTTATTGGTAGAATAACATGAACGGAGATGTGACCAATTTTGTGGCTAAGTACATGTTGTGTCAGCAAGTGAAGTAGAGCACTTGAAGGTCGGTGGGTTGACTCAAGAGATTGAGCTAGCGGTGTGGAAATGGGAGATAATTAATATGGAATTTGTTAGAGGTCTTCTGCGATCTTACCATCAGTTTGACTCGATTTGGGTCATCGTGGATAGGATGACTAATTCTGATTATTTCTTACCCATGAGAACTAATTACTCTTCTGGGGATTACACCAAGTTGTTTAGTGAGAAGATCATGAAGTTGCATGGTACTATAGTCTCCATCATATTTTCACTGTTGTACCCAATTCTCATCTCACTTTTGGAGATTGTTCCAGCGAGGTTTAGGGACTAAGGTAGCCCTTAGTACCACTTTTCACCCACATATGGATAGATAAATGAAAGGGATAATTTAGGTCTTGGAAGATATGCTTTGGGCTTGTGTATTTGATTATGGTGGTAGTTGGGTTGACCACTTGCCTCTCATAAAATTATTTGACTATGGTGGTAGTTGGGTTGATCACTTACCTTTCATAAAATTTGCTTACAACAACAGTTATCACTGTAGCATTAGTATGGCTCCGTTTGAGGCCTTATATGGTAGGACGTGTAGGTATCCTATTGGGAAGTTTGAGGTTGTTAAGAATAATTCGTTTGGCCCTGATTTGGTTTAGTAATCCATGGAGAAGGTGAAGGTGATTCGGTATAGACTTAAGACCTCCCAAAGTTGCCAAAAGTCCTATGCAGATGTAAGGCGAAGGGAGTTGGAGTTCAGTGTTGGTGATATTGGATGTTCTTAAAGGTGTCTCCCATGAAAGGAGTGATACGGTTTGGCATAAAAAGGAAGCTCAATCCCTATTATGTTGGTCAGTACTTGGTTTAAGCAGGTTTGGTAATGTTGTATATAAATTGGAATTGCCTTCTAGCTTGAGCTCCATTCATCCAGTATTTTATGTTTCGATGTTGAGAAAGTGTCTGGGTGATTTTGAAAATGTAGGTATTTGGGATTTCTTATCTTGTGAGGAATTCCCAGTTGAGATTTTTTATAGTCAAGTCTATTGATTATGGACCAAGGATGTGGCATCGATAAAGGTTTTATGGAGGAACCAAAATGTTAAAGAAGCCACTTGGGAAGCTGAGGAGGACATAAAATCCAAGTATGCATTCTTGTTCAATATTCCGAATAATAGTGCTTGAGGTGTGTGTATTCCTTAACATCTTTATTTTCTGTCTTGTTAAAGGTAAATGTGATTGTGTGAGAAGTCAAATTGTGTTAATAAATAACTTATCCTGTCATTCGAGGATGAATGATCCTGAGAGGGGAATATGTAATGCTCTAGGGTTTTTGTTCCTTGAAAATTTCTAAAATTTTATCCTCACTTTCTTGACTACGACTCACCTTAGGAGTCATATGGAGTCTTAACAGGTCCTAAGGACCCAATCGTAACCAAATCAGAAAGTAAGTGGCAAAGTTCTACTTTGAGTATGAGTGGCTCACTAATAGTCGTAAGGACTTATTATGACTCGTTAGGCGCAAATTGTAGAATATCTAGTGTTTACCCAATTGGATTCTATGTTGACTACGTTTAGACCCTGCGAGTCAAAAAGTCCCATTGCGAGTGGTACTATTTGATTCATAGGGTCAATAGTGTGTGGATGTCTTGGGAACTTTCTTGTCTACGATCATGGTGATGATTCATAATGAGTCTATACGAGTCATATAGTGACCCATAGTCACTGACGACTAAATTCTAGCTTTTAATTGAGGGCACTTTGGACAATTCCCTTCTCACCCAATTAAAACCCCACATTCATAAAGAACTTAAGGGGAGTTATATTTCATCCTTAATGTACTCAAATACTCCCAAATCTCTCTTAAATTCTCTCAAATATCCGTACTTAGGGTTTATAAGAAGTAGGCCATCCAAGGGTTCAAGACTTGCCCTTCTTTTCTTTACCTTAATTTTTAGACACTTGAGTTAGGATTACTATTGGACTTTACTCAGCTTGTAACATAGACTTAGGGGATGGTATGGTACATTTGGGAATTAAGTGACTAAGCCTCCTTGGCACTACAATTACATTTTGGGGTCCACTTATAACTACTTTTCTTTTATTCCATCCTTATTTCTCCCCTTTTTCTTTTTATTTGCTTACTCAAGTTGAGTGCAATTTTATTCTTTATTTTTTTCTTTTTAAATTTCTTTTTCTTTCTTTTTGTTTTTTTCCATTTTTTTCTACCACACCCAACCCTACTTTCCTTTTTCTTATTTACTCCCTTCTTTATACCCACTTATAATCACACACCCGTATGATAGCCACCCTCAACTTAGGCAATTTGCTTGAATTGAAGTTCACAATGTCCAAGGAGGACCAGGGCCAGAACAAGTTCATTGTAATTAAACAGGGAAGGTGAAAGGTGAAAATAAGAAAATAGGTCTCTATAGGCTCAAATTAGGGATCAGGGGATACTTATTTTCATTTGGGAGGCTGTTTAGGCTAAAAATTGACTAATTTCAAGAATAATCTATGATCCTTTCCTAATTTACTAGCCTACAACTTTAGAAAAGACTAACCGGGTAGGTTCTGGATTCTACAGACAAGAGGAACTAAGTAAGCATCTCACACACACATGACACGGGGTTGTATCAAAATCTACTATCTAACCGGTTCATGCAAATTCTGGCTATGATTATTATGTCTCTAATCCTAATGCCATAACGAGATTTACAGTGGTTACATATATATACACAACACATAGTTCAAACATAAAATTTTTGAAGGGGTATTATTTTTTTCTCAAAAACTCTTTAAACACAAACAAAATACATCAACTACCTTAGGTACTTATTTTTCTCCTAATTTAAAAGACAACACAAAATATCACGAAACAATACATGCCGACTCTACTAAGAATAGACTCCGATGAAAGAGATACAACAACAAAAACCCCAAAAGGACATCTAGACGCACAAGTATCCTCACCCCCATCAAATAGATATGCATTGTCCCAAATAGATTAGGAATCTAAAGATCAAGGTAGTTAGGAACATACCTATGGCACCTTAGTTTTACAGAGCTGACGTCAATCACACTAACACGAATATGTCACAAATGTAAAAAAAAACAAGATAACTTGGGCTGACCAAGCAACTCATGATTTAATATTGCAGCATGACGTGGGTACCTTGATCACTTTGAATTCATCAAGGTAGCCAAAAGGTTGATTACCGAAACCACCCTCATGTCAATTGGCTGCTTCATGGTTCTGCGAACATCAAATATGACTTCCTCATCATTCAACCTGAACTTAAGCTCACCTCTTTCCATGTCCACTAATGCTCTACCCGTGGCCAAAAAGTGTCTCTGCGAAGTTATGGGCATCGTAAAATCAACTTCACAATATAAGACAACAAATTCGATCAAAAATATAAAGTTGTTCACCTTTACCAGAACATCAAATGATATGTCCATGGCCTTTTTCACTGTGAGATCTGCCATAAATAACAACATCATTGTTGGTTTGGGAGGTCTCAAGCTTATTTGGTTAAACATCGCCAGTAGCATCAAGTTAATGATGTCACCTAAGTCACACATTGCTCTAGCAAATCTAGATGTCCCAATGGTGCGGGGAATTGTCAAAGCTCTGGGATCACCTTTTTTATGCCAAATATTGCAATGTAATCATACTATAGTGATGCAACCCACCAACATCCTTATAACTGACTGTTATTTATTTTTTTACCAAATACTTCATAAATTTTACATACCCTATCAACTACACAAGAGCCTCAAGAAGAGGGATATTCAAATGCAACTCTTTTAGCATAGCACTAAACTTTTTATACTTCCTTTCTTATTTCTTCTGCTTCAACCTCTATGGAAAATTTTGGAGTGGTTATGGAATGGTCTTCAGTACAGGCTTATCTACCTTCTTCTTACCTCTATTCTTGGAAGCTTCTTTGTGAACACCTGTAAATTTACGTTATGACTCAGCACTAGTCACTAGTTTTTCTAATTTTGCTTCAGGTGCCTTATCAGCATCAAAAACATCATCCCTAGCTTTATTAACTACATGCATGAGGAGATCAATAGTGGCCTTACTACTTTGTGTGGTGATGGCCAAACAATGATTATCATTCTTAGGATTTTGCACCATATTACTCAAAAATATACCCAGTAGATGCTAATATAAGTTTGCCGACATCTAACCAAATTATTGCTCAAGTTGCTTGATTGTAGTAGCATGAAATTCCATTTCTGGGTCAAACCTGAAATGGCTGTCTTAATCTCCTTAAGGCAACTCTTTTGATTCTTTAACCCCTTAACCAGTTTAGTAAGAAACGCCTCCATCCTTGAATCAATAACTCAGTTTCCTGATGGAATATCCGCACCACCCTTGTATTTATAATCATCCTCACACCTCCACTCACCATCTCTCTCTCTGCTCCAATCCCTATATTTATCTCCATAGTAGTTCCAACCTTAATTTTCTTACCTCGAGTTCCTTGAGCAGATGATTTTCCCTTAGTTTGGAAACCCACTAACTCTCTATCTCGATACATTGCCTATTCATCCACATCAAAATCATATGACCTGGAAGCTCTACCTTGAGCACTCACAACATCATCTTCTCAGAATTCATAGTTACAAATTATTTTATCAGTAATCCAATCTTAGTCCTTAGTTGTGCGACCTCTTGAGCCACTATGTCATCTACAATTTTGCGCTCACTGCAATACCCAATAACATAAGTACCAGTACCTCTCTCTACCTCTCGAATATAACATACTCGGTTGGTAAGAGAGATTTGATCTAATATTTCTGATGCTACCTCTCAATGCAGGCGTCTGCATGCTCTACCAATAATAGTATCCACCATAGGTTTGGAACTGGTATTTAGGGTTTCATAGAATATTTCAAGTAAGCTGCTCCCTATAAATCTATGATTGGGCACCATCATCAACTTTTTCTTAAACCTAAACCATGCCTCATACAATAGCTCAGACTGCAATTGCCTGAAATTATAGATCTCATCCTTCAATTGTAGCATTCTGGTGGGAGGGAAGAATCGGTTTAAGAATTATTTTTGTAACTTGTTCTAATTAGTAAAAGACCCACGAGTTAGTTACCCTAACCATAATATCACTTCACCAGTTAGAGAGAATAGCAACAACCTTAGTCTAAAGCTTTTCGATTCACCCCAGGGATATTTCATAAAGTGCAGATTCCGACAAATTTTATGAGGTGCATGACTGCATCATTTGTTAGCAAACTCACAAACATACCCTTCATATTTAGTAGCTAAATCATAGAACTAGTGATATCAAACTTTACACTCAGTAAAAATGGTGAAAGAATGATAACTCCTATCTCGATAGGCTCAACGTACCCTATGTCCTCTTCTATATCATCATATGCTGGCAAGTGCTAATAGGTTGGGAGTACTTGAGCTCTATCCCTTCTACCTTTATCTTGGTTTCCATTAAGTTCTGCTCGACGTTGTTATTCCTGTCTCTATCTTGCTAGCACTGTCTCCTAAGCTGCACAATGGAAATCCACATTCCTCCTTGCACTAGTTTTTGCTAATAATCAATCAGTGGTATTGTAATACCTCAGGAAATTTTTTGTTGAAATTTTATGCATAAACGTGTTGGGTTCTATATTCTAGAATGAATTATAAATTTTCCATGTGGAATATCTTAGATTATGAACCACCATTACGTAGAGTATCGAATAAGCTTTCCAATGATATGTGGATCATCCAAAACGGAAACCTGAGCGACAAGTTATGAATATTCTGATCGAATTGTGAAAAGTAGTGAACAGTAAAACTTGAAGGAAAAAGTACTGAGGCCTGGCGTATTTTTGGTCTAACTTTAAATGATCATAACTCGTTGTATATAATCATTTGGTTGATCTACTATATATTAATGAAAATCTCTATGAGTCCTCTTTCCAATGAAATTGGTTTCATCCAATTTGTCTATCGGAGCAAAAAGTTACGGTCGATCTACTTCAGCCTATCAAAAGTGAATTTTTGGGTCAACTTCAAATGATCATAACTCCTTGTACACAATGATTTGGGTGAAATACTATATATCAATGGAAAGATATGAGAGTCCTCTTTCTAATAAAATTGGTTTCATTCAATTTGGATATCGGAGTAAAACATTATGGTTGATCTACTTCAGACTATCAAAATAGTCCACCAAAGGAGAGATTCAAGAATTATTTAATTTTTAGGGGAGTTTTGGTCATTCTCCCCACCCAAAATCCATCCAAACCCTATATTAAAGCCTATTAGAAGCATTATATGTTATATTTCATCAAATTTCCTCAAAAATAAAGCCCTAAGCTCCTACATCCAACTTCAAGAACCTCCAAAGTTCACCATTAATTTTGCAAATTTATTCAAGATTCCAAGTTCCTAGTTCAAGAACTACAAGAACTATCATTTAAAGGAATGATTAACATCTCAAAAATGAGTATCGATCTAAAGTTCATCATTCAAGGTATGTGGGGTTTTTCAACAAGAACTCTCTTTCGTTCTTGTGCCCAAAAGTAATTTTCTTTACAAAGGCATGATTTTTATTTGATTTTTATGAATTTGAAGCATGAACCCATATCTTATGATGATTATTATGAAATCTTGATGTTTATGATTTTGAAAGGTGAATATACATGTGTGGAGATATTAAGCATGAATCTTAAAAGATATTTATCATGATTTGATATTTGGGTCGTGAATCCCCAATGAAAATTGTGTTTTTTTGAGAAAGTGTGTGTTATAAGCACGTTGATGTTAAATATTTGAGATATTTTGAATGATTTGACCTTTTGGTCTTAATGGAGTTGTTTTGAACTCGAGTGTGAAAGAAATCTACAACGTGGTTGATTTTGATAGATGGGAAGCATGATGGCTCCCGATGTATATATATATTACTGAAATTTTTTTGTTGTGGATTGTCTTTGAAATGATTTGAGCTAAGTTTGGGAGAAATCTTTAGCACCGAGTGGGATGTATAAAGCGACCTTACTTCCCTAGAACTACGTGCCCCGTAGGAGTGAGCCTGAGGCTAATTTATATAGTGATCACTAGTTTGTGTGGATTTGATATCGATAGTCCTATTCCGATGGCAAGGATAGGACGGCTCTCCCCAACGTGGGTTGTACATTGGACTCCATGTAGCTCACATGATTTATGTCGGTTATAGTATCTCCCAGTATATGTGTGTTTCCTTGTGTCTGTGGTGAATGGTGAAGTGATTTGAAAGTGGAATTATGAAAGTTATTCTTTCGAAAGATTTAAATGATATTTACATTATGAGAATTGATATTCTTGATGAACTTAAAGTGATTGACAAATTATATGATGACTCACATGTGTTATTATAATTATTTCATCCTCTCATGATTATGATGATTTTCTTCGGGCTATGCGAGTCTTTCATACATCCTGCATATTTCTTATAAATATTTATGATGATGATGTTTATACAACTGCAAACACCCCCATATACTCGGTTCCTTTCCATGGTACTGACCCACATCTTCGGATGTGGGCTGCATTTTCTCAGAATGTAGGTTTAGGTGCTCAGTTCCAGGTTCGACAGTGATTCTTTGAGCATACTGTTCTACATCCTCTGTTGTGGTGAGTCCTCATATTCCGAGGACGTGATGTCTGATGTTGGTTTCACCGAATTATTCACATTTGATAACTGAATATGAGTCAGTTGAGGCATCTCTCAATGGCTCGCTAGTTTTATTGATTTTCTTAGAGGCTTGTTAGACTAGTATAGATGTTAGGAGTTGACTAATAAGTTATATTTTATTATCTTTCTAAAATTCTTTTATTCTTGAATGATGATTACTCTGTTGATATTTGAGGGTTATTTATGGAAACCCCATTGATTTGTGTTGAACTGAATGAAAATGGCTCAAAGGGTTAGCTTGGGGATACTCGTAGCCTCAAGCACCGTGTGACGCTCCGAGACCCTTTTTCCGGGGTGTTACAAACTTGTTATCAAATCCTAAGGTTTTAAGGTGTCCTAGGGAGTCTGACAAGCTGTGTTAAGTAGAGTCTTGATCATCGGTGTATAGCGCGTCACATCTATGAGCTAGAGGCTATAAGATATTTTCGGAAAAAGTGTCTCTCTCTGCTATTGATTCGTGCTATCCTCTTTTAGAAATATGCCTCCACGTTGAGCGAGAAGAAATAATGATGGTCAGCAACCTCAATCCACTGACCCATTGAATAAAAATGTGTCTCATGATGAATTTTAGGTAGCCTTTCAGGCATTGGCCCAAGCTGTTTCTACAAATGTTCAAGCCAACGGGGACCCGGCTCCACAGTGCAGGGAGGTGATTCAGCTGCTACCAAGATTCGTGACTTTATGCAGATGAATCTGCTGGAATTTTATGAGTCCAAGTTTGATGAGGATCCATGGTTGAAAGACCTTGCTTATGACTGGGTTGTTGCTTGGAGGAAAAGTAGAGGTGAGGGAGCTGTCCCTACAACTTGGCAAGAGTTCCAGGATACATTCTTGGATAAGTTTTTCCCTTTCAAGATGAGGGAGGTAAAGGTGGAAGAGTTTATAAACCTTCGACAGGGCTCTATGACTGTTAGGGAGTACTGTCTAAAGTTCAATTAGTTGGCCAAGTATGCTCCTGACTTAGTGGCTGATAATCGGGCTAGTATGGGTAAGTTTGTGACTGGAGTGTCTAGTTATGTGGTTATGGAGTGTAGGTCTGCTATGCTGAATAGTGAGATGAATCTTTCTAGGCTGATGACTCATGCCCAACAGAGTAAGGCAGACAAGATTAAGGAGAGAGATAGAATAAGGGGGAATAAGAGAGCTAGGTTTGAGCAGTACGGACAAGGTTAGAATAGATCGTAGGGAGGGAGTTGCCCTCAGTATCAGAATCGTTCATCTATGCCAGCACTGTTATCTGCTAGTGCTCCCGTGCCTGGAGATAGGCAGGAGCAAGGTAGCAGGTCATATGCATCCAAGTCCCAGTACAGTGCTAGTAGTAAGCCAAATCGTCCCCTGTGTCCTAAGTGTGGTAGGGCTTATTCGGGTGAGTGTTGGGGTGAGAAGAGAGGTTGTTTCCGATGTGGTGACATCGGTCACAGAGTTAGAGATTGTCCACAGGATGGACAAGGGAATCGTGACTATTGCCTTCAGACCCAGACTCAGACTATTAGTGCTCCAGTTCCAGCGACTCACCCAGCCCTAGCTTAGGGTGCCTCTTCTAGCAATGCTGGCGGGCAGCGCCAGAATAGATTCTATGCTTTACCATCCCACCAGGAATAGAAGGACTCTCCCAATGTTGTTACTGGTATGCTTCATATATTTCAGTTTGATGTGTATGCTTTATTGGATCCTGGATCCAGTTTCTCATATGATACACCTTTGATTGCTATGAATTTTGAAATAAGTCCTGAGATTATTCCTGAGCCTATCCTAGTTTCTACCCCAGTGGGTGATTCGATTGTTGCCCAAAAAGTGTATAAAAAGTGTCCTGTTACCGTTCTTCATAGAGTCTTGTTGGCTGATCTGATTGAGTTAGACATGGTAGATTTTGATGTGATTCTGGGTATGGACTGGCTGTATTTTCTTATGCCTCTATTGATTGTCGGACCCGAGTGGTCAAGTTTCAGTTTCTGGGTGCATCCGTGTTTGAGTGGTCTGGGAATTCTGTGTCACCCAAGAGTCATTTTATCTCTTACCTCAAAGCTAGAAAGCTTATTTCCAAGGGGTGTATTTACCATTTGGTTAGAGTCAAAGACACTAAGTCTGAGACTCCAACTCTCCAGTTTGTTAACGTCGTCAATGAGTTTTATGATTTCTTTCCAGATAATCTCCCAGGGATACCTCCTGATAGAGAGATAAAGTTTGGGATTGTTCTTTTTCTCGATACTCATCCTATTTCTATTCCTCCTTATCGTATGGCCCCTTCAGAACTTAAAGAGTTGAAAGAGCAACTCAAAGATCTACTAGATAAGGGTTTCATAAGGCCCAGTATTTCTCCTTGGGGTGCTCCTGTGTTGTTTGTGAGAAAGAAAGATGGCTCTTTGCATATGTGCATTGATTACCGCCAACTGAATATAGTCACCATCAAAAATTAGTACCTCCTTCCGAGAATAGATAATTTGTTTGACCAATTGCAAGGTGCAAGTTATTTCTCAAAGATAGATCTTCGTTTCGACTATCATCAACTCAAATTTAGGGAGTGTGACATCCCAAAAACCGCTTTTCGAACTTGTTATGGCCATTTTGAGTTTCTTGTTATGTCTTTCGGGTTAACTAATGCCCCAGCAGCTTTCATGGACCTCATGAATTGAGTGTTCATACCATATTTGGATATGTTTGTCATAGTGTTCATTGATGATATACTGGTGTACTCCCGTAGTGAGGATGAATATTCTGATCATCTCCGAACTGTCTTGTGAACCCTTAGAGATCACAAGTTATTTGCCAAGTTCAGTAAGTGTGAGTTTTGGCTAAGGTCAGTTGCTTTTCTAGGTCATATCATTTCTTTCGAGGGTATTAGAGTTGATCCCCAAAAGACCAAAGCTGTTACAAATTGGCCTAGACCTATTTCTCCAATTGATATCTGAAGTTTATTGGGTTTAGCTAGATATTACCGCCGTTTTATTGAGGGTTTCTCCTATATATCATCTCCTATGACTCGATTGACCCAAAAGAAAGTGAAGTTCTTGTGGTCCGAATCTTGTGAGAAGAGTTTTCAGGAGTTCAAGACTTCACTCACTTCAGCCCCTATTTTGACTTTGCCTGATGTTGTTGATGGTTTTGTGGTAAACTGTGATGCTTCGAGAGTTTGGTTGGGTTGCGTATTGATGCAGAAGGGTAAGGTGATAGCTTATACTTCTAGATAATTGAAATCCCATGAGAAAAATTACCCCAACCATAACCTTGAGTTGGCTGTTGTTGTGTTTGCTTTTAAAATCTGGTGACACTATTTGTATGGTGTCCATGTTGATGTTTTCACTAATCATAAGAGTCTACAGTATGTGTTTACCCAGAGAAAATTGAATCTTAGGCAGAGACGGTGGTTAGAATTGTTAAAGGACTATGATATGAGTGTGATGTACCATTCGGGCAAGGCCAATGTTGTGGCGGATGCCCTAAGTAGAGTGTCCATGGGTGGTGTTTCGCATGTGGTAGAAGGTAAGAAAGAGTTGGCTCGTGATTTACATCGTTTGGCTAGATTGGGGGTTAGTTTGTTTGACTCTGCTGAAGGTAGTATAGGGGCTCAGAGTAGTTCCAAATCCTCCTTGGTTTTGGAAGTGAAGGAAAAGCAATACTTAGATGCTAGTTTGGTCAGACTGAAGGAGTCAGTCAAGGACCAAAAAGTAGAGGTTTTCTCCTAAGGGGGAGATGGTGTGTTGAGATTGCAGGGTAAATTGTGTGTCCCGAATGTTGATGATCTGAGACAGAGGATTATGGCTGAAGCACATGGGGTGCGATATTCTATTCATCCTGGTGCCACCAAGATGTACCGAGAATTGCGAGAAATCTATTAGTGGAGTGGCATGAAGAAAGATATAGCAGCGTTTGTAGCTAAGCGTGCAACATGCCAACAGGTTAAGGTTGAATACCAAAGACCTGGTGGTATGATGCAAGAGTTTAGTATTCCTACCTGGAAGTGGGAAGAGATAAATATGGACTTCGTGATTGGTTTACCTCCTTCCCGACGCCATCATGATTCCATTTGGGTTGTGGTTGATAGGTTGACTAAGTCTGCTCATTTCTTACCTGTTTATACTTCATATACTACTGAGGATTACGCTAGATTGTATATCCGAGAGCTAGTCAAACTGCATAGAGTTCCCTTGTCTATCATTTCGGATAGGGGTACTCAGTTCACTTCGCAATTTTGGAAAGCTTTTTAGAAGGGTCTTGGTACCCAAGTTCTTTTCAGTTCTGCTTTTCATACGTAGACCGAAGGTCAGGCTGAGCGGACCATCCAGACCTTAGAGTATATGTTGAGATCTTGTGCACTTGACTTTAAGGGAAGTTGGGATGATCACTTACCATTGATAGAGTTTGCTTACAATAACAGTTTCCACTCTAGTATTGGCATGGCTCCATTTGAAGCCTTATATAGAAGGAAGTGTAGATCACCCATAGGTTGGTTCGAGATGGATGAAGCGGTTGTGAATGGTCCTAATTCGGTATTTGAGGCAATGGAAAAAGTTAAGTTTATTAGGGAAAGGTTGAAAACTGCACCGAGTCGTCAGAAGTCATATGCGGATGTTAGAAGGAGAGACCTTGAGTTTGAAGTTGGTGACCTAGTGTATCTAAAAATTTCACCCATGAGGGGGGTGAAGAGATTCGGAAAGAAGGGGAAACTTAGTCCCCGTTATGTTGGTCCTTAAAAAATTCTTAGCCGTGTTGGTAAGGTAGCTTATGAGGTCGAGTTGCCTTCCGAGTTGTCCCCTGTTCATCCAATATTCCATGTCTCCATGCTTAGAAAGCATATTAGCTATGTTGTGGTAGTGGATTCCTCTGTGAGTACTGACATTCAAGAAAATCTTTCTTTTGATGAGATTCCTATTGACATTCTTGATTTCAGTGTCCGAAGACTAAGGAAAAGAAGTTCCCTTGGTCAAGGTGTTGTGGCGAAACCAATCAGTTGAGGGTGCAACTTAGGAAGCTGAGGCAGATATACGATCCAACTACCCACACCTATTTTCCGCGAACTCCGATCAAGCTGAAGGTACCGTTCTTTCCTAATCATGCACTTTTGATAAAAGTTGCAGCAGTTCAGCTGTCATTTATTATATGTTCAACTGTAGTTTCTGGAATTTATGCATTCTATGTTGCATTCGGAGTGAGAAACGATGTGGTAATGAGTCTAACTAATGGTTTCAGCTGTATTCACTATTCCATATCTAATCTTGTCATGTCTAGTGTCATTTGAGGGTGAATGTTTCCGGGGGGCGATGATGTAATACCCCGGGAAATTTTTTGTTGAACTTTGGTGCGTAAACGTGTTGGGTTCTCTCTTCTAGAATGAATTATAAATTTTTCATGTGTAATGTCTTAGATTATGACCCACCATTGCGTAGAGTATTGAATAAGCGTTCCAACGATATGTGGATCATCCAAAACAGACACCCGAGCGACAAGTTATGAACATTCCGATCGAACTGTGAATAGTAGTGAACAGTAAAACGTGAAGGAAAAAGTACTGAGGCCTAGGCTATTTTTTCTCTAACTTTAAACAATCATAACTCCTTGTACATAATGATCTGCATGATCTACTATATATCAACGGAAAGCTCTATGAGTCCTCTTTCTAATGAAATTGGTTTCATCCTATTTGTCTATTGGAGTAAAAAGTTATGGTCGATCTACTTCAGCCCACCAAAAGTGAATTTTTAGGTCAATTTCAAATGATCATAACTCCTTGTACACAATGATCTGGGTGAGATACTATATATCAACAGAAAGATATGAGAGTCCTCTTTCTAATGAAATTGGTTACATCCAATTTGGCTATCAGAGTAAAACGTTATGGTTGATCTACTTCAAACTATCAAAACAGTCCACCAAAGGACAAATTCAATAATTATTTAATTTTTAGGGGCATTTTGGTCATCGCCCCTAACCCAAAATCCGTCCAAACCCTATATTAAAGCCTATTAAAAGCATTATATGTTATATTTCATCAAATTACCTCAAAAAGAAAACTCTAAGCTCCTACATCCAACTTCAAGAACCTCCAAAGTTCACCATTAATTCTGCAAATTTATTCAAGATTTCAAGTTCCTAGTTCAAGAAGTCCAAGAACCATCATTCAAAGGCACGATTAACATCTCAAAAATAATTATCAATCTAAATTTCATCATTCAAGGTATGTGGGATTTTTCAACAAGAACTCTCTTTCGTTCTTGTGCCCAAAAGTAATTTTCTTTACAAAGGCATAATTTTTATTTGATTTTTACGAATTTGAAGCAATAACCCATATCTTATGATGATTATTATGAAATCTTGATGTTTATGATTTTGAAAGATGAATTTACATGTGTGGAGATATAAAGCATGAATCTTGAACGATATTTATCATGATTTGATATTTGGGTCGTGAATCCCCATTAGAAATTGTGTTTTTTTGAGAAAGTGTGTGTTATAAGCACGTTGATGTTTAATATTGAAGATATTTTGAATGATTTTACCTTTTGGTCTTAATGGAGTTGTTTTGAACTCGAGTGTGAAAGAAATCCACAACGTGGTTGATTTTGATAGATGGGAAGCATAATGGCTCCCGATGTATATTTATATATTACTGAAATTGTTTTGTTGTGGATTGTCTTTGAAATGATCTGAGCTAAGTCCGAGAGATATCTTTAGCACCGAGTGGGAGATATAAAACGACCTTACTTTCCTAGAACTACGTGCCCCCGTAGGAGTAAGCCTGAGGCTAATTTATATACTGATCACTAGTTTGTGTGGATTTGATATCGATAGTCCTACTTTGATGGCAAGGATAGGACGGCTCTCCCCAACGTGGTTTGTATGTTGGACTCTATGTAGCTCACATGGTTTATGTCGGTTATAGGATCTCCCAGTGTGTGTGTGTTTCCTTGTGTCTATGGTGAATGGTGAAATGATTTGAAAGTGGAATTGTGAAAGTTATTCTTTCGAAAGATTTAAATGATATTTATATTATAAGAATTGATATTCTTGATGAACTGAAAGTGATTGACAAATTATATGATGACTCACATGTGTTATTGTACTTATTTCATTCTCTTATGATTATGATGATTTTCTTCGAGCTATTTGACTCTTTCATACATCCTGCATATTTCTTATAAATATTTATGATGATGATGTTTATATAACTGCATATACCCCCATATACTCGGTTCCTTTCCATGGTACTGACCCACATCTTCGGATGTGGGCTGCGTTTTCTCAGAATGTAAGTTCAGGTGCTCAGTTCCAAGTTCGACAGTGATTCTTCGGGCATGATGTTTTACATCCTCTGTTGTGGTGAGTCCTCATGTTCCAAGGACGTGATGTCTGATGTTGGTTTCACGAAATTGTTCACATTTGATAACTGAGTATGAGTTAGTTGGGGTATGTCTCAATGGCTCGCTGGTTTTATTGATTTTCTTAGAGGCTTGTCAGACTAGTATAGATGTTGGGAGTTGACTAATAAGTCATATTTTGTTATCTTTTTTAAATTCTTTTATTCTTGGATGATGATTACTCTGTTGATATTTGAGGGTTATTTATGGAAACCCCATTGATTTGTGTCGAACTGAATGAAAATGCCTCAAAGGGTTAGCTTGGGACTACTCGTAGCCTCAAGCACCGTGTAATGCTCCGGGACTTATTTTCTAAGATGTTACAGGTATGATCTAGTCTCTTGAACTACACTAGGCAGAGGAGGGTAAGGCAAGTCAGTTGGATTATTCCGAAGCTCCTCAAAATAAGCTTCACGTTCGTGGTCCGTCATCCTACGATTCTATTATAGGATTTTTTCTGGATCTTAATTAATTAGGATAAAGGGATTGCATTGAATCCTAGTACAGTTCATACACTGATGTACGCTGAAATAAAATTAGAAAAGTAAAACTCGATAACCTCAACAACTTTAATCAATCAATCCACAATCATATTTCCTGGCAACAACATCAAAATTTGATGTCGCCAAAAACTATACCCTTAGGGGTCGTTTGGTTGTGAAATTGTCATCCTGGGATTACCCGGGATAACTTATCCCACCATGTATATGGGATAAGTTATCCCATCACTAAGGGAAAAATGGTGGGATAAGTTATCTCGGGTTGGATTAATCCCTCCAACTAAATAAGAGATTAAGTGAACTTTTATTTTATCCCAGGATAACTTATCCCTTAGATTTTTTTATACCTCAAATCAAATGACCGCTTAGTGAAGTATAATGCGGTCACTGTCAAATTATAGTAACCCAACTAGGTTGGGGTCTAACCCACTCAAAATAGGACAAAAGTCTCTCTCAAACATACTGAAATAGCCGAATAATACAGGAAAGTAAATGGGGGAGAGTTGCCACTAAATCTAAACAGTTCACAAGTTTGGAACACTTTTGGTTTTAATCAAACTGAGATGAAAATTAGGACTATGTTCCCCTTGGCTTCCTAACTTAATAGGTTTCTCGTGCTCAATCTGACTATCTTAGTGATATGTATGCTGAATCTAACAAGATAGGTATCGCCAACCGTCTTGTGAATGCCTTAGTGAATCTCACTCTTCACCTTATGAGTTTCAGAATGTCACCTTTCAAACCCTTGTCTTCACTCCTAGTTTAAATATCACCATGTAAGTATCAAGTTATTAGACGAGGGTTGGTAGCCTCAAATCACTGTTGTGATCTTTTTGTCCCAATCTTGACCTCCCTTATAAAGATGATCAAGAATAAAGGCAAGTTCTTAGTTTCTGTAGTAGATAAGGGAGCAAACGATTCGAAGAAGATCACAATACATGCATTCACAGTGATCTAGACAAATCTCGCACTTCCCTGATTTCATTAATCCACTAGGATTTCCACAATCCTAGCTAATAGAATTAACCACTCATAGTTGCAAGAAACTCCATGGAATTCAATAAAGGACGCATAGTAATAATCTCACAATAATTTACGAAGAAAACCCAAAGTCTTAAGTTAATAATCAACCAACTATCCAAGAATACAAGGATCCTAAGATCAAAAGTCAATCTTGAAATCAATATATGTTTGTAAGAGTACAAAGGCAGGATCCAACACTTTCTTGTCTTTAATCTCTTCACCAAGAGACGACCAAACCACTCCTTTCACCATCACACCACTATCCTTAGACTCCAAGAGATGAACTCCAAGATTATCCAAGTTGTGAATATCCTTTACTAATTCCTGCTTACTTTCCTACACGTGATCTAAAATTGCCACGGATAACCTACTAAGAGAATCAGCAACCACATTAGCCTTACCTAGGTGGTAGTGAAGACTCATATAATAATCCTTCAGAAGCTCAAGCTACCTCCTCTACCTAAGATTAAGCTTTTCTAAGTACACGTACTGAAGACTCTTGTGATCAGTAAAGATATCTACGTAAACACCATACAAATAATGCCGCCATATTTTCAAATCAAACACAGCCTCCAACAACTCTAAGTCATAAGTAGGATAATTCCTCTCATATACCTTCAACTTCCTAGAAGCATAGGAAATTACCTTCCTATGCTGCATCCTATGAACCTAAATGAACTATGCAACCCTATAAAATTTGATGCCCTAAACTCAATGAAAATATCATATTTTAAAAAAATGTTATTTTTCTAAAGTTGACCCCCGAAACCCAATTTCATAACTTTTCAAATTAAGACTAAAAATGAGATATAAAAGCCATAAAACCATACCAACTAGGTTACTAGCCTAAAATCAATGCTCTAAATCTTCTAGCACAGTCTGTTTTTCCATCCAACACACAGATCACCAAAATTTAACCAAAGTCAACTATAAGGCTTCATAAGCTACCAAAAACCATAATATCATATAAATCACACTGATATGAATTGGAAACCATGAATCATCTCCACACACTAGAAATACGATAGAGCAACCACGGGAAGAGGTAAGATGGTCAAACCACACAAAATGAATATTTCACATAAGTCATAAAAATCAACTTGTTATATGGTAGTATGGATTATACATATTCATCCTTGTATGCACATTACATATCATTAGTCCATGGTATTTCCATATATACCTCTCTCTCTTCATTCATTCATATTGTTTGTCTATTCCTTGGCATTGTATACTATTATATATCCTTCTTCTTCTTTTTATTCACATATTTTCCAATGTTATAGAGTATAGTGCTTAGGCTCCTGAGTATGGCTAAACTAGAACGTTTTATCCTTATTGTCTCCTTAGCTTTAATATAATAGTCCCTGGATATTTAAGCATAACTTACATTCCTATTTCCATGTTGTTTATATTGCATAATATTTTAAGCTTAGTTGGTAGTTTCCTACTGAGTACCACATGTTAGGTACTCATACTACAATTCTACAGTCTGTAAATCATAGTATAGGTTCTCATCTCTATTATGTGAGTCATACGGGGCAACTATGGTTCAGATATATAAGGTGAGCTCCTGGTGTTTAGAGTATTATTATTCTACCTCCTATGTTCTAGACTAATTTTGATGTTTTACTCAGAGATATATTGTATCAGTATATTCATTTAGTACATTATGTTGCAACTTTATTACATTAGAATCTCTTATAGATATTCTACCAAGTTTTTGGACTATGTTGTGTATTTTAGCCTTTTTACTAAATTTATTTTGCATTCTTCCTTCATTTCTCTTGCTAGTCCGTGACTAGAAGTTTCGAACTACGAGTTGGCTTAGCTACTGATGGGTTATAGTAGGTGCCATCATGACTTGAGAATTGGGTCGTGACAAACTTGTATTAGAGTCTAAGTTTATTGGTGTGTTGGTACAAGATTTAAGTGACTAGTAGAGCCCTGTGGATCGGGATGAAGACATCCATATCCTATCCTAGGAAGGCTATAGGATATTTTTAGGAAATTCTATTCTTGATTCCTTGTCATGTATCTATATTTCATTGAGCCTAAAGTACATTTATTGACTCTATTCTATACCAAAAGGATGATGTGGTGTTGTCAATATAGGTGAGCAGGACTTTGGCATATATTTCCAGAGTTTTAGTACATTATTGGGCTAGGGAATCAGGGATAGATGTTGAAGATCTTCAACATCAGTCAAACGATTTAGGGCCAACCCAGGCTCAAGTAGAGTTTAAGATTGCTTCAACCTTTTGAGAGTCAGCAATGGGGATACCAAGTATTTTTGTGGAAACCTCACAGCCAGGGATACCATTCGATTCATCGAGCATTTCTTAGGCTAAAGTTGGGTTTGTTGGTGTTCATCAAGGTTCCTTGTTGATTTCAAAATAGGAGATTGGGCTTCTTATGTGGACCAGGAATATTGCTATGCTATATCCTTCAGAGCATGACATGGTCCATGTATTTATTAAAGGATAAGAGTTGCCACTCTATTTGGCATCCGAGCATTTGATAGCAGCTAGGTCTTCCTTCCCTCAGGTAGTTGATCATGTGAGGTCCATATATGGAGCATGCATTTAGACTTATGGAGGTAATGGTAAGAGAACATATCATCAGTACAGTGTTATTGGAATTCTATTCTATTTGGGAGTAAGGATCCTCCTGGCGGAGGTCATCTTTACTTGTAGCCTATCGGTTCTACACAGGTAGCATCTCAGACTATGGATAGCTCTAGGTTAGTGGTGGTGGTCACAATGGGCAAAGTTCTCATCTGACCTTTTGGATTTTTTGGTATGGGTTTTTAGGCCACGATGACCATCTTGGATCAGTAAGGGCAGGATCTCAGAGTATTCTAAGAGCTTATTTTAATTGGGATGAGATGGTACATTAGTCTAGAGAGTTCCTAAATGCGAGTTAATTGTTAAGACTGAGTTAGTCTATGTTCCTCTCCAGTCTAGATTTCCTAAGGTATGCTATAATTATGGGGAGGATATCTATCTCAATAGTTGGTTAGCCAGTTGGGGTTAGCTCATGTTTGTTGCCAGGTTAGGGATTTAGGTATTTGCTATGATCGTAGAGAGATCAGCCACTTTTCCATAGAGTGTCCCTTATGTAGGATTATTAGTGATTCAGCTCATTCAGATTAGTCTTGTAGTATTGTGGCACCTTCTATCAGAGGCAATACTCTTAGTGCCACAGTTGATAATTCAGACGATCAGTCCAAGTTTGAAATCATTCAGATTCATTCTCTCTCATACTTATAAGATATGTGACTTTTGATTTTATCATGATAGGTGTGCTTTTATTTCCTGCCCTGACCTTTTTATTTATGTGTATTTGCGTTCTCGTACCTATCGATGATTTTATTCCTTTGTTGGTTTATATTGATTGTTGTGTGTTTTGGTATAGAGTACATGATTATTTGACTACCCCCATAGATTATTTTTTTAGTAGTGGATGGATTTGATCCACATTGATATTTACCTATGGGTGTATCATTTGGGTTTGAGTCCTATTTTTCTTAGCATATTTGCCTGCCCTATAGTGGTACTTGCTGTTGATTTCATTTTGGTACCTCCTATTCCTTATATTGATGGTATATTATTGTTATTATTATTATTATCATTGTTTGATGTTTATCAATCTTCTTTTGTAGATGATTGGAGTAGCAGTATCTAGTTAGAATTCCCTTCTTCGTAGTTCTTATTCGCTGGCTTGGATGGCTAGATTGATTGAATGTTTAATCTTTTATAGATAAGTGAGGTTGGTTGTTTCCCTCTTCTGTTTGTTATGGTAGATGGTTGGTTGTTTTATCTATTTGTTCAGACACTTTCAATTAGCAGTTATTCCACAGTTTTAATCAGTATTGATTTCAATTTTAGGAACCTTATGGCATTTTTAGTTTTACTTCCGCACATATTTTCATGATTATTACTCAGTGCTCATAGCAGGTACCAATCATAGGTTAGTATGTGGTCCTTCAAGATTATAAGTAGCGTGTGACGCCTAGGATGTAGTCTCGGGGCGTTACAAACTTGGTATCAAAGCCAAAGATTCTAAAGTGTCCTAGAGAGTCTGAATGTCACATCAAGTAGAGTCTTGTGCATGGATATATAGCACGCCACAATTATGGACAAAAGGATATAAGGTGTTTTTAGGAAAAAGTTCCTTTCTTTCAGTGTTCATATCGTGCGAGTGAGCATGATCTCAAGTTAAACTCTTTGTCTAATTCAAATTTTTTCCTTTCGTTTATAGAACATGCCTTCCAGAAAGACCAACGAAAGGAGAATTGGGAACCAGCTAGCACCTCCGCTCATTCAAGAAGATCCCCTGAATGAGCATGTCTCTCATGTAGAATTCAAAGCAACTTTTGCCACTCTAGCCCATTATATGGCAGCTTAGAATGTTTGACCAGCTATTGTTCAGGTAAACCCAGTGGCCAATATTGTTGCATCTAGAATTTTGGACTTCACCCAAATGAACCTTCCTTTGTTTCTAGGGTCTAAGTCTGAAGAGGACCCACAGGAATTCCTTGACATGGTGCAGAAGGTAACAGACATTATGGGGGTAACTAATAGTGAGAGTGCTGAATTAGTTGCCTATCAGCTGCAAGATGTAGCTCATTCATAGCTTAAATAGTGAAAGGTAGATAGAGGCATAGATGTAGGGCCTATAGAATGGGTGGAGTTTGCTACTGCCTTCTTGGATAGGTTCTTTCCGTTGGATTTAAGGGAGGCTAAGGTTTTAGATTTTATCAACCTGAAGTAAGGCAACATGAGTGTAAAAGAGTATTCATTCAAGTTTACTCAGTTGGGCAGGTATGCTCCTCATGTAGTAACTGATAATAGGTCTAAGATGAGAAAGTTTGTATCGAATGTGTCTAACAGTATGGTCAAGAGTGTACGACCGCAATGCTGATTAAGGAGGTGGACTTGGCTAGGTTAATGGTCCATACTCAATAGATTGAGGGAAAAGGGGCTTCTTGGACTCCATGGGTGAAAGGAACCAATGGATGAACATCACGCATACCTCTCTAGATGAATTCGTGAAGATTCTTGAGAATTTATTAAGGTTTGAAGCTTGAATTCCTTGAGAATGGGTTAGGGTTTGTTCTTGAGGAAATAGATGCTTCTTTTGAGAGAATTTGTGATGAAAAGAGAAAATAATGCTCTTTGGGAGCCTAAATTTCGTGTTATGGACAAGTTTGGGTGAGGGGAATTGACCTAAATGCCCTTAAATAATGAGGAATCAAAAGCTAAATGGGTAAAGGAGGGCGCAACACACTGGTTAGTACGGCGCGGGCTCTGGAGCAGCGCACTGAAGGGCACAGTGTGGGCTTATCCCAGTGTTGCTACTATTTTGGATTCCCAAACATACCTTTACGCTTGTCCAAAAATTCTGAGACATACTTTTAACTACCCCAATCATGAATCAACTCAAAAAGTGACGTCTCGAGGTCGGGAAGGTCAAAAATAAAATCATCGAAGTTTAGGGGTCTTGAAAATGACTAAGTCCTAACACAGGCTAATTTATATGCTTTGGACCCCTTATTCATGCAATTGAGAGCTGAAATGGGCTAAGACTTTTATGGAGTATTACAATATCTCCCCCTTTAGAACATTCATCCTTGAATGAGACTGGCTTAGCTGAGAGCACGGAAGTAACTGAGATCACTTACTGAATATGCATGACTGGAAACATGACTACATAACTGAGTCTGAAAAATGATACATGAACTGAATTGAATATATGCAATGACATGATATGGATTACTTACCTGAAACTAAGAATGAAAGATAGTCAATATGAGGAAAATCTTTACCTTAAGCTGAATCTGAGTTCGCGGAGAAAAGATAAAGTTACTTGGTTCACATATCTGAGTTTGCATCCCAAGTGGCTCCCTCAACGGACTGATTCCTCCAAAGAACTTTGACCAAGGGAACTTTTTTGGTCCTTAGTTATGAATCTGACCATCTAGAATATCAACTAGAACTTTTTCGAAATAAAGGGTATCATGAACACCTGTACTTTCTAAAGGAATAACAACAGTTGAATCACCAATACACTTCTTTAATAGGGAAACATGGAACACTAGGTGCACTGATGCAAAATTTCTAGGCAACTATAGCTCATAAGCTACCTTGCCAAAATGACTCAAGATCTTATATAGTCCAATATAACCGGGACCAAGTTTCTGCTTCTTGCTAAATTTTTTCACTCCCTTCATGTGTGAGATTTCAAAATAAACCAAATAACCAACCTCAAATTCAAGATCTCTTCTCCTCACATTTACCTATGATTCCTGATGGCTTTGGGCTGTCTTCAGCCTTTCCCGAATCAAGTGAACTTTATCCATCGCATCAAACATTGCATCTAGCCCTATCAAAGCAGGTTCACCTACCTCTAACCTATTGACCTCCCAAGTTTATGTTTTAATAATGACAAACTCACAAATGTATCTCTACAGCTAGTAATAATAGAAGGATAAAGGAAGTCGGCTTCAAAAATAGATAGACATAAAGAATGGAAAATCATTCACCCCATAGAAGTAGCATCCACGTAAATCAATCATGAGAAGACAAATAAAAGGAGCAAAATAGTCCCAAATATCATGGAAACTAATGACACAATATCTCACCAACGATATGGAGGACCTCAGCAAGGCAAGCAGATTAATCAAGGATCACAGAAATAGAAGAAAGATTGACCCTCCCACAATCATGCTTGCAATCCCAAGATTCACGACAGAATGAATCAATCAAGAAGAGAAGATCACAAGTACATTGGCAAGGAATCAAGATCAAAATGGAAATATAAATCACAGACTTATATGATATAGACATGATTCAAAAGTTGTATATGGACATATCTGATATGAACATTATACATGGCTACATTCTTTAATGAAGGAATCAATTCATATCCTTGAATGAGAAGAAATCCCTTAGGTTTCCTTATAAAGGGTAGCAGCTGAAGACTATAAAAGAAGAAGACCAAAGACAGACACTTTTCATGCAACTTCAAAGAGAAAATTCAAAGTGTCTCATTCTTAATTTCTCAAAGCTTTGTAAAGTTAGTTTACAATTATTATATAAATAGTAGGATCGAGTCATCTTTTAAACATCAACTGAAGCAGTGTCACAAGATCTGAAGAGCAAAATAATTCTTCAGAACTTATTTCCTATCATTATACTCAAACCAAACTTTCAACGATCTAAAGGAAACTTAAAACCCAAGGGGACTGGATATAGGCACTGGATTGGTGTACCGAACCCAGATAAATCCTTATGTTGTTTACTTTATGCTTTATTATTTACGTGCTTAACTATTTAAGTTTAATTTATTTATGAAGTGTGTTGATCTGCAGGTGAGTCGACTGTGAGGAGTCAGTAGTCGATTCACAAAAGAAAATTTTAATTCACCCCCTCTTAAATTTCAATTGATATCAGAGCAGGTCTCACAAATAGCATTGCCTAACGTAAGTGAGCAAAGATCAAATAGCAAATTACCAAATTCCTGGTGCTCTTCTTTAGGATGGTCACTCCTCCTAGAAAAATAGATTCACCATCTTTGTCAAATCAAATGTCTATTAAGCCTGGTTGTCATCAAAAAGGGTCCTAAGCCAATTCCAGGGATCAAGAAAAAACAAAAGGACAAGGATAAAGAATCCAGTAGTACTGATATGGAAGATCTTGAAAATTTTGACATTACCAAAGAACAATAGGAGGCAATCCAAACTAACTCTTATGCTATAAGTTTACTTTTGTGTGCAGTTAGCGGAGAAGAATACGACAAGATCTCAATGTGTGAGACAACAAAAGAAAGGTGGGACAAACTGGAGGTAACCTATGAAGGAACCACCAAAGTCAAGAAGTCAAAAATTGTTGCTCTCGTGAATGAATATTAGTTATTCAAAATGGAGGAAAATTAGGATATTGAAACAATGTTCGCCAAATTCAGCAAAATCGTGTACAAACTGAAGTCACTGGGGATGATCTATCCTCATATCCTACAAGTTGAGAAACTGGTCCAAAGTCTCCCAAAGACTCGGGAAACCAAGGTTTCTATTTTGGAAGATGGAGACCTTTACAACATGACATATGATGAACTATGAGATAACTGAGAAAAGTTATATCAACAGGTTTCACAAGGATGGAAGAAAGAAAATAGTAGCCCTCAATCCTACTCCAGCCGGAGAGAAGGATATTCTGGAAAATATTGATAGTGAAGGAATGACCCTCATCAACCATGGGGTAAGAAAGATCATGAGACAGAGACAATAAAGATCCCAGGGAGGCAAGAACAATGACTCCATCAGAAATAATAATCTCTATTACTTCTATGGAAGGCCACATTTTAAACAAAATTGTCCATAATAAAGTCAACGATCGTCCAAAAGGGGCATGGAGCGGTGAAGATGAAACTGAATAACAAATAGAGGCTGCAAACATATGCTTTATAGTAAAAGGTGGACCTAGTGCGGTAAGACCACATAACTGTCATAACTATAATACTCTTGAGTGTAATAGGGATATGCTAACCGATAAACTTTAATAAATCATAGAAGAATATAATAAGCTTGATCAAGAAGAAAAAAGTTCTAAAGTTCGTTTTAAACAAAAACTCATAGAAGAATGATGAAACTGGAAAATAGAAATTGAGGCATGTCAAGTTGAAAATGACTTGCTTCATGATGAGCTTAGTGACGCAAAAATCAAATTAAACAATCTTAAAAGTTCCCCAAGCCACATTTTCATAGGAACGAACTCCTTAAAAAGTAATTTGAGTTTCTTCTTAGGGTCATTTAAATCAGCTAAGACCTTCTTTTCTTTTCGAGGACCCATTTGCTTTACTTTTTGATAGAGAGGGAACAAATCCTACAGCTGCAAGCATAAACCTAAAAGTGCGTGGGTTTGGAAGCCCAAGGAAACAAATTTAACCCGGAAGGACCCAAGACCATTTGGGTACCTAAACAAAATTAATCTTCTTATTTTGTAGAAACAGATATACAAGAGCTACAAAATAGGAATGTGGGTCATTGACAGCAGATTTTCCAAACATATAACTGGAAAGAAGGAGAACTATTCTTCCCAAAAGAAAGTAGATGAGGGATCAGTCAAATTTAGTGATAATAATAGAGGCAACATCATTGGAGTTAGCTCAGTAAGACTCATCTCATCAATATTAAACATTAATAGGGAATTGTATGTCTATCATAATTGTTGGGTACATACTACTATGAATGGCAATAAGGTGGGGTGGATGCGGACTGCGATGGATGTGGGACTGAGCTAAGATGTTTTGTTGTGCTTCATAGTCATAGAATTACAAAAGTATTTGATAATGATTTACGCGATAGAGTTACTTCTAAATAGTATACATAGATTTCCAATAATTCATTTTCTCCTTGCACTGTCCCTCAAAGTCCATCTGTGAAAGATTGCCTACACTAGTTTTTTGTTATCACAGGTGGATCAGTAGAGCCAGAAAAATCCTTTGGTTACTTTAAATCCATCTGTAGCTATACTACAATGCTCATTCTAATGATTGTGGCTACAACTCCCTTTCTTATAGCATTCAAAGTTTTCTAATCCAACTCCTCTTGCTACCGTAATAGTTTGTCAAGATGAGACTAGAGTAGTCATATGAGAAAATAAATGATAACTAGAATAAATTCCCTACTGCATATAACATAGTGTTGGTTAGTATGTAGTTTTCTCAGGGCAGCTAGTGTTATAATGATAATCCACTTAGGTGATCTAAAAAATATTCGTCCCTCATGGCATTGTACTTCTTTTTTATGGAGTATTTAGATTTTTCAGTTCAGATTGATGGATCTCTTTGTCCTATATATATTTCTTTGTCTTTTGGTTCACAATTATCCCTATGATCTTTGTATATAACTCAGATAATATGAGTGACTAGTTTGTTTTATTATCTACTCTCTATAGTTACTACTTTTGTTGGGTTGAATTATAGGTATCGACAGTTCATAGGTTTTGTTGGGTTGAATTTTAGGTATTAGCAGTAACACGACTCGAACCAGGGCGTAGTCCTGTTGGGTGCCTTAAGCCCAATCGGGATCGAAGACCGCCCCCAATACCTAACCATAACCACCCACACCCGATGTCGAATGAATTTTAATTATATAACTTAACATAATAGAATAATCATAAATCAAATACAGTCAAATTGTGTCAGCACTAATACCAATACTAATGCTAAGCCTAACACCAATACCGACACCGCTCATCCTAACCGAAAGTAGTCTAACAAAGCCTCTAACCAAAAGAAAAGAACATCATGTCAGGATAGGCCCCCGATCATAGCTAAAACCAGAGTCCAAGAATTAACCAAAAGTATGAAAAGATATCTATAGCATGAAATGGATTCCTCCGGAGTATGAAAGCTCACCACTTTAATCTGACACAAATGTTATCCCCGAATCCAATCACTTAGCAAGAGTAGTAGTATGGATGGTTAGTGCATCACGTGGGGATACAACTCCCAAAGATGGGTTGGCAGGTGAACGCTAGCATGTACTCAGGAGTAAGGATAAAATAATTCCAATATTTAAAACCAAGTAAATAACCATAAGCAGTCACATCTATATAAATATATATAATTTATGTCGGGAAAGAAAATTGAGTTTAGCATACATTTAAAACCTTTAACTTGGGTTTGTGTAGCTATACCGTCATAATCCACCCACGGGCTATATGGCTCCAGTGTTATCCCTTGAACGTGCCCCAATATGTGTAGCTGCACAAACCAAAGATATTATAGGTGTAGGGGATTTCCATTTACCCTTTGCCCTCCATGACAAATATATACAAGTATAAACTTAGGGGATCCCCCTTTACCCCATAAGTATAAGTTCGCCATGACCGACCCTCATGTCGGCAATCATAAGTTTCCGGTGTTCGTCCATAGGACTCACACCTTTACAATAAGCTATCACAACACGCTATTATTGCCCAATTAAAATCAATAGCACATATCTAACCACTAATTCCATATGTTATTATCAAGGATTTATGAAGTGATAATGTCATACCAACTATAGCTTGCAAGCAATGTCATTAGCCAACACTTAGGGATTCCCATATACCCCACACAAATTTCAATTAAACCAATACCATGGCCACCAAGGCCTAACCAAATCATTTAAAACCATTTAGGTTCCATTACAATATTGTGAAATGCAATAGGTTCAATAAAAGTCAAACTATGTGACAAAACCCTTCTCATAGGCATTTTAACAAACATATTAAGGGCATAGAGTTTCCAAAACCAAAACCAAGAACCAATTGACCATTCCCATGAAACAACATGTTCAATTCCCATGAAAAAACATGTTTAATTCCACAATTTTAACATAAAAACATAAGAAAAACATGGGAAACCAATATTTATCCATTAACAGCCAAAACCCCTAACATATACCAAATAATACCTATTATTAAATTATGAAAACCATTCATTAAGATATAAATTTAGTTAAAAAAATAATGAGAGAGGAGTAACATGACTTAGATACAAAGAGTACGGAGAGAAGCCACCCTTGAGAGCCTTAATATGCTACTTTGAAGGAAACCCTAGACTTTTCTTAACCCAAGAACCTTGAGAGAGATTTGAGAGTGTTTTGATCTTTCCAAGTAAAGAATGAGGGACCAATTAATGTTGTAGGACATGAGTCTTAAGAGTTTTGGTGTGGGAAATGTTTAAAATGTCCAAAACTTAAAAGCTAAAAAAAGTGCTCAGAAGGGTACGACCACACCACCCAAACCGTACCCATAACATACGAATGGTACCCACCACTCATACTTAGGTAGAAACTTAGACCCCAATAGTGTCCAACATATGAGTTTATGGCATAAATTGTATCCAACAATACGACAAGTACCTTAGAACCATATCCTAGGCAGTTGTAATACCCCATAATTTTCCTAGTTCAGTTCAGCTCATAGTGCATACATAAGAGGTTTAGAACCAAAATAATTCACTAAGTGTTGGGGGAATTAGTCTCATTTTTTACCTCTGAACATCAAGGAATTTAAGTTGACCTTCCAGACTCCGAGACGATGGTCTTTTAGTTGATTCATATTCAAGGGTGTAAGGAGAATGTATCAGGTAAGTTTTAGATTTTTTGGATAAAGATTGGATCATGTTTAGATTTCGATTCCAGAACCTCACCACAATGGTGGTACATCACGGTGGTATAGCGATGAGGCCCTTACAGCGTTGCAGTGAAGGTGTATTCGTCCATTTCTTGATTCACAATTTGAATGCATGTTTCATGACCTTTATCCTAGTTTATGAAGTGTTTATTAGGTGAATAATAAGTCATAGAAATCACTTAGAGCCAAGTTGAGCTAAGAACCTTAGATTCGTCCAAAGTTTGGTGTTTAAATCTACAAGGGTCAGCTTTGAAAGTGTATAAATTTTTTTGTGTGTGGAATTTTTTAGGTCAAGACCCACTAAATTGTAGATAATTGAGTCAGCTTTCCAACAATAATTTGGCCTTAATGCGATACTCGTGCAGGAAGTTATGATCATTTTAGTCAGAACCAGTAAGCCATCGCAATTAGATCGTGTCGCGATGAGCCTTCAAATGCAATTCGGCCACAAATTTAAATGTATAAGGGGTATTTAAATCTTTTCCCCTTAATCCAAATCATATATGCACGAGTTAATATGTTATTTAGGGCGTTAATTGCCCATTTTCCTTCACTTTTCTCTCCAAGAAACCCTAACCTAATCCCAGAAATCCAAAACTCCATTACATCCTCTTCAAGATAAAGAAGAATCCAAGTTTTCGGGTTCAAGAACTTCAAGAATAAGCCTTCAAGAATATCATTAGGAATTCAAAGTGAAGATTCTGCATCAAATTAACCTAATAAGGTATGTGGGGTTATGAGCAAGGATACTTCTTTAATCCTTATGCCAAAAATTAGTTTTAAAAGTTGAATTTACATGAATTTCAATTTATGGTTGTAACACCCCGTATTTATCTAGCATAATCTAAGTCCTACTACATGAGTACTCATTTATAAAATTTTCAAAAAACTTATTATTTTTTAGTTTAGATCCTGCCATTGCATAGGAAATCCAATTAGATTTCCAACAATATAAAATTCACCCAAATCTGATAACCGGGTAAGAAGTTATGATGATTTTAAGTTCCATTCATTAAACACTATTATTTTGACCCTTAGAGCGTCGCGGAGACAGTCCAAATGACAATTGTCATTTTTCAGTGTGACTCCGCAATCATGGCGCATCGCGGAGCAGGCTAATTTCCCTTTTGGCAATTTCTAGTGGGCCTCCGCGATATTGGCCTATCACGGAGGTGGCCAAATTGGCATCCAAAGGTTTACTGTGATAACTCCATGTTGCGGTGTTTGTCCAGGTCACAGTTGTCATTTTCCAGTGGCCTGGCGCGATAGTTGTACGTCGCGCCAGTGGTTCAGATCGAGAAAATTTTATGAAAAATTAAAGTTGCGACCAGGTTAAAACAGTTTTTTTTTTCATGATTTTATTTCACCCAGATGTGGGATTTAAGCACTAAAAATGTTTAAACCCTTCATTATTCACTTTTCTCTAAACTCAAAAGGTAATTCTCTCTCAAGAAATCAAGAACCCTAGCTTTCAAGTTCAAGGTCAATCCTCACGAACTCACCAAGAACTTCAAGAAATTCATTATCCCAGGTATGTTAGATGTTCATCCATAGATTCCTTTCATCCATGGAGCCCAAGTAACCTATTTTAATCACCAAGTTATAATCTTTCAAGTTATTATGATTTAAATTATGATTTCATCCATGAATCTCCATACACTATTAATTTTATACCATGTTACCATGAAATTATTGTTACTATTCAATTCTCCATGTTTTTATATTATTATTTATTAAATTAAACCATGATTTAGATCTATGATGTTAAATTCATGCTATTCCATAAGTTCCATGACATTCCTATGATTGTTTTAACTATGAACTACAAGTGTTTTATAAAATGCCAACAAGAATGATTGATTTAAATAAAAGCCTTCATGATTTGTCCCTCAAGTTTTAGTGTCATTTTACTATTATTGTTTTGAGTTCTGAGGATATTGAATACCCGATTACATAGTTTTTTACTTAGTCTAGTATCAGTACATTACAAAATAGTCTTCAGAATATACTATGAGCACTATCAGAATAGTCAGATATCAGTCAATTAAACTCAGAACAATCTAGTATTTCAGTGTCTTTCAATTGGGAGTAGGATTTAGCATCGAGAAAGTGTAGGGATGGCAGCTTCCCAGTCAGATAGGCAGAGTCATTAGTAGCTGTCCCTATACTCCAGAACTACGTAGCCAGCGTAGGGTATGAGAAGTCACCCGTCAGATTAGGCTTGACTATCTCGCAGGGGTCACCCGTCAGTTCTGGCTTGACACCCTTAGTCCTTTGGACATTATATCAGCTTAGTGGATCCATACAACCATCGTTAGTACCCGTGGCACGGTATTAATACCATTCCAACTGGGGTTACAGGATGGATCCTCATTAGCTCAAATTAGGGAATGTCGGTTAGATGATACCTCCCACATTCTCAGATATAGTCTCAATTGCAATCTTATTTCAATTATCCAGTCTTAGAGTTGCTTGACCAAAGTATATAGATAACAGTATTTTTCAGTATTTTAGTTTACAGATTTTACTCAGTTCATGCTATATGCTTGGTCATGCATCCCCAGTGTTCACAAATTTTCAAGTATCTTCAGTATTTATAGACTGTCATGCATACTCCGTATTTACAAATTTTCCATATTTTCCTACAGATTCCATGTTCTCTACTCTTTACTCCATGTTTTACGTGCATATTTAGTTAATTATTAGTTCTATTTATGAAACCATGCCTATCAGCCTACCTTATTTAGCATACCAGTACATTCAAAGTACTAATCGTATACCTTTCTTTTGCCCTGTGATGTATTTTGTCATAGGTGCTGACACTCAGTTCCCAGACCACGCTTAGACTTCACTTCTCAGGCTATCTGTAGTACAGTAGTAGTGGTGAGTCCTCATTATTGAAAGACAGATTATTTTACTTTGTATTTCTATTTCAATACTTAGCAGAGTTAGTTGGGGGCCTATCCCATCAACTCATATTTAGTCAGTCAGTTTTAGAGGATTTTTAGATATTAGAGTCAGTTATTCAGTATTCAGATATTACAGTTAGCTATCCGGTTTATCATTATTTTATCAGATTCAGTCAGTTATTTCTAAACTCATATTTTAGTTTTAAATTTAGTTATTAAAACCTTATGGCTTATCAGTATTCTTCCGTATTTATGATCATATTATCTAGTGCTCACAGTAGGTACTAGCTCATGGGTTAGCTTGTGGTCCCTCAGGATTGTAAGCATCGTGTGATCACTAGGAGGTAGTCCCAGGTTGTTACAAACTTAGTATCAGAGCCTAAGGTTTTAAAGTGTCCTAGGAAGTCTGAAAGTCGCGTCGAGTAGAGCCTTGTGCATGGGTGTGTGCGCGCCACACTTATGGATGATAGGCTACAAAGCATTTAGGAAAAAGTTTACCTTCTTTCAGTATTCATGTCATGCGAGTAAGCATGAGCTCAATTTAAACTCCCTATCTAATCCATTTCTTTCTTCCATTTATAGAACATGCCTCCCAAGAAGAATAAAAGAAGAACAGAAAATCATCCAGCCCCTCAGCCCATCCAGGTAGATCCTTTGGATGAGCTCGTTTCTCACGTAGAATTCAGGGTTGCACTCACTACTCTAGCCAATTTCGTATCATCACAAAATAAACTACCAACTGCTATTCCAGCCAACCCAGTGGCCAATACTGCTGTGACTAGAATTTGAGATTTCACCCAAATGAATCTTCCTTCTTTCATGGGATCCAAGTCTGAAGAGGATCCACAGAAATTCTTAGATATGGTGAAAAAGGTAACGGATGATACGGGGGTGACATCTAGTCAAAGTTCTGAGTTGGCTGCATATCAGTTGCATAATGTAGCCCATACTTCTTTTAAGAAATGAAACTTAGATAGGGGTATTAATGTAGGGTCGGTAGAGTGGGAAGAGTTTGCCACAACTTTCTTAGACGTATTCTTCCTATTGGAGTTGAAGGAGGTCAAAGTATTAGAGTTCATTAATGTGAGGCAGGTCAGCATGAGAGTGGGGGAGTATTCCCTCAAGTTTACTCAGTTATCTAGGTATGCTCCTCATGTGGTAGCGGACAGCAAGTCCAAGATGAGTAAGTTTATATCTAGCGTATCTAATAGTGTGCTCAAAGAGTATAGGACCGCAATACTGATTAGTGAGATAGAAATGTCTAGGCTAATGGTCCATGCTCAACAGATAGAGGATTAAAAGATTAAGAAGAGGGAGATAGGAAACAAGAAATCTAGGACCGATAGTTTTAATTTCAATCAGCCAAAGTCAGAAGATGGTAACTGTTATCAGTTTCATCAAAGATGTATAGACCCAACACCATCTTCTTCCAGTGCCCTGTACCCAAATTTAGAAATGACAATAGGGATAGGTCACCAGGATCTAAGTCCCAGGTCAGTATTAGCAGTGCTCATATAAATCCTCTATGTCATAAATATGGCACACACCATCAAGGAGAGTATAGAGTGGGTAGTGATGTGTGTTTCGGGTATGGAAATCTAGGCTATCAGATTTGGGAGTGTCGGGTAGTTGCTCAGAAAGGTAGGGATATACGCCAATAGGGCTAGTCCCATCAGTCATTAGTTTTATTCGGTCGCCCAACTCAGCAAGGTGCCACTTCCAGTGCTACCAGTGGCCAGCGTCCAAACATATTATATGCTCTTCAGTATTTCCAAGATCAGGAAAATTTTCCTGACATAGTTACTGGTATGTTACAGGTCTTTCACTTACATGTTTATGCTTTACTAGACCTTGGAGTTTTTCTTTCTTTTGTAACTCCATATATAGCCATCAACTTTAGAGTCAGTCTCGAAACTTTGGTAGAGCCCTTTTTAGTGTCTACCCCAATAGGCATTTCCATTGTATCCAGACAGGTATATAGGAATTGTCCAGTCATAATATCTCAGAAAGTTACCTCAGTTGATCTCGTAGAGTTAGAGATAACAGATTTTGACATTATTCTCGACATGGATTAGCTCCACTCATGCTATGCCTCTGTTGATTTTAGAAACAGAATAGTTTATTTTTAGTTCCTAAATGAACCAGTCCTTGAATGGATGGGTAGTACAACAACTCTTAGGGGTCAGTTGATTTCGTACCTTAGAGAGAGAAAGATGTTATCAAAGGGGTGTATTTACCATCTTGTGCGAGCCAAAGACTCTAACTCAGAAACTCCAACTCTTGAGTTAGTTCAAGTAGTAAATGAATTCTCAGATGTGTTTCCTGAAGATCTGCCCGAAGTTTCTCCCAAAAGGGAAATTGACTTCGGAATAGACCTTCTTCTAAATACTCAATCCATATCTATTCCGCTATACAGAATGACTCCAGTAGAACTCAAGAAGTTAAAATAACTGTTAAAGGATCTCCTAGATAAGGGACACATCAAACCCAGTGTCTCCCCATGGGGCGTACCTATTCTATTCGTGCATAAGAAAGACAGTTCTCTCAGAATGTGCATAGACTACCGTCAGTTGAACAAAGTCACTGTCAAGAATAAATATCCACTTCCTAGAATTGATGACTTGTTTGATCAACTTCAGGGTGCCAGCTATTTTTCAAAGATAGACCTCAAATCAGGCTATCACTAACTCAGGATCAGGGAATATGACATTCCTAAAATAATATTCTGAACCCGGTATGGTTACTTCAAATTTCAAGTCATGTCCTTTGGTCATACCAATGCCTCAGCAGCCTTCATGGACCTGATGAATCGAGTGTTCAAATAGTACTTGGACATGTTCATCATAGTCTTCATTGATGATATTTGTATTTACTCTCGTAGCAAATTGATCATGTAGACTACCTCAGAATAGTACTTCAGACTCTTAGAGCTCACCAGTTATTTGTTAAATTTAGTAAGTGTGAATTCTGGCTAAGATCGATAGCTTTCTTTAGCCATATTATTTTTTGTAATGGCATTAGAGTTGATCCTTAAAAGACCGAGGCAGTGAGAAATTGGCCTTGAACTATCTCTCTATCAGATATCAAGAGTTTCTTAGGTTTAGCTGGCTATTACTACCAATTTGTTAAAGGTCTTTCTTCAATTGCATCCCTCATGTCTAGATTGACTTTGAAGAAAGTTAAGCTTCAGTGGTCAGATTCATGTTAGAAGAGTTTTCAGGAGTTAAAGACTCGACTCACCTTAGCCCCAGTTCTTACTCTACTAGATAGTTCAGATAATTTTTTTGTGTACTGTGATGCATCCAAGGTAGGTTTAGGTTGTGTCCACATGCAGAGGGGTAAGGTCATAGCCTATGCCTCCAGATAGCTTAAACCCTATGAGAAAAAAATCTGACTCATGATCTTAAGTTAGTAGTAGTAGTATTCGCCTTAAAGATTTGGAGGCATTACTTGTATGGGGTGTATGTGGATGTGTTCACAGATCATAAAAGCCTTCAGTATGTATTCTCTCAGAAATATTTGAATCTGTGTCAAAGAAGGTGGTTAGAGTTACTAAAGGATTATGACATGAGTGTTTTGTATCATCCAAAAAAGGCCAATGTAGTGGCTGATGCTCTCACTAGATTGTCTATGGGCAGTGTTGCTCATGTTGAGGATGGCAAGAAGAACTTAGCTCAGGAAGTTCATCAGCTTGCCCAACCAGGTGTTTGCTTAGTCGACTCAGCAGAAGGTAGTGTGTGGGTGCAGAGTAGTGCTGAATCATCTCTAGTTTCTGTGGTGTAGGAAAAGCAGGATAGAGATCCCAGTCTAGTTAAGTTAAAAAATAGTCAAAAATCAAAAAGTGGAGGTTTTCTCCCAAGGAGGAGATGGTGTGTTGCGTTATCAGGGTAGATTATGTGTACCTGGTGTAGATGACTTGAGGCAATAAATTCTTGCGAAAGCGCATGGTGCGCGGTACTCTATTCATCTAGGGGCCACTAAGATGTACCATAATTTATAGGAGATCTATTGGTGGAGTAGGATGAAGAGAGATATTGTAGAGTTTATAGCTAAGTGCTCTACATGCCAACAAGTTAAGATTGAGCATCAGAAAACTAATGGGTATATGCAGGAGTTTAGTGTTTCCACTTGGAAGTGAGAAAAAGTGAACATGAATTTTGTGATAGGTTTGCCGTGTACCCATCATTAGTATGATTCTATTTGGGTCGTCATAGACATGATGACCAAATCAGCCTATTTCTTGCTAGTCCATAATTTTAATTCAGCTGAGGACTATGCCAAACTCTATATCAAAGAGTTAGTCAGGTTACACGGAGTCCCAGTGTCTATCATCTCTGATAGAGGTACCCAGTTTACCTCTCACTTTTGGAAGGCACTCTAAAAGGGTCTTGGTACCTAAGTCCACCTCAGCACAGTTCTTCACCCTCAAACGAAAAAGACCATTTAGACTCTAGAAGATATGCTGAGAGTATGTGTTGTTGATTTCAAGGGTAATTGGGATGACCATTTGCCTTTGATTGAATTTGCATACAATAATAGCTATCATTCCAGTATCCATATTGCTCTGTTTGAGGATCTCTATGGTAGGATATGTAGATCTCCAAATGGTTAGTTTGAAGTAAGTGAAGCCATAGTAATAGAGCCTGACTTGGTGTTTGATGTGTTAGAGAAGGTTCAGTTGATCAGAGAAAGTCTTAGGGCTTCCCAGAGCCGAAAAAAATCATATGAAGATGTGAGGAAAAAGGACCTCAAGTTTGAGGTTGATAATCTTGTGTACTTGAAAATATCTCCCATGAAAATAGTGAAAAGATTCGACAAGAAAGGGAAACTCAGTTCCTGACATATCGGTCTCTTCAGAATTCTCAGTCATTTTGGAAAGATTGCTTACGAACTTGAGTTGCCTTCAGATCTAGCCTCAGTACACCTAGTGTTCCATGTCTCATTGTTAGAAAAGGGTATTAGTGATCCAGCTATAGTTATTTCCTTCGAAAATATAGATATTCCGAACATTCTTTTCTTTGAGGAAGTTCCAATCAAAATTCTTGATCATCAAGTTCGTAGATTAAGAAACAAAGAAGTTCCTCTAGTCAAAGTTCTTTGGCGGAATCATTCCATTGAGGGAGCCACTTGGGAAGCAGAGGCAGATATACAGACCAAGAACCCTCATCTTTTCTTCGTGAATCCAGATTCAGTATAAGGTACTAATTTTCTTAAGATTTCTCTCTATCATGCTCAGTTTAAGTTGCACATCATATTTATGTGAATCGTCAATTTACAAATATGTGCAATCATGCATTCCATGCATCAGATATGCATGTTCATTATGTAAGCTTAGTCCACCAGTTTCCTCAGCTTAACTAGTTTTATTCGAGGACAAATGATCCCAAGGGGGAGATATTGTAATGCTCCATCTTTTCCTAGCATAATCTAAGTCCTAATACATGAGTGTTCATATATAAAATTTTTAAAACACTCATTATTTTTTAGTTTAGAGCCTGCCATTGCGTAGAAAATTCAATTAGCTTTCCAACGATATAAAATTCGCCCAAATCTGATAACCGGTAAGAAGTTATGGCAATTTTAAGTTCCAGTCGTTAAACACCATTATTTTAATACTTAGTGCATCACGGACACAGTCCAAATGACAATTGTCAATTTTCAATGTGACTCTACGATCATAGCGCATTGCGGAGCAAGCCAATTTCCCGTTTGGCAATTTCCAGTAGGCCTCTGTAATGTTTGCGCATCGTGGAGGTGGCCAAATTGACATCCAAAGATTTACCGTGATAGCTACGTGTCGCAGTGTTTGTCCAGGTCCCAGTTGTCATTTTCCAGTGGCCTGGCGCAATAGAGGCACGTCGCGCCCGTGGTCCAGATCGAAAATTTTTTATAAAAAATTAAAGTTGTGCCCAGGGTTAAAACAATCTTTTTTCATGATTTTATTTCACCCAGATGTGGGATTTAAGCACTAAAAATGCTTAAACCCTTCATTATTCACTTTTCACCAAGATCAAAAGGTAATTCTCTCTCAAGAAATCAAGAACCCTAGCTTTCAAGTTCAAGGTCAATCCTTACGAACTCACCAAGAACTTTAAGAAATTCATCATCCCAGGTATGTTAGATGTTCATCTATGGATTTCTTTCATCCATGGAGCCCAAGTAACCTATTTTAATCACCAAGTTATAATCTTTCAAGTTATTATGTTTTAAATTTTGATTTTATCCATGAATCTCCATACACTATTGATTTTATACCATGTTACCATGAAATTATCGTTACTATTTAATTCTTCATGTTTTTATATTATTATTTATTGAATTAAATCATGATTTAGATCTATGGTGTTGAATTCATGCTATTCCATAAGTTTCATGACATTTCTATGATTGTTTTAACCATGAACTACAAGTGTTTGATAAAATGCCTACAATAGTGATTAATTTAAATAAAAGCCTTCATGTTTTGTCCCTCAAGTTTTAGTGTCATTTTACTATTATTGTTTTGAGTCCTGGGGGTATTGAATAACCGAAATCCATCGATGATTACTTAGTCTAGTATCAGTACATTATAGAATAGTCATCAGAACATACTATGAGCATTATCAGAACAGTCAGATATCAGTCAATTAAACTCAGAATAATCTAGTATTTCAGTGTCTTTCAATTGGGAGTAAGATTTAGCACCAAGCGAGTGTAGGGATGGTGGATTCCCCGTTAGATAGGCAGAGTCATTAATAGCAATCCCTATACTCCAGAACTACGTAGCGACTATAAGATATGAGAAGCCACCCGCCAGATTAGGCTTGACTATCTCGCAGGGGTCACCCGTCAGTTCAGGCTTGACACCCTTAGTCCTTTGTACATTATATCAGTTTAGTGGATCCATACAACCATCGTTAGTACCCATGGCACGGTATTAACACCCTTCCAACTAGAGTTATAGGTTGGATCCTGATTAGCTCAAATTGGGGAATGTCGTTTAGATGATACCTCCCACAGTATCAGATATAGTCTCAGTTACAGTCTCAGTTCAGTTATGCAGTCTTAGAGTTGCTTGACTAAATTATACAGATATCAGTATTTTTTAGTATTTTAGTTTACAGATTTTACTCAGTTCATGTTATATGCTTGGTCATGCATCCCAAGTGTCCACAGATTTTCACGTATCTTCAGTATTTATAGACTGTCATGCATACTCTATATTTACAGATTCTCCATATGTATCTACAGATTCCATGTTCTCTACTCTATACTCTATGTTTTACATGCATATTCAGTTAATTATTAGTTTTGTTCATGAAACCATGCCTATCAGCCTACCTCATTTAGCATACCAGTACATTCAAAGTATTGATCGCATACCTTTCTTTTGTATTATGATGTATTATATCATAAGTGCTGACGCTCAATTCCCAAACCGCGTTTAGACTTCACTTCTTAGATTATCAGTAGTATAGTAGCAGTGGTGAGTCCTCATCATTCGAGGATAGATTATTTTACTTCATATCTCTATTTTAATAGTTAGCAGAGTTAGTTGGGAGCCTGTCCCATCAACTCATATTCAGTCAGTCAGTTTTAGAGGCTTTTTAAACATTAGAGTCAGTTATTCAGTATTCAGACATTATAGTTAGTTATCCAGTTTATCATTTTTTATCAGATTCAGTCAGTTGTTTCTATAAACTTATATTTTAGTTTTAAATTTAGTTATTAAAACCTTATGGCATGTCAGTATTCTTTCGCATTTGCTAGAATTTTTGCCAATACTGGTGTGGTTTTCAGCCTCGGGGAGTTTTTGACTATGTTTTGATAGTTCTTGCCCTCCAGTAGATATGGAGTGGGTTATATGCATTTTCAACTAGTGATTTATCCTTTTCTGTGATTTCTATTTTGCATCTACATTTCATGCCCTCGGGTAGTTATAGAGTTGGTTGCTTGTGTTATCAGTAATTGGTTATCCCCGTGGTAATTTTGTTCTTCAGATATGTCTCGGCTGTGACTTGGTACAATTTGTCTCATGTATGTCAAATTTGGATACTAGAATCAATTTGAGATGGTTGACAATACTCCTCTGTTTTTCTCTTAAACGTGAATCTCATCAAATTGCAGTGATTAATCATTGCTACTAGTTGGTATTTACTAGTTGGAGAGAGTGGAGATCAGGCTGGAGGTGGCTGGATCTAGGAGTGCGACGATGGTCCGTCAGTGGGGTGTTTCCAGTTCGATGGGACGGTGGCTATGTGGTGTTGATTGATGATGAGTAGTGTTTTTCCAATAAAATTTTGCTGAAAATAAAACATGGGGGGTTTAATTTATTTGGTGTTATTTTTATTTTGAATTAATGTTTTTCTTTCTTTTGAAATTGATAGTAGTAAGTGTTACTGTATTGTCTGTGTATATCTCTATAGGGATGAGAAAAATACGTTTATTAGATAGGCTTCTCTTGGTCTTTAATTGGGACTGGATCGTGTAGTTTATTGGGTCGGATAGAGGGTTTGAGTTAATAATTTAAAATTAAAACAAAAAAGCGACAAATATACCGTTGAACTATAATAAATTGTACATATATACCCTCCGTCATACTTTGGGGTACACATATGCCCGTACCGTTAGTGTGAGGAGCATATACATATCATTTTATTACCGGCAGGGGCATATATGTACTCAAAGTATGATGAAGGATATATACGTATCATTTATCATAGTTTGAGGATGTATTTATCCTTTTTTTGATTGTTATATTATACAGATATGGGCCATATATAGTCATACTAGGTGGCTTAGCCATGCTACGCATGGAACCCAATGTTGTTCCTTAAAAATTCCACGATATGTGTAATTTTAGCATTTAATTAAAACCTTTATTTATTTACTTGATAATTTAAGTTGTTAATATGACATTCATAAGATTTCGAGAGTCAATCAAATATTTTATATTTTAAAAATTTTTTAGTTGTTAATTATTGTAATTAATATATTTTTTTACGTATTTTTTTAAATATATAACAAATTAATTATTTTTGTAGATATTTTAAGTTGTTAACTATGACAATTTATAGTACTTCTTATGTAATTTATAAATAATAGATTTTTTTTGAATATATAACAGATTAATTATTTTTTAGATATTTTAAGTTGTTAACTATTGTAATTTATAATACTCTTTTGACATAGCGGCCTTTCATTCCCTTGTTTCGTCGTGGCACGCCCTTGCCCCCCCTCCACAAGCACCCCCCGGCTCAGGGGGGAACAGAAAATGCTTTTCGTTTTCCACCCTTTGTCGGTCCTTGCGGGACCGAGTTATTCTCTATAACCATAATATAAAACAAGTAAACCTAAAAGCTTTGAAGCGGACTTCTCCTTTCCTCTCCTCTCTTTAAACTAAGAAAGAAGAAAGAAGGATCGAGTCTTGCAGATCTACTGCTTCAGATTCATCAAGTTGGGTGCTGCTTCCTTCTCCTAGTTTTGTATGTCTTTTTCGACGATCTCAATGTATTTCAGATTCTGCTTTCATCTTCAGATGAAGGAGACATCATCAGCCCGCCAGGTCTCTCCGAAAGTCCGAACTCTATGGTAGAGAACGCTGTAATAATAATTGGTCTTTTCAGGGCCTACACAGGGGTTCCATTAGTAACAGGTAGGTTAGCTCAGGTGATTGAGGGAGGTGGTAAGAGACGGTATAGGCAAGCCTTTCTTTATGATCATAAGGATCGGTCATGGACTAAAAGATATTTTAGAAGCCCATAAAGGAAAATATATAAGATAGCCATATCCCAAAACCAACCAGGCAACTGCTTTTTTTGAGAGAAAATCTTATATTGAACTTATTATTTCGGGCATAGATATTTTCATTTTGGTAGAAACCCGAAAGTATTCGAAGGCTGATAAAAAGATACGTGTACTACGAGATCACAAAGACTGATAAGCATTCCGACGCTTTAGTTAACCCTTTATGTTTAATGACGCCCTCGTGACCCTGGTCAGTAAGAAAGTAATTTCTTTTGACGTAAAAGGCAGATAGAAATTATGGATCTCGCTCTCAGATTCGTCGATCCTCTCAAGTTTCTTATCCTATTGAAGGCTTGACTTCCCCCATAGTTGGGGGCGGGGGTTAAGTGTCCGATTCGACAATGAACACTAAATGAAATAGGCAAATCTATTTTCTCACCCGCCGGAGGCTCTTCACTTCATGCCTTACTTCTGCTCTAACGAGAACTCTAAGATGAGGGAGTTAGAAGTCGGATACTATTTTAAATTGTTAGCTAATTTATAAAACTCTCCCTGTTCAAATTTTTGTGGCATTAACAGCCTACTATATTTTAAAAATAATTTAAGTTTTAAATTATTATGATTAATAATATTTTTTCTTCTATTTCAATTTAAGCAATACTAATATAATTTTGATGTCAATCAAATACCACGATTGAAGTAGAAAAGTAGGCATGTCTTAAATGACTCATAATAACTAATTAGAAGTGATGCTATAAAAATACTTATGAAAAAAGTCTAAGAAAACCTCATATAAGATATCAAATTAATTCAAAATATTATTGAGATAATTTATTATTTTATCTCGATTTTATCTTTTTTATTAAATGTAATTATTTTTTAATATTTAGATGACCTCTAATAATTAATTAGGGGTGTATAGTAAAATTATCATTGAAGCAGACTTGTCATAAATATCTATTTTATTTTTTTATTAAATATTATTAATTTTTTAATATTTAAATGTCATATAATAAATAACTAGGAATTATTAGTAAAATTACAAAGCAAACAGACAGGTGATAACCTGGCATGACTACGGAGCAGAATCTGCTTGAGCAGCTCCACTCCCACTTACTATATAGGAGAAATAAGTTATGTCCACAGCGACTTAAGGAATTAGGCATCAAAGGATATGTCATAGAGAAAGTTAGGTCATTATTTTTGGGAAAAGCAATGAAGCAGCTCGCCATTTGCACTGTTGCAAGGAAAAAAATTAGAGTGAGATCGAAAATTAAAAGACAGTTGATTCGAATTCCATAAGAATCTTTAGGTCCCTGTTCAACAATCACAAAAGTCTAAATTACCATTAGCTCGATTTCGAGAAAGCTTAAGAATAGTTTTAAATGGAGATTTCAAGAATGTCCTAAAAAGATAATTTTATTGACCAAATATTTATGTGTTGTCAATAAATGAGTACAGAAAAATAATTTTGAGTAGAAATTATGGATTTATTTAGGTATCGATTGAACCTGGAAGTGAGTTTCATAACAAAGTCAATGAACAGTGACTAAAGTTGAAAAATATGACTTGGATAATATTTCTAATGATTCCCGTGAGTCAGAATAACCATGTATGAGTAATGATTGGACTTGAATTACAAGAGTAATAAATTTTTGTATCGCTATTTTGAAATAAAAAAATATTTATGAATGAAGTAATCAAAATGGCAAGTGGTTACGGTTGAAAAAAAAATAGAGAAAAAATATTTATGAATGAAGTAATCAAAATGGCAAGTGGTTACGGTTGCAAAAAAAAAATAGAGTTTTATGACGTGTTAGTAAACTTGTCAACAATATTGGGCATTATTGGATGTTGAGCATTGCAAATGTTGGTGTAAATACAGTTTGATGATGTTAGGAGCATTATGCTAAATTTGGAGTGTTGTAGAGTAATTGGAGATTGGAATTGAGGTAAGATTTCTTATCCTTCTTCATCTATGGAGCTTGTAGGAGCATTTTACGCGTGCTTTGGTATGAACTCACCAGATGGTGATTGAAAGCCGTTAATTTGTTCAACTATTTCTTTTTGTATAAAGAAGTTTTACAGATTGTTTATGTGATGAGAAGCTCGGGGTATCAGAAGACCCTGGAAAAGGAGTCGAGGAATGTTGTTAATTTCTTTACTTTGGCTAAGAGGGGAAGTGTAGATAAACATCTTTGATTAAGGGGTCGTATGAGCTTGTTGCTCATCTCGTATAGTTGGTATACCATCTGTGTCAACCAGGCTTATAATTATAATAGTTGTATTTCTCATAGTTCTTGTAGGTTAAATGTCTAAGGGCTATTCAGTTGTAATCATTCAAGGGCAAGAAGTAAGATATGTAAAGCTAAAACTTCCTTCGCTGTTAAAGTATAACCTATTGTCACTTATCAATACTATATTAAAAGTACAAAGAACCTTAGAAATATTGTTTGAACTTTTTTTCCTGAACACTCCACAAAAGACAAAATCGTCTTTACACCTTTTTTTTCTCTAATTATTATGTAACAATTCTTTATAAAATTGACTAGAGTCCTAGAATATATGAGAAGGAAAGACACCTAAAATTGCAGAATTACAAATTTAAAAAATCCTTCCCTAATTATATTTGGTACAAGCTCAATTGGAAAACAACTCCTAAAATAGGAGAATTTGTATAACTATAATCATTCCATGTTTTAGATAGAAAAATATTAGAGTCAACCATTAACAAAGTAACATTATCAAACTTTCACGAGTCTCTTTTTCATTATAATTTACGCCAAAACATGTAACAAGCTTGTGAGCACAACTTAGGACAATCAATAAGTTAAGTTATGGTGTTGGAGATTTGAAATGTATAAGATCTTTTTTATTCTATTTTATTATACCCTACATAATTATCGTGTAATTACTTTTCAGTTTTTGTTTCTTCAAATTGATATAAAATTGTTAAATTCTGTATTTTATATAGGTATGAAATAATTATATTTAACAATTCTAAATCAATTAGAATTCTATCTTATATAGGAAATAATTTCTGTAATTCTATTTAATTAATATGTTGAATCAAACTCTAAGAAACATATGATCTCTTCTACTTCTATGTTTCTTTTTCTTTTTTTTTTCATAATTTTGATTCAAGCATGCCTTCTTACATTCGTTATTATCAGTGTTTATGCCTTTTCTTTTATTTGTTTTAGTTAATAACTGTAAAGACTATATTTGAATTATACATAATTAACGATTGACAATAGATTCTTCCTTTTAAAAGAAATTCATGCTTTTCTTTCAGTTATAAATTTTTTGTCAAAAAATTAAACGAAATAAATATGTTGCCACCAAATAAAGTAGCTGAAAAAATCAAAGGTTAATTCTTTGGCTTATGATTACCTATGGTTTAAGTTCGTTGCTTAAGTGTTTTTTGGATTTTGGGTTTTCGATATTTTTTGTTATGTTATACTTTGATTTTATCATTATTATTTTTTATATCTTGGATTTGATGGTTTGGTTTGTGTAATCTATTTATTTTTCTAGGGGTTTCTCTATTAGGAGTCGTTTGGTGCCAGCTATAAGGTATAATAATCTCAAGATGAAATTCTTTGTTTGGTTGGATGTATTAGTTAGCCTCGAAATTATTTATCTAACCATTTATACGATATTAATGTGAAAAGTTATTCCATAAACATGGAAGCTAGCCCCAAAATTATTTATCCGATTATTTATACCATAATAAAGTGATAAGTTATTTCATATACATGGTGAGATAACTTATCTCACAATAGATCATTTTGGAATATCTTATTCTCAACTAAATGACCTCCGTAAGATTATTATAAGTATTCTGGGATTAACATGCAACACACATTTCATACACTAGTTTCTTTTAAAAGAGTCAACATAGCCAACTTGTATATGTAAACAGAGCCTTCCCTTTCTATATTTGTCTTCACTTCTATATATCTAACACACAACTGCATGCCTAATATGGTCATGATATCTACGTGCCTCTTCTATTAGAAACTACTTGCCTTAACACTTCTTATATCTAATTGTTGAAGTCATAGTATTTATCTTGTCGAGTCAAGTGTCTACAGAGTTGTGCATGACGACCGTGTACATATTCGTTAGAAACTCTTAGACTCACGTGGTATATCTATCACATGCTATAAATTAAAATAAAGGAAAAGGACATGGGCTGATCACTTTGAAAAGAAATGGTCAACAATTTGAAAATGTGGATAATTGAAGCCGGTCGGCTCAATTATTTTCCTTTTTTATCCATTTGGACCAATTGGACACATGCAGTCTCTATACTTAATTGATACACTGTTATATCATATTAATGCACTTTTATATTACATTGATACACTTTTTAAAAAATAGAAAGAAAATTTTATGCAAGCACATGCAATCCCTGTACCCAATTGATACTCTTTTATACCACATTAATACATTTTTATAACAAGAGAGAAGGGAAACCTATGCATACATATGCAGTATCCATATACCCAATTGATACTCTCTTATACTAGATTGATACACTTTTTATACCACATCGATACAGTATATATACCACATAAATACACCTTTTACAGAGGAAATCTGTGCAAGTATATACAATAATTGCAACTAAAGATTGTATAGAATGTGTAGAAATTATGTAATTGTCATAAAGAATGGGTATATAAACTGTAAAGTTATTGTACAAAATATATTTTTTATGGTGTATACAAATTATATCACTGTTATAAAAACATAAAAATAAAATAAATAGCATCATCAACTAGCTAGAAAAGAATAACTACAAACTTATATTTGATTGTCTAAACAATAAAGAGCAAATTATTTTTGTTTGTACTAAATCGGCAGGAAAAATGAAACTAGAAAAAAAGCTAAAAAAAAAAAAAAAAGAAGTAAAATGACAATTATAAAAAACGGAAATAAAAATAAGAAGAAACGGAAGAAGCTTACCAAAGTTGATTGCTATTTGGTCAACAAATGCGGCTATAAATTGAAATTAAATATTTGGTTATTTTTTTAGATTAGTTTCAGCCGAGTTAAGCGTATGGAATGGCTATTTACTTGATTTTTAGTTTTAGGGGCTATTTGTAGGATACTATTTTAATTTTAGGTGCTATTTTTGTCTTTTTCCCTTAAAATAAATGATCATAGCATAGTCGCATTAGTATATTCTATCACATAGAGACATATTATAAGTTGATATAATTAAAGAACTGGGATTTAAAAAAATGGATACCATTAAAGAAGTTAGTTACATATGGAAGTACTACCTGGATAGCTGAACAATCTTTATCATAATTTACTTGTATATGCCATTAATGCATTGTTGACACCTAATTTTTGTCCTTCACAACTAAATTTAATTTTGAGTTTCTTCGATTTTTAATAAAATTGAAATATTTATTTCATCCGAATAAAAATTGATCGAAATATTTTGAACATAATTTTGTCATTTTAAGTAGCAATTATATATTATCGTGTTCAACTATTCGAGATTATATAATTTGATTACTTAAATATTTATTCTATGGAATATCGAATTTTAATTAAGGATTATTTTAAAAATAAATATAATAATTAAAATCTTGATTTAAATGTCATTTGTTCTTGAAAATAAATTATTTGAAAATATATTTGTTTGATAAAAAAAACTCTGGTTTAAATCGGTAGTTAATTTATTTCATGCTTTGATTCAATTTAGTCGATTTATTTAAATTGACCATAATTAAAATCAAATTGACCATGATTGCAATGCAATTGGTAAATTAATATTTAATTTGGTTAGAATTTAAATAAATTGACTAAAATCTTAATCTAAATTGGCTATTTTTAAATGGTCAAATTTCTACCCCTTTCATTTGAGCCACTAAAATTGGCCCAACATAATAACAACTTCAGCAATCCTTCTAATATAACCCCAGCCCAACCAATACTAACTCAATCCAATTTGACCCAAAACAGCCCATTTCTTCTTCTTTTAAATATTACCAACCCAACAACAATAATCCGCCTCAGCCCACTTCTTAATCTCCAAACCCGCCCCACTGTCTTATCTCCAACAAAACAAAATAACGATCATACCCACATACGGTACAATTGTTATCACATCAAACAAATATCGATCAACGATACCACTATCAACCAAAATCGAAATTGACCCGTCAACCATAGACAATCCGACATAACCGACCTGTATCTCGTGAACCCAACCATCCGACCCAGAGACCCCGCAAAACGCTGAACCAGCTTCACCACAACCCAAAAATTCGACACTAAGACTCGCGAACTCGGTAATCCAAATTTAACCCGCAACTTCAGTTCACCCAAACAGAAACGGAACAGCTCAGTTCGTTTTGTATTTGAAATTCAAATTTTTTACTGGAAGAGTACAAATCCAGTTGTCAACGTTATCCTTAAGTGAAAAATGTCAAAATTGCCCTCAAAACTCTCGTCCCACAATGCCAAAAAGATAGCAATTCATCCCAAAATTCCTTCTATATAAGGATCTTTGTTGAGCTAAAAATACTAAGTCTTGTAAGGGGAAAACCCCTTTGAGCAAATATACAGTGCATTTTTTTTAGTAAAAATTTGTTGTCTCGTGAAATTCGTTGACAAATCAAAGATTTCAGTTGACGATGATTTTTTTGGTGGTGGCTGATTCTGATGAAGTTCACGATCCCGTTTTACTACTCCGAAAGAGGTAACCTTCTTGACGCTTTATTTTGATTCTGCCTCGTTTTCGCCTTCAAAGTAGTAATATCAATTTAATTTTCTCTTGTATGCTGGGATGTTCGCTGTAGAGGCCTTGAGAGCCATAGGTTATGTGATTGAATTACGACTGTTGTTTGGGATAACATTCCTTCCAATTTCGATTTGATGATTTTCTGTTCATCTTTTAAGTTCTCTTTTGTTTTAGATGACATTAAAATTTATATTCATGTTTTAGCCTGAATGTTTGTCTCTTCTTTCTTTTAAAATTTCACTTTGTTTTCTTCTAAGCAATAGTACGTAGTAGACTGATCATTTGAGTCATAACCACTTGAAAGTTTGAGTTTCAAACTCGTGATAATGCTTACTTTACATGGTTTTTTTAGTTTGTCCCTCTCGACTAAATCTAAATGGTTTGATGAGTATTTCAGTAGTAAATATCTATCACTACTTTTCGTCGACACGAAATTCACAAGTGCAGTATGTGTGCTCAAGTTTTAGCACAAATTGGTTTCTCAGTAATATGAGCCAAAACCATGTGCTTCTTCACATTTTAAGACATACTATGTGCGATGTAACTTGAAGACTCCGTTTAGTATAAATACGCAAGGTTTCCTTTATGAATTGAAATTATGCTCATGTTTGGTGTTCCATTCTTTTTATCTACTCAATTAGAAGTTTAGTATGACTGCAAGAGGTGTTTAATTTTAGTTCAATATACTGAGCCTTTTGATAATGTGCCATGTTGCAAAGATATTGTTAACAGTGAACTGGTATGTCCATGCTATAGTCATTTTGTATAGTGATTAAGTGATTCTTTCCTTTATAAACCCCTTGGTCAACCTATGTTGTTGCTTATATATATTAATTCTCAACAATGTTTCAGTTAGATTGAAGTGTTCATTTTATCTTTGCTTGTCTATATAATCATCTCAAGTTAGTTAGGAAGAGGTTAATACTCTGTCTTCATGTCTTGAACCTGCTTTTTTTGTCATATCGAATTTGCTAAAATGTAAAGTTCATTTGCATATAATTCTTCTTTGTTGAATTAATATAAAAATGTCTTATGATTTCAACTGGCTCTTGATTATTTGTTAGGGTCTATGCCGCATTGCTCTTAGTTAAGCATGTATTAATTCTCTTATATATGTCCCTTTTTTTCCTTGCGATGATCATGTATTAACTACTTTTAATTTTTCTATTTTGTTTGAACTTGTTCTTTAAATTGATACGAATATGTATTATTATTCTCAATCGGCTTTTTGACTGTTTAAGATCTATACCACGTTGCCAATTTTAGTTAAATTCACATTAGTTTTCTTTTAGTTTTTCCTCTCTTTGATTGATCACGTGTTGGCTAACTTCCTTTACTTTATTTTCTTCCTTCCTTCTTTCTTTAATTCGATTATGTACTAATGTGCTTTATTTCTTCTTTCTTTTTATGGAAATCATCTGAGTCCTACATGGACTCTTTCCCTTTTGCATATTGATCACGGGCCAATGCAGTCTATGTTTCAAGTCAAGCTCAAAGAAAAATCTAATGTTGAATTAAATTCGGATGCGGGAAGGTGGAAGAAGAAATGGGTAGACACCCATTGACAAATTGACAAAGAGGTTTGAAATTCTCGTTACATTTTTCATTTATTATTATTATTATCATTGTTTCGCTTGTCTTATTTCATTCAGTTATTTACTTATTCATTCCTTTGGGCCTCGAAGCCAAAGTTGAATTTTAATATAGGTGAAGCAAAACTCGAGTCAAAGGTTTAAAAAAATAGTTTAGGACAGGTTATAAGTAGAAAGCGCAATTATATTAGGACGGGGTTTATTGATTTGCGCTCAATGGCCTAAATCTTTTACTTTCTCTCTTTCCCCTTTATGTGCTATTTGCTATTTTTTCGCTTAGACTTATTTGAAATTCCCGCTAAGTCATCAAAACCGGTTTTTGTACAAAACTTGAAAAAGTAAGATTTTACCTTAATTGATTTCTTTTGGAAAACCAATATTTTCTTTTTGAAGTTTAGTCAAAAGTTATTTTCAAACAATCCGGATAACCGTAAGTTAGCAGACATTTTAGATGCCTTAAAAACTTTCCTAAAATGTTAATAAGAACCACTTACCTAGAATTTCAAAACTTGAATGATTTTTTTGTTTGAATCATTTAAAGGTTTTTCTTAATTTTCCCAAATAAATTAAGTGGCGAATCTAAAAAGGTTAAAATTTTCGCAAAACAAAAATTACGACTCTGCTGGGGATCTTAACTGAGTTCTAATCAAATGTTTGAATTTGCCTTTTGACTAACTGTTATAGTGTTTAAACTCTTTATTTGCTTATATGTTTAAATTCTGTGAAATTTAACTGTTGCGTTTCATGGCATAATCCCGCCTAATAATTATTAAATTGTTTTGGGGTTTCGTAGATGTCTCGGCCCTTATTGTTCAACTCCAAAAATAAGTATGAGAAATACGATGGTTTATTAGCACGTGAGGCGTCTAATGGTTGTTCGTATTTCCAAACTCAAGTCGTCCACTTGGGAAGCTGGTTCAAACCCACTCTAAACACCTAGGATAGAGTAAAACCAAAACCCTACTTTACATGAGCCTAGGATGACCCAATACCCGAGGGGAGTATTGGGCCCAATATAAAACTTGTCCTGCGTCTATCAACCCCGATTCAATTACAGACGAATCATATTTATGAGTTAAAGAAATATATATTTGTTTAATCCAATCCATTATTCTTTGGGGGTCGGGAAAAGGCTTCCTTTGCTTACTTTCATGTAAGAATGCCTCAATCATACACCAATTGAGGGAGGAATTGAAGCAAGCCAAGCAAGAAATTGATCGATTTGGACAGTCGCATCTAGAACACAGTTATACGAAAATTGCTTGACCATTAATGGATGTCGCCAATGACAAGAAGTGGACAAAGATAAGAGGGTGAAGGCCGATAGAAGATCATTCAGGAACTAGTATTTTCTATTCCCTGAGCGTAAAATTATTTTTTTCTCATGTTATTTTTCCTTTCCCTAAAGATCGTATCCCTTTTGTGCAATTTTTATAGGCATTTATGCCATTTATGTACACCTATGAAGGTTTTTAGGAGATCATGGATTGGTTTTAAAAAGCATATACTTCCTTCAAATACGTTAGGCCAACCCTTCATTCAAAAGAGTCACCCAATTAAGATGCACGTTTATTATAATATGCTTGTGTGATATAACTGTTTATGTGCTTATACGTTCTATATTGATTTGAATCAAAGGCGAATTGATTCAATCCCATTTTTCATAGAGCATCTCTAGGCAAAAACATACCCATTATACAAAAGTCCGACCAAACATACTCTAAGTCTCTCAAGTTTCTCCGAAAAGTCTACAGTCATTCTTAAAACTTTCAAAATGCTCTACCATTTTAGAAAATTTGACTTTAGAATCAAAAAAAGTCATTATAGTTTTGAACTATGTAGGGCCTGTTTCTTCTCCATGAGATACGTACGCAGCCTTTCGGCCCAGCCCCTATCTTTAAATATTCTGTTATCCTCCGTTTTCTTGAAAGAAGAAATAAGGTCGGAAAAAAGAAGAACTAAACCTTCCTGGTAAATCTCATTTGTCTATATCAATGAGCAAAATCTTATTCATTGCAATTCTGGAGTCATCATTACTCCATGGATCAATTTACAAGAGATAAGAAACAACCTTATGTGTTTACTTTCTGTCTTATCATCTTGGTTATTACTAAAGAAATCTAACACGTTAACCTTTGAGTTTTTTTTACTTTGAAAGTAATAGAAACTACTTTGTGTTGACAAATGTACCTACCTCACTAGATCAAAGTGAATAAGAGATTCCCCTCTTGGCTATAACTATGTTACAGGGAAAGAAAAATGATTAGTACTAAAACTGAAATCTACCAGTTATTTTTCAAAACCTATAAGCGATGGTCTAGATGATGGAATAGGGAAAAATGTGATGCTACCATGGAAGAATTTTTTTTAAGACAACTGGAATCAAAAAGGATGAATTAGACAAAACATTGTTGAATTGGACTTCCACTTCACTTATTACTCCCCAATCAATAGGTAGCAATAATTTAAAACCTACCAATGTCATGTTAATAGTTAGACGAACAAAGCGAGGAGAATGATGATAAATGGAAAGAAGGTGATGAGGAGCAGTTAGTGGAAGATATAGAGGAATGTGAAAACTGAGAGACACCCAACCTAAAGGAGCCCTAATTCTACCTAAGATGGATGGCCAAGAGTGAACTAAACCAACCAATTTAGATGCGGTAAAGAGATACTATGTTTGAAAGTTGTTTTGGTTTTTGTCCCCTTGGTTTATTTGTAATTGCCTTTATAATAGTATTTATTTTATGATGTGTAATTTCCTAGAATTTATCCTTTTCTTTTATGTACGAACTAAGTTTAACCTGAATTCCTAAGAAAGAAATAAGTAGGTGGCCTGTGTCGTCTTCGGTCAACCCCTTAGGAGAATTTATCCTTTTCTTTTATGTACGAACTATGTTTGACCTGAATTCCCAAGAAAGGGATACGTAGGTGGCCTATGTCGGCTTCGGTCAACCCATTAGGACAATTTATCCTTTCCTTTTATGTATGAACTACGTGATGACCTGAATTCCCAACAAAAGAGATACATAGGCAGCCTATGTCGGCTTCGGTTGGTCCATTAGATTTTTGTATATATCTTTAGTGTAGTCCTAAACTGCATTTGACCTGATTCCTGCTTCAACGGGATACATAGGCGCCTCAACGGCTCGTCCATATAACCCCAGGAAATGGAAACAGGGGCAGAATTTTCGAGAAGGAATCTCAAAAATTTACAAGAGGAAGATCATCATCCAACAAAGAGAACAGAGACCAACAAAGACTTCGGATCCTCTCGAGATGAGATTATCTCAAACAACTTTAAACTAGGAAAGAAATTTTGGGGAAAGCCTCTGGCTATGATAGAACTTTTGATAGAAACCCTCAGCGATGATGATAAATTCCTGGAATTCCTCCATCAAACGTCAACTACAGTCAGAACCAAGAGAAAGATGTTCGTTGAGCTAGTATATGACATCATGGCAGATATTTTCTAAAGCTTTTACAGAAGTTTTTGAAACTATTTTCTAAAATTAAAACTTCTTTCAAAAATTTATACAAATCTTTTACTTAGCGATTGCCTTTGAATCTATTGAAAAAAGGAGTCGGGATGGAAGTACCAACTTGACGGAATACCCGAAAGATGGAGAGGAGCAAACCAAGGATCGAAAAAGGTCAACACGGAGTAGTTTCACTCAAAAACTAATCATTTTTCTGTAGATGCAAGGATCAGTACATAAAAAAAGGAAATCTTTTTCCAAAAAAATCGTCGAGAGGGTTGCGAGCCACACCAAAGCATATAATGCTCAAGAACGATATTTTTGAGTAACCCCGAAGATGGATTTAATACACATTTATTGAGGACCTTTTGAATTGTCTATCTCATTTCTTGAGACCATGAAGGACAAACAAAGGCTCCTTATCTACTTTATGAATATTGTATTTAGAATTCTTTATATAAAATCAGTTGCTAGTATAAGCGATTTTATGTCTATTAAATATTTACTTTAAGTGTTGGTGCATTTAAGGAAGTCGACACAATAAATACAACAATCAAAGGATCACTCAATATGAGGAAGATCCAAAATTCATCCTCAAAATTCACCTTGAAACGAAGCAAACGATATTTGAGTAATCCCCAAACAAGGGTTTTGCCCCATTTACTTGCAGTCGGTGGATCTGTTATTTAATTATTTCTTCAAAAAGAGAAGATTAATAGCAGAATAAGTCATTCAAATTATGATGCTCAGTATTTGTTATAAACTATCATGAAGCTTGATTGTGGTCGCCATTAAGAGCGACATTGTGTCTACTAACTGTCTACCTTGAGTACAGGTACATGTAGAAAGCAAAATGCAGACAAAAGGACTCAAGCAAAACTGTTTTCAAATCATCGGAAGAGCAATTTCATATCATCTCATTGCCGAGAGGGCCATTTCATATCATCTCATTACCGAGAGGTCCATTTCATGCCATTGACAAGAGGGACATTTCATATCATCTCACTACCGAGAGGGTCATTTCATGTCATTGCCAAGACGACCATTTCATATCATCTCATTGCTGAGAGAGCCATTTCATGCCATTGCCAAGAGGTCCATTTCATATCATCTCACTGCCGAGAGGGCCATTTCATGTCATTTCTAAGAGGGACATTTCATATCGTCTCACTGCCAAAAGGGTCATTTCATACCATTGCCAAGAGGGCCATTTCATTTTATTTCATTTCCAAGAGGGTCATTTTATCTCATTTGATTGCCGAGAGGGCCAATGTATTTAATATCTGTTGACACATAAGATAGCATACGCTGGAGTCGAGGATATCATCAACATTTAATATCTGTTGACATGCGAGATAGCATATGCTGGCATTGAGGATATCACCAGTATTTAATATCTATTGACACGCAAGATAGGATATGTTGGCGTCGAGGATATCATCAGCATCAAGATCTATTGATACGCAAGATAGCATATCATCAACATCAATATCTGTTGAAACGCGAGATAGCATATGCTGGCATCGAGAATATCATCAGCATCAATATTTATTGACACGCGAGATAGCATACGCTGGCGTCGAGGATATCATCAACATTTAATATCTGTTAACATGTGAGATAGCATACGCTGGCATCGAGGATATCATCATCATTTAATATCTGTTGACACGTGAGATAGCATACGCTGGCGTCAAAGATATCTCATCATTTTATGAATCAGCATCTAAATACGTCAAAAACACGTAATTCAAAAGGACGTCTTTAAGTCATTATCTGAAAGCGAACGACTTATTAGACTTCCTAGAAATTTTACAATCTGAGGTTCATTTATATGTCATATTATTTGAAATAGGATAGTGTACAAGATTACCTATGAGTTGGTAGCCCATAGGTCATCTTCCCGCAATAACATCCTAATCGGATAGCGTGTAAGGTAACCCAAAAATTGATAGTCTGAAGGTTATCCATAAGTTGTAACTAAATCCTTATCGGAGAATATATGAGATTATCCAATTGATAAGTCCAAGGGTTCTTTATAAGCCACATCATATCCAAAGATCGATTATGTGCAGGATTGTCCAAAAGACTACTAATTTGAAATATATCTGTAAGTCACATTATATCCAAGGTCAGATGGTGTGCTGGAATACCTGAGAGCTAGCGATTGGGGGGTTATCTGTAAGTCATCTCTTATCCAAGGTCGAATAATGTACAAGATTACCTAAAATCTAGCAATTCAAAGGATATCTGTAAGTCGCCTTGTATCCAACATTAAATAATGCAAAAGATTATCCAAATATTGATAATTTAAGGAAAATTTATAAGTCGTATCGATACAAAATATGTGCAAGACTTACCCGAGGTTTCATGCAAAGAATTATTGTCAATAACTAGAAAGGTTATCATGGAAACCAAAATATTTCACCTCAGCATATGATTACATGGTTGCAAGGACCGTTCTGCATAAAGTGTCGTCGGAGTCCAAAAGGGTCACCCCACTTTGAAGACATATTCAACCGACAAATGAGATAGTTACGTAATAACTAAGAGGGTTGTTATATCTATTGTTGCAAGTTATTTCCTTTCAAATGGGTATACGAAAGGATGAATTCATTTTTCAAATGATAACCCACGTGGAGATATGGTATAAGACGACATACCCCTTTCGTAAATTATGCTTAGCACTAACACTTTTGTTTGAAACATTTTTAAGAGCATCTGAGAGAATGAAAATCTCAAATCAAAACCATAAGTTCGGACGACTCCAGATAGGACGCAACATAACGTAGAACTCTTTCTTAGTAGAAAAATGAGACATAGTCTAAAGAGGAACGTCAAACTCTTCGGACGCGAGCTAAAGGATGATCGCCACTACCATACAACCACACCCCTGTTAGAAGGCATGTGGGAATTTTGGCATATTCTGGTTTCAGCTTCATCATCAGGATATTTCTAAGCTTATACCGAAGGTAAACTTCTCTTTCTTTCAAATACGAGTGATAGGACACCTAGAGTTTTGAAAATTATGTCCAGGTAAGTTCTTGCCTATAGATATGAAGGATCCCATATTCATGGTTAAGAGGTTACAATCCTCTTTTACGCAACTCGATCAACTTATCACTCATCCTGAGCCAAAGATCGTCTGAAATAAAAGACTATCTTTTCTACAGATTGAGTCGAACTACAAGCAGTTTGATTCTCTGATTCTCGGGGATATGTAGGCTGGGCTTTTTGTTGAAAACTCGACCGCATTCCAACATCTCCTAAATCTCTTTATTCCCCAACTTCTCGATTTCATCAAAAACTCTAAAACCGAGACAACCTGTTAATTTTCTTAAAAATCGTGCTTAAAATCAAGCTTTATGAACTACAAATGTCTTGAATTCTCATGTAATGTGAGATATGTAGGAAATCTGATATCGAGGTTTGGCCATAACTCTATGAAACTCATGCGAAAGCTAACCTCTTTCAGATTCGAATTTGTGGTCGGACAAAAATTAGGAACGTCAACCTCCCTTTGCCTAGGGTTACTTGCATCCACCCTTCCCAAAGGGAGGAGGTATTTGTTGACACCTAATTTTTACCTTTCACGACAAAATTTAATCTGAGTTTCTTCGATTTTTAATAAAATTAAAATATTTATTTCATCCGAATAAAAATTGGTCAAAATATTCCATACGTAATTTTGTCATTTTAAGTAGCAATTATATATTATCGTGTTCAACGATTAGAGATTATATAATTTGATTACTTAAACATTTATTCTATGGAATATCGGATTTTAATTAAGGATTATTTTAAAAATCAATATAATAATTAAAATATTTATTTAAATGTCATTTGTTCTTGAAAATAATTTATTTGAAAATATTTTGTTTGATCATGAAACTCGGGTTTAAATCGGTAGTTAATTTATTTCAAGCATCTATTCAATTTAGTCAATTTATTTAAATTGACTATAATTAAAATCAAATTGACCACGATTGCAATGCAATTGATCAATTGATATTTAGTGTGGTTAGCATTTAAATAAATTGACTAAAATTTTAATCTAAATTGACCATTTTTTAAATGGCCAAATTTCTACCCCTTTCATTTGGGCCACAAAAATTGGCCCAACATAACAACTTCAGTAGCCCTTCTAATATAACCCCAGCCCAACCAACATTAACCCATTTCAATTTGACCCAAAATAACTCATTTTCTCTTCTTTTTAAATGTTACCAGTCCAACAACAATAATCTGCCTCAGCCCATTTCTTAATATCCAAACTCGACTCACTGCCTTATCTCTAACAAAACAAAATAACGATCATACCCACATACGACACAGTTGTTATCACAGCAAACAAATATCGATCAATGATACCACTATCAACCAAAACCAAATTCGACCCGTCAATCATAAATAATTTGACACTAGTAACCCGTATCCCGTAAACCCAACCATCCAACTCAGAGACCCCGCAAAACTCTGAACCAGCTTCACCGCAACCCAAAAATCTGACGCCAGAACTCGTGAACTCGGTAACCTAAAATTTGACCCACGACTTTAGTTCACCCAAGCAGCAACAGAATAGCTCAGCCTTTTTTGTATTTGAAATTCAAATTTTGTACTGGGGGAGTACAAATTAGTTGTCAACGTTATCCTCAAGTGAAAAATGTCAAAATTGATCTCGAAACTCTCATCCCACATCGCCAAAAAGATAGCAATTCATCCTAAAATTTCTTCTATATAAGGCTCTTTGTTGAGCTGAAAATACCAAGTCTTGAAAGGAGAAAAACCTTTGAGCAAAAATACAGTGCATATTTTTTAGTAAAAAATTTTTGTCTCATGAAATTCATTGGCAAATCGAAGATTTTGAGTTGAGGACGATGTTTTTCGGTGGTGGCTGATTCCGATAGTTCATAATCCCATTTTGCTACCCCAAAAGAGGTAAACTTCTCGACGCTTTATTTTGATTCTACACCATTTTCGCTTTCAAAGTAGTAATAGCAATTTAATTCTCTCTTGTATGCTGGGATGTTCGCTGTAGAGACCTTGAGAGCCATAGGTTATGTGATTGAATTACGACTGCTATTTGGGATAACATTCCTAACAATTTTGATTTGACAATTTTCTGTTCATCTTTTACGTTCTCTTTTGCTTTAGATGGCATTAAAATTTATATTCATGTTTTAGCCTGAATGTTTGTTTCTTCTTTCTTTTAAATTCTACTTTATTTTCTTCTAATTGATAGTAGCAGTAGACTGATCATTTGAGTCATAACCACTTGAAAGTTTGAGTTCCAAACTCATGATAATGCTTACTTTACATGGTTTTTTTCTTTTGTCCCCCTCGACTAAATCTAAATGGCTTGATGAGTATTTCAGTAGTAAACGTCTGTCATTATTTTTTGTCTATGCAGAATTCACAAGTGCAATATGAGTGCTCAAATTTTAGCATAAATTGGTTTCTCACTCATGTGACCCAAAACCATGTGCCTCTTCACATTTTAAGACATACGATGTGCGATGTAAGTTGAAGCCTCCGTCTAGTATAAACACGCAATGTTTCCTTTATGAATTGAAATTGTGCTTAAGTTTGGTATTCCGTTAATCTTTTTATTTGCTCAATTAGAAGTTTAGTATGACTACAAGAGGTGTCCAATTTTAGTTCAATATACTGAGCCTTTTGATAATGTGCCATGTTGCAAAGATATTGTTAACAGTGAACTGGTATGTCCATGCTATAATCATTTTGTATAGTGATTAAGTGATTATTTCCTTTATAAACCCCTTGGTCAACCTATGTTGTTGCTTACACATATTAAGTCTCTACAACGTTTCAATTAGATTGAAGAATTCTTTTATCTTCGCCTGTCTAAATAATCATCTCAAGTTAGCTAAGAAGAGGTTACATACTCTGTCTTCATGTATTGAATCTACATTTTTTGTCATATCGAATTAGCTGAAATGTTAAGTTTATTTGTATATAATTCTTCTTTGTTGAATTGATATGAAAATGTCTTATGATTTCAACCGACTCTTGAATATTTGTTAGGGTCTATGTCGCATTGCTCGTAGTTAAGCATGTATTAATTCTCTTATATATGTCCCTTTTTTTCCTTGTGGTGATCATCTATTAACTACTTTTAATTTTTCTATTTTGTTTGAACTTTTTCTTTAAATTGATACGAATATGCATTATTATTCTCAATCGGCTTTTTGACTGTTTAAGATCAATACCACGTTGCCAGTTTTAGTTAAATTTGCATTAATTTTCTTTTAGTTTTTCCTCTCTTTGATTGGTCATGTGTTAGCTAACTTCCTTTACTTTATTTTCTTCCTCCCTTCTTTCTTTAATTCGATTATGTACTAATGTGCTTTATTTTATTTTTTTTACATGAAAATCATCTGAGTCCTACATGTACTCTTTCCCTTTTGCATATTCATCATGGACCAATGTGGCCTATCTTTCGAGTCGAGCTAGAAGAAAAATCTAAAGTCGAATTATATACGTATGCGAGAAGTTGGAAGAAGAAGAAATGGGTAGACACCCATTGACAAATTGACAAAGAGGCTTGAAAGTCTCATTACATTTTTCATTTATTATTATTATTATTATCATTGTTTCACTTGTGTTATTTCATTCAATTATTTACTGATTCATTCATTTGGTCCTCGAAATTAAAGTTGTATTTTAATATAGGTGAAGCGAAACTCGAGGCAAAGGTTCAAAAAAATAGTTTAGGACAGGTTATGGGTCGAAAGTCCAATTAAATTAGGACAGAGTTTATTGATTTGGGCCCAATGACCTAAATCTTTTACTTTTTCCCCTTCTCCTTTTATGTGCTATTTGCTATTTTATTTGCTTAGACTTAGTTGAAATTTCCGCTAAGTCGTCAAAATCGGTTTTTGTACAAAACTTGAAAAAGCAAGATTTTACCTTAATTGATTTCTTTTGGAAATTCAATATTTTCTTTTTGAAGTTTAGTCAAAAGTTATTTTCAAACAGTCCGGATAACCGCAAGTTAGCGGATATTTTAGGTGCCTTAAAAACCTTCCTAAAATGTTAATAAGAACCACTTACCTAGAATTTCGAAACTTGAATGATTTTTTCTGTTTGAATCATTTAAAGGTTTTTCTTAATTTCCCAAATAAATTAAGTGGCAACTCTAAAAGAGTTAAAATTTCCGTAAAACATGCATTATATGATGAAAATTTATCATTATCGAGGCAGGATATCAGCTTTTACTTGACATATATGCGCGAAGTAATTCTGTGCACAGGATTGAAATCAGACCATTATATTGAGTCCAAATGTTGTGGCATATCCATCCTTGTGACATCATTTTCATTTGAAGTCAGCTGGAATGTCATGCACTGATTTCGCTGACTTGAGCCAGTATATGAAACATATGGAATACGGACAGACCCTCGTAGTTAGTCCATGAAGGCACACCTTGTACCAGACTGTAATTACACATATACGTACAAAATTATAGCAATGAATATTTTAATAATATATGCCATATGTTTGATATAGACCGCCTTCCATAGACCATCTTATGAGCATTTGTATCTGATATAGGCATAAGATATCACCTAGGCAAATTTCTAGATGTTTTATAATAAAGAACAGTTTTAACACACATATGTAAGATAACAAGGTTATTTATATAATTCACACTAAAGTGTTAATAATCTTTGGGGGAAAGGACATGGGCTGGCCATTTAAAAAAAAATGATCCACAATTTGAAAATTTGGATAACTGTAGCCAATTGACCCAATTTAATTCTCTTTTTTAGCCATTCGGCTCAATTGGGCACATGCATTCTCTATACTCAATTGATACACTTTTATAGCACATTGATACACTTTTATACTATATTGATACACTTTTTTAAAAAGAGAAAGGAAATTCTATGCAAGCACATGCAGTCCCTATACCCAATTGATACTCTTTTATACCACATTAATACACTTTTATACTACATTGATACACTTGCAGTATCCATATACTCAATTGATATTCTCTTATACTAGATTGATACATTTGTAGAGTGCATGTAGAAACTATATAGAGTCGTATAAAATATGTATCTAAATAATAATTGTAGTTAAAAATTGTATAGAATTTGTATAAAAATGTTATAATTATTATATAGAATATGTGTGTATATATATATATATATATATATATATATATATATATATATATATATATATATATATAAACTGTATCATTATTATATATAAATATACATCTTTAACAATTGTATTCTATTAAAAGTATATAGTATTGTATTTTATTGTATAAATAAGTAAAACTAAACAAAACAAATAGTCTGTTATTTTAATAATGTTGGTGAATGCAAAATAATCTAAAAAAAAAAAAATTACTTGATTGTTTAAAAAGAATAAAAAAAAAAGTAGAATCTTTAAAAAAGAAAAGGAGCCAAAAAAAGCAGCAACAAAATTTAAAAAAAAAAATGAAGGCAAGAACGTGATCTACAAAAATGAAACCAGTGAATATTTAAACATTGTCCACCAAAAGAAGGCTAGAAACTAGGGTATCTATTTCTTGGCCATTCTGTTGGAATTACTTTCTACCGAGTAGCTATTTACCAAATTTTTAAATTTAGGTGTTAGTTTTGTGGAATTATTTTAGTTTTAGTTGTCCTTTCCCCTCATCTTTGTCCATAGTTTCTATCTTTAACGCTTGAGGTATGATATGCCACTAACACTAGTATATAGGTCATTGTGTCATATTGTAGAACTGTTACTCGTATGCTTATAATTCCTCGATCTTAATATCTAATTCACATGAGCATCTACACTTGTTTATTGATTATTTTGTCTGTTTCATATACTAGTACATATGTCATATGTACTGACGTGCTATATTCGGGGGCTATATTTCTGTAAATGCAGATTCTGGTATACTAGTCAGCACATTAGCAGACTTTCATACTAGGCACTCATTTAATCAACAAAGCAATTGATGAGTTTCTCCCTCACCTGGAGCGACAAGTGCCTAGTACTCCTTAATAATATTTATAAAATAGTTAGGTAAGTTGGAGTCTGTACCGATCATTTTTTATTATACAGTTGTAGATTCTATTATAGGCTTCATAGGCGGTGTACAATTATCATACGTAGTAGTAGTTTTAGTTGTCTATATAAGTACCGAATCCAGTTGGTTGATATGTTTATATACATAGTCCCTTATTATTGTTTATGATTAATAATTCTTGCACTAGTTTAGTTCAGTTGTATAACACATGTTCATACGGTTCTTATCTGTCATATTCAGGTTTGGGGCATGGCCATATTTTTATAAATAAATAACTCTTTAAAAAGATTATGCAATGCATGTTACTTTTAATACATTTAAGCAGACAATGCATAAGAAATATACCATCATAATTAGTACCAACACTACTAATGCATCATATTAAACACTATTTGTTGACACCAATTTTATTTCTTCTTTTTATCATTCTACTCATTCAAACATCTATTTCGTTAGGCCAAAACACTATTTTTAGTTAGGCCAAAACACTATTTTTACTCATTTTGGTAACAAAGATTATCTCCATTATTTAAATATCATAATTATTTCATCATCATCGTCATCATCATCATAACTAAAATTTCAAATTAAAATTTTGTCAAATCTTTTCACAATTAAAAAAATTCTCTTCACTATTTTCCTTTCAGTTAAAGAATACTATTATTCCCAAAAGATCACCTCAAATCCATATGGTCCTATTTTTCTACTCAATCACATGTTAATACCTCAAATCACTCTCATTGGATCTTGGCCACCAATTTTACCGCCTCCCCAACGTCTCTTTTCCGATTTTTTTCCTACTTATTCTGTTTTACCTATTAGAGATTCTAGTAACCAAAATTATAGGGAAGTTCCCCAATTACTCTTTCCTTTCCAATTTAGGAAAACCAATTCCTAGTTATTACTCCTACAAAACTTTCCAAATTTACACGTTATTTACTATCTATAAATGTTACTCCAAATCAAAAAGTCCCCACATTAGCAATACGCCAACCATGAACATGAACAATACTGACGCCGTCAATTCCACCGCCATGAATGTTAAGAAAACTCAAGGACGGAGGAAAATCGCTATGAAGCCAATAGCAAACCAGAACAGTAGGCACGTTACTTTTTTCAAGCGTCGCTCGGGTCTTTTCAAGAAAGCTAGTGAACTTTGCATTTTATGTGGTGTAGAAATTGCTATTATCGTTCAATCTCTCAAACGACAGCGGTTATTCACATTTGGTCACCCTAGTGCCGACGCCATCATTGACCGGTACCTCAGCGGAAAATCCGCCTCCGATCAGCAGTTCAGCTTTGTGCAACAGAACAATGAATATTTTTCTCAAATCTCTAGAGAATTGGATGAAGAAGAGATTATTGATGAATCAAAGAGGGTGAATGGTAATAATAACGGATTTTGGTGGAATGAGTCGATTGATGATATGGGGATTGAGGATCTTGATAAATTTGTGGATGCATTGGAAGAATTGAAGAAGAGAGTGAATATGAGAGTTGACGAATTGAATATGATAAAAGGTTCTTCTTCATTGCCGTCTACTTCAACTATGAATCAGGCTATTGATTATTGTGCTTCTGTTGTTCCTTTTGATTTCAATTAGGCCAATTTCTGAAGCATTTATGGCCATCTTTCGAATTTTGATATTCAAATATTTTTTGTTGTTGTTTTCATTATTTTATATACTAACAGCATTACTGCACTAGTTTCGCAACAAAAGGAAAAACTATGAGACTGAGTTGACAGAATATCAGAGAACATAAAATGTAAATTGTAGCAACATAGTCCTTTTGAGAACATAAAATGTAAATTGTAGCAACATAGTCCTTTTTAAGTAATAAAAGCTATAAGCTTCTGGTTGACGATATAATCATGTGGGCATTATAATGCATATATTGCTTATTTGATAATAATTATAATGCAAGAACTGTACGTTATATAGTTATAACTCATATAAGCAGAATTTCTTAGTGGAAATCAATTGTATAAATAACAATGCATTTTATGCAAAGATTAATTTTTCTTTAAGTTCAAATAAAAAGGACTTGTTAGGGCAGATATGAAATGCTATCAAATTTCATGAACGAAGAGAGACCGTGGAAGATAATAATTTCGAATAGTCATGGTACACTAATTGTAAGTTGCTTGTTGCGTAGCCATAAGCAACTTGTAAGTCGTTTGGCCATAAGCAATTAGTAAGTAGTTTACTTGCATTTGAAAACTTAAAATAGAGGGCCAATATCTGCCAGGCTCTATCAAGGCAGAGGCGGATCAGGATATAAAGTTAGTAATACTTAAGGAGATTTGAACCCATGATTAGTGGCGGAGCCAGCATTTTCACTAAGGGGGTTCATTAGTAAACATACGAACTAATAGAAGAGGTTCACTATTTACTATATATACATAAAAAATAATTTTAACTATATATATATAACATAATTTTCCGACGAAGGGGGTTCGGATGAATCCCTACTTGAAGGATAGCTCCGCCCCTGCCCATAACCAAGAGGTCAATAAAACTTTTACAAGTCCATCTATTCTACTAGACCAACCATACACTTTATTTATAGGTTCTCAACTTATAATTCTCATATATTTACAACATTTCTCTATATAAATGCTTGCTAGATCCGCACGAAAGTTAATGGGTTCCCGAAAATCCACACCCAGACTCCTAGATTCGCCCCTGTATCAGGGTCAGCAAAAGGAAATGTACAAGTCTCTCAAGTACGTACCAGCATTTTGTCCTAGTTGATTTCTTTGGAAAATAAGTGTCCACTATAAATTTGTCTCAAAAGTATTAACCCTTTTTGACTCCGGATTATGCCAGGAGATTGATCCCTAGTAATCTTCTTACAGTGCTTTCGTTTGATTTTACTAATTTTTGTTTCTTGCAGTGTAGTGTGAAAGTGAATTTCGGGCTTAATTAAATTGAATAATGGTTTTATTTCTTTGTATATGCTACTGTTGTACCAACTTACTGTGATTTGTTGCATGCAATAACATGACGTGTCGGTTGATTAGTCTTTGCATAAGGGATGGATGGTGGTTGATTTGGTGACAAACGTCAATTGCCACCACATATAATTTCAGTTTCAAGTTTACTTGTCTACAATACTCATGCTAAATCATATTAAAAGTTAATGATTTGTATGTTAAAGTGCCTCAAATTAAATAATCAACTTAGAACATAAGGATTAATTTGTTTCCAAAACAGAAGGTCCAATAGCCATTTAAAAGCCTATTCGAAAATTAATCAACCAACACATATGACATGGTAATAACAATAACGAAAAAATACATAAAGTAACATACTTATGTATTAAATTATAAAAAATAACAATAATTTTATCAAATTACATTTTATAACATTTGTAGCACTATTTTATTATGATTTCCTTCTTTTTACCGCATAGGAAAAGTAACCTTCAATTTTCCCTCTTTTCACGTTATTTATTTTCTCTCTCCTTATTTTAAAAAAAAACTTTCCGTTTTTTTCACCTTTACCAAAATCTTCCCGCTTCAATTTTATTTCCTTTGCACAATTTTAGCACTATCAATAAAGATTATTTTCATCTATTTCAGGTAACACTTAATTTAAGTATTGCATGTTAGTTTTTTTTTTTCGACTCTAATACATCTTAAAATTAGATTTGAAGATTTTTTTATTTTAATGGATGAACAAAAATCAAAATCATAAAAAAATAGTGGTATACGAAATTTGAATTTGGTGTCTGATTGTGGACCATCTTTTAGTCTCGGGCTAACTCAAGAAGATGTTGTTAAAGTTGTTTCATCTTCTTCACAGTTGAAGAAATCTCACAGATCAAAAGAGATTAGGTCGAAGTTTCGCAACGATCCAATTACAATGATAGAAATTCTGAAAAAAAAAAAAAGTTAAAGAAAACGTCATCTCCAAAGGAACAAAAAATTAAAAAAATCGAGAGGAAAAGGAAGGCTCAAGAAATTGAAGTTTTGAGTAGTAAGGTTGATAAGAAAGTGCAGAATTCTTTTGCTGATGATTCTGGAGAAGATAGTGAGGAAGAGTTATTTTTTTGTTGTAAATGTATTTTTTTAGTAAATATATTTTTCTCTAAGTTAAGATGTTACAAAAGTTGTAAGTTATGTATTTTTTGAAGTACTTAATATGTATTTTATGTTTTGATGATATGTGGAGGGCAAAATTCAATAGAAAGCATATTTGTGAAGATGATAGGATAATTGTGAAAATTTACTATTAATAACTAGGTTAATACTCATGAACAATTTCTTTTTTTTATTTGTTATATGTATTTTTGTATAATTGATATGTATTTTTTCAGAATTTGTTGTATTTTGGGCTATTCAAAATACATATGCATATTATATATAGTGAGGAAGAGGTTTCCTATTTTATTGTTGTAAATGTATTTTTTATTAAATATAAATGTATTTTTATTAAAGTTGGAAGTTATCTATATCTTTTTCAAGTAGTTACTATGTATTTTATGTTCTGATGATATTGGGAGGGCAGAAGTGAGTAGACAGCTTATTTGTGAAGATGCCAGTATAATTGTGTGCAAATATATTGTTATATTAAGTATTCATTAAGAGTTTATTGGCGATATGTACTTTTAGTATAATTCATATGTATTTTTCAGTAGTGAATGAATTTTTTCTCTTATCAAAATACATATGCATGTTATATATATATTTTTGTTGATTTGAATTTTTTTACAGTTTAATAAGTTGTACTTTTACTTTGTATAAGTGAAGTGTGACGAAATATTCATTCTCAGAAAATGTTCAAGATTTGCACCACATGTGCTCTTATAGCGATATTAATGGAAGCATACGCTCCATATTAAACAAGCAACAGTATAAAAACTTTTATGACAATACCATTTTTGGATATTTTATGAACAAAAAACATTGTGTAGTTCAAGCACAGTTGTGCAAATGTGTTATGACTCTTGAGGTTAAGGGTAGTTCTTCTTCTAGAGTAGCTATTCGGGCTAATGGCACCTTTCTTAATTTTACTCCTAAAGAATTTGTCATTGTTACTGAATTGAATTGTGTGTCTAATAGGTACGACTATGTTTTTGATGAGAGTGTACCAAATAGAATTTTTCAGAAGTAATTCAATGGTGCAAAAGTTATACAGAAAAGGCAACGGTTTCTAGCATTCACGGAGAAAGTTTGGGGGGAGAACAATGACAAGGATGCTGAGAAGTTTGCTATTTTGTATTTCCTGTATTCTTTTGTCTTATCTAATGTTGATATTTGGGTTATACCCCGACTACATTTTGATTTGGTAGATAGTGAAAGATATAAGAATTTTTCATGAGGTACTTTATCATTTGAAGATCTTGCGAGAAGTTTGAACAACAGGTTAAAAGCTAGTGATAAATTTTATTTGGTTCAAGAAATGCCATTGGCTATTCAAGTGTGGTTTTACGAGTGTTGTTCAAATGTCCCAAAAAAATTGCATTGAAGGTTGATAATCGAATTCCCCGATTATTAAATTGAAAGATAAATACGCCCAGACCACGTTTTGAGTATTTGATGGATGCTATGTTAAATGACGGTGGCAAGATTTGTTGTTAATAAATACATATATATTACTATATGTTTTTATACTATATATATAAATTTTCATCTATAATTTTTGAACAAATTCTTCAAATTGTATCTATATTCTTAGGTTATATTTAAGAACATAGAGCCAACTCAAATGGAATTGGAACAGTTTCTAATACTACAGAATGATGTAATGGAAGATGTACGTTCAATTGATTCGGATGATGACTTCTAGGATCCACCACCAAAACAGATCAATGAACATTTGAAAAAAAAATAAAAGGTTGATTCATCAACCCCAACTATAAAGAAACCATCAAGGAAAAAGCCAGTCAATATGGTTGATGATCATACGCAAAAGAGGACACCAACTCCTCGTGCTGCAAATGCTGCTTGTATGAAGATACCAGTTTTTAAGCCAATTCAACCACAATAGCCAATTTCTTCAAAAAGAAAGAAATTAAAGCAAACATCAAGGGTTATTTTTTCTCCGATACAGTCAAAGTCAGAGAGTCCTGTAGATGTAGAAGTCGTGCCGTATCAAAATCGGATAGTCCTATAGAGAAAGAAGCCTTCATTTCTAAGAATGTTTTTGATGCATTTCGTGATGAGTTAAGTTATTTATCAAATAATAGTTTTACATTAACCAATCTTAATCATTTTCTATGAAAACAGGTTCTTCAAGAGTTTAAAGCAATTCGTACATTAGTAAGAAAAAAGTTCAAACTGATGCTCAAAGCAATTTAACAAAGCAATGTAAAATTTTTAATATTACATATGCAGAGTACTAAAAAATATATATGCAGAGTATTCAAAAAATACATACCCTGTGTATTTAAAAATACATATGTTGTGTATTCAAAAATACATATTCAGTGTTTGAAAAATTCATATGCTGTGTATTCAAAAGTACATAGGCTGTGCATTTAAAAATACATATACTGTCTTTCAAAAAATACATATACAGTATTTTGATTATTACATATGTTGTGTGTTCAAAAATACATAGACCGTATATTGAAAAATATAAATGCAGTGTATTCAACACTACATATGTATTTATGAGTATATACATTTTCAGTGAACTCAAGTGATAATTATTTTTTGAACTTACATTTGTAGCAACAATATGAAGATGATGACTCTGAACCACAACATATGAATTATGATGATGCTGAAACATCACCACAACGATTCATTTCGAATGTTGCTCAGAATTTGAGTGAAAATTATGATGGTACAAAGGTATTTTTAATAACTAACATATGTTTTTTAATTTAAGTGCACATATTTAATTTTATTTTGTTTAACAGTTATATCTTATTTTATATATAGACTTATATAAACATATACAAAAGAATTTTTGTTTGATATTGTTTTAATTTTTTTGACCTGTTTGCAAAGGGTGCACTAATTTACATCCAGATAAATCAAACATTGAAATTGATTCTCAACTTTTAATTCCTGATGAGCTCTACTGAAGTATAAATTTGAATTATATACATTCTGCGAAGATTGTTCATCATGATTGTCCAGTATGTATAATGATTTAAATTTTGAGTTTATATGATGTAATAATTCAGAAGTAATTATCTATTTTTTATTTTTTGACAGATCAGTGATGATAAAGTGGATGAAACAAATTTGAGGAATTCACAGTTTATAATTTCAGATGAGTTGTTACCAAATCTAAATGCTTATCGGAGAAAAAGCATCACCACACCTTTATCGGCAATTCGAGAAGAACTTACTAATGAACATTTGAATGACAAAAAGTCCGAGTCTCTTGTTGAAGATCATTATCAAGTATGTATAATGAAAATATTTTTGTGTTTATGTGGATTATTTTGGACAGATCAAACTAAATTTTTTTTCATATTTTAAAGACAAACAAAGATAATGTTGTATTGAGTTCAAAATTAGAGCTGCATATAGAGGTTGATCTTATTATGGGGGAACAAATTATGAAACCTCCTAAAATACAAGATCTAAGAACTGATGAATAAAGGAATGAACCAGTTTGTCCTGATTCACAAAGCACAATCCCTGATGAGCTGCTTCCTAATATGAATGCCGACAGTAGTAAGAGCATCATTGTTCATCTCTATGATAATCGTGAACTTCAAACTCCAGTTCAAAAGTTCAGGATTAGGCGATCATCCAAATTCATGGAGTCACCGTACATGATTAAGTTTGGTTCAACAGTTGGTAAGTACACTAAGTTATATATATACTTTTAATGTAATATGTTATGCAAATACATTTTTATTAATTACATTTTTATATTCTATAACTATATAGGGAGCTCAACAGGACACATACGCATATTTTTCCAGAAACATCCATTTGCTTATCACCTGATTGATAGGATAGCGGATACGAAGATTGTCAAAAAATTCATGGATTTGATTTCTGTCAACCTTCTAAAAGTTCATGCAAAAAGGTATTTATTTTGATCTGTTTCAACTTTTTTTTAAAACTTAATTATATTTTCATGATTTAACATGTATTGAAAAAAATAAGCAGGAAGAAAAATATTGATCATTACAAAAGAAAAATCAATCATTTCAATGATGCATTTTGGAGTTGAAACAGTTGAAGATACAAACTGATTCTACCCAATGAGGTTCCCTGATCATTCATGGACAGACTCGGTTAGTATATTATTTTGATAGTTTTTTCTTTGCAGTTTAAATACATTTACTAATTAAAATACATATTATATTACATTTAAATACATACACTACTCAAAATACATGTTTTTAAATATATACAAATGATATGTTAAAAAAACATATAGAACTTATTGATATACATATGATTTTTTATCAAATCACATGTTGTTCAATATTTATTTTTCTTGCATTGTCTATATACAAGTGTAGTTTACAAATGTAGTTATACATACAAAATTTGTAGTCATTGGACTATAAACTTTATATGTATTTTATATTATATACACATGCCATTTTAATATATAAATTGATTGAAAGTTCTACGATTTCTGGTGATAATTACTATCGCAAATTGATGTTTGCTTCTACTACTTGAGGAAGAAGTCGAAATATGACCCCAACAGGTCTTACAAATTCAGCACAGTAGATTGCAACTTTATGAACATAATTAGGTCTGTTCATGATATTTATTCTGTGGATGAGGCAAATCTTAAGGCGGGAGGATAGGAGGTCCATCTTAATGAATATATCAATGGGTTCCGTATGCATGCTGCTGTGCTATGGCATACAGTGAAAGATATTTATATTTCGGTCAATATAAAGAAAAAACATCATTGGGTGCTAGCAGTTTTATCTTTCTCAGAGAGGTGCATATTCTAATATAATTCATATGAATCATCTGATCATCATTCAGTTGTTCTTGATGAGATCAAAAAATTAGCTGAGATTATCCCTTTGTATCTTCAAGCGTGTGATTTCTACGATAAGAAAGGGATTGATCTTCAAAATCATCCCAGATACAAAGACAAAGACTCCTCAGATATGTTTGATGTGTTATTTAAAGAGAATTTACCTCAACAATCGAGTGGGAGCTTGTAAGTATTTTAACATACATATATCAAAATTGTATGTTTGTACACAATATATTTTAGTTTCTTTTTGTAGGGATTTTGATCTCTATATGGTTATATATGCAGAGTGCCTTTCTTATGGTCACAAAATTCTTTCGAATGAGTTTGACCCCAACGCACTTCGTACAAGATATATTACACTTTTATGGGACTATGGCACTCGAAAACAAGAAGCAAATGTTCATAGTGATGTTGAAGCACCTTTGAGGCCTACAAGGCAAAGTCAAATAACTAGTGTCATTGAAGTTTTTGATGTATAATGGTTGATGAATTGATTACTTTTTATAGTTCAGAAACTAATTTATGGATGTAGGTTTTGACTATACAACTTTTTTTACGTATTGCATTAATTCTAATTGTAGGTTACAATAGTACTTATTTTGAACTAAATGAAATTAATTCAGTTTTCAAGTGGGTCTAATTTTGAATTGAACTAAAGATTAATTTGAATACTTTATGCAGTTCTACCTTTTTCTATGAAATTTACTTAAAAAAATTATAAGCAGTGTTCATTATATGCTTAAAAATACATATTCATTATACAGCAAATATATTTACATATGTAATGTTAAGAATAATCATTTAAAAAATGCATCTTCAGCATAACCAATATTTATTTTAATATGTGCTCATTCATCATCAATACAATTGACTATTTCAAGCAGCTTTTCATTTTACTTCGACATTTACTTTCAAAATACATATACAGTGTTCATATCTTGCTTAAAAATACATATGCAGTGTTCATCAATTGTATTTAAACAAAAAAAATATATTTGTAGTGTTAGTATTAATAGCTTCAAAAATACATCTGGAGCTTCCTAATATGTATTTTAATGTCGTCATTTATTATCAATATAAATGAGTATTTTAATTAAAGATAAATTTGACTATTTCATGAAGTTTTACTTTTTATTGGTAGATTTAGATACAAAATGGATATTCGTTGTTGTTGTTATTTTTGATTAAAAATACATATGCACTATATATCGTACGTATTTAGCAAAAAATACATATTTCATTTTTGTATATGTAGAATATGTCATATGTATTTAAATCTTTGATCATTTAATTCCTAAATACATTTTTGGTTAATCAAATTTACTAACTTTGCCCTAAACAATATCTACAATGTAAAAAATACATATGAAATATAGATTCAACATACATATGCAATATTCACTTTTTTCAACATATACATATTCAGTATTTAAATATAACTGTGTTCAGTTATCAAATGATGCTTTAATGTATTAACCCAAAAAAAAAATAGTTCATTAATACAAACAATGAAAAAAAATGTTTTAAGAAATAATACGGTAGAACAAATGTATCATTTGAGATATTTTCTAAAAGAACGTCTATTGTGATCCTTAGCTCCACAGCCACCACATGAATTGATGTTCTTCTTTTTTTAAATATATCCCGGTCTAATTTTTCACGTTCCTGCTTTGCAGGTCTTCCTGGAGGTCTTTTGAATTTTGAAGGCAGTACTATTTCACTAAGTACGCTCTCTGGAATTATTCAGTCTTCTTGGTATGGCAACGGATAGATTGAAACATCGTATGTCTTCAACACAGTTTTTGATCTAAACAAATTATAACAGTATGGTCCCTTGTCGAAATTCTTGCTATCCAACACCGCACAAGCATGTGCACATGGTATCTCATCGAGTTGAAATGCATTACATGAGCACTTCTTTTTCTTGAAGGAAACGATGAAGTGCTTTGTTTGTCGTGTACCGTATACACATATTTTGTGGTTGATACAATCTGATATCAAAAGGAAAATTAAATACACTGCTAAAAAAATGCAATCAATACTATGTAATATGTTGTAACCCTATCAGCATTTTGTAAAAAAAAAAATACATATGCAATAAAAATACATATTCAGAGTACATCATTTTTACTGAGCATCAAAATACATATGCAATGGTAAAAATTTGCAATACAAAAAAAATATATATGCAGAATACATAACATGTTTTTAAGTTTATATTATTTATGTTGCATATCTTTTCATTAATGGATTACTGAAAGGAAGATATTTTCTTACTAATGTTTTCATAATTGTAAATTGCACAAATCTAAAAGGTCATACCGTCATATGAGTACACAAAGCCTCGTTCTCTTTGAGTATGCCATTAAACTTTTTAATGAGTGTTGTAAAGGTATATGAAACCTCCTGCCTATTTTTGCAATTTTATTTTGAGAATAGCAAATGAACTTTCTCAAGAAAATTAAAAATTGGCAGTTTTCTAGCTGATACAAGTACTCTATTTATTGACTCTGCAATATTTGACGTCATAGTCCATCCTCGATGAACTGTTGCATACGACCTAACCTATTTTTCATAATCAGCCAATTTCAAATATTCCTTCACCCTAATATCAACTGCCTCGACTTTTTTCATTAACATGTAGAATTCTGACTTTGAATATGATTTGGCCATTATATAAAAGAGCTCTCTGATAATGCATCATGTGACTTTCTGTAAAAAAATTTCACATTTTTCATAGATGCCACATACATACATAATGTGGAATATCTTTGTACACATCACCAACAGCCTTTATTATACTTGAATTCCGATCAGATAAAACACACATGTTTTGTCTTTTCCCGTGTGCTTCCTTTAGATTCTCAAAGAATCAATTCCAACATGCATCATTTTTAGAATCAAGCACACCATATGCTAAAGAAAATATATGACCTGTATAAATAAAAAAAACTTGCACAGTGACATATAAATACATAGAGTAACTGCATATGTATTTATTAATAATACAGCTCAATAAATCTGTTTGTTTAAACAAAGAAATTATATCAAGTACATATAATTAAATGTAGCCGCACATCACTATCAAATATAATCAATTTGACATGTTTCATTCATGAAAGTTGGAAATACATATGTAAATCTATACAGATAGGTATCTATCAAGTAGAGATATGTATTATCAAGTGAAATACAGAAATACATATAAAAATACAATTAGTTATGTAATGTAATTATACAAAAATACTAATCTGCTTCATCCATCGTACATGCTATTACAAATACTTCAGTATAAATTCCTCTCAAATAACTAGCGTCAACAACTATGACTGTTCTACAATGATCTAATCCTTTAATGAATGCATGCAAAGCGATAAATACATACAAAAACTCATTCTTATCAGTCTTCTTCATTCTTATATGTGACTCAGGATAGGAAATATTCAACACATATAAGTACGATGGTAATTTTTCGTAAGATGCTAATGGCTTACCCCTCAACTCTTCTAACGCTCTTTTCTTGGCCCTCCAACATAAAGTGTATGTCAAATTCATACCAAAATCTTCCTTCATGTCATTTTTTATTTCAGTCGCACTGTATTTTCGTTTGTGGTTTTTGAATTTCTGTTTAACCATACCACCTATCAACATACTAGTAGCATGCACCTTTGGATAGATCTTGTCCTTTACCGGGTAAGTATGTTGAGGTATAAATTTTCTTATTAATTCTAAACATTCCAGAATCTCCCATATTTGATGCACGCATCAAAAATTTACAATTCGTTGATTTACAAAACAATGTGTAACTGCAACCAACATAATTTAATACATTCAAAATACATATCCAAAGTCATTTAAAAGAAGATCAAAGAGTTATAGAATGTACGTGCGTCTTCTTACTTGACCTTTTACTTCGCGTTTAAAATTTCTCCCATATTGTATAAGCCTTCATCGTTAACTTCAAATTTTTTTTCGTCAAGTAAACCTGGTCTTCCTCAACATGCTTGTATGTGGGTCTGAGATAATGACCGCAATAGTATCCATCTCAAATACATCTAATGCTGGTGTATTTTCTGAAACCATCAAAGCTCCTTCACTAGATGTATTTATCACCTCTTACAAGTTGTTACAGTCGGCTCTTCTATCAGCAACACACACAGATGAACTGGTAAAGCTGCTCCCTACAACTTTCTCCAATATGCTTACATATAAAGAAAGATAATTCATGTCTTGTATCTTTTTTTTTTGTATTTGTATTTAATCTGTATTACCACTGATCTGATATTCCACTATAATACGTTTGTTGGTTAAGCCCACACTTAAGTGAGATGCCAAAACATCATGCAACTCAATGAATGATACTGTTGTGCTCAACAATATAGCATCAGTGACGTAATCTTTGTAGTTTTTTCATACGTCCACCTACCAGAGTGCTTCACAAGAGCTGGTAGGCTTCCCATTGCTAACTGATTAAACCAACAATAAAAAAATATACATATTTGGCAGATGTTAATTGTTACAACATTCACTTTTTCAGTTTTAATCACAAACAAAGTTACACAGACAACAAATTATATCAAAAAATACATTTACATAATTTTTGTTTGAAGTAAAATACAACTGCAGCAAAATTTTTTAGCCATAAAAAATTTTCAAAAATTTATGTTAATGGTTAAATACAATCAAATTCAAAACCACCAAAATTGCACACAACCAAAACATTTGTTCTATCATTTTAGAAGATCCAACAACAACAATTAAAAATATATTTATAAATTTTTTGTTACATAAAAATTTTGTTACAGTATCTATTCAACGATAAATACAATGAGATACAGCAGCTCCAGATTCTAACAGAACTGAACATATATAAACGATCTTTTCATATATGTTGTTATACTATCAAATTTCGACAATCAAAAATACAAAATATCACAATTTCATCAGACAAAAAAATGAATTCGATCATTACTTGTTCTTCGAGTGCAAAAACGATTTAAATACCTGAAAGAACAATTAAGCTGAATTTTACAACAGATACTTCAATTCCGAAGTTTTATCGTGAACAAAGTAACATTGATCGTTGAACTTAACGAGACTGATTGTTCTAACTGATAGTGCACACCAACAAATACAATTAAATTTTGATTGTTTAATTAGAGAAAAATTGAAGATTCAAATTAATTTGAATTGTTTTTTTTTTTTGAATCACATTTTCTAAATTGAAGAAATAGTTTTTTAAATCTGAATAGATTTGTTAGCACATAACGGAAAAGGCGTGATTGAGGAGTTTTTAGTGGGAAGGAAATCTTTAACATTTAATTTATGAAATTATTACCATACTTAAATCAGTTTATTAAGGGCAGTAAAACAGTTGTATTTTGTATTTTTATAATAACAGTTTGCAAAAATACATATTACAACTTTTTAATCTATGTAATTATGAAAGTGTTGCAATGAAACTCATAATTAAGGGGACAAGTATGCTATTTCAGAATTTTGCCCTAACAATAATTTTAGCAACTAATTGAAAACTGTAATACCCTAATCCAGGAAAGGATTGCTCCAGCTTCATTAATTAGAACAGTTTAATAGCATGTAATCTTCAATCAGATAGGCGGCAAACGACAAGCCTGTTTGAATTGACTTAAAAATGCTTTTAAGCTCTACATAATACTTTCCTCCGTCCTAATTTTTTTAATTTGATTTCTCATTTTACTTATCTTTTTTCATTAATCAAGAAAAGACAATTTTTTTTTTCATGTTTTACCCTTTGCATTAGTTACTTTTTCTTCAAATTAAAATATAAATATTATTTAATTGGGGCACTATGCTAAACTAGCCATGTTATTAATTATTTTTCTTAATCAACATTGTATCATCTCAATAGGAGTATAATGTTTGGATAATATCAATATATATACAACTAAATACTTATTTTTAAGTTAAAATAAATTAAAAATAGTTAGAATTGATCCCTAACCTTTTTAGACATATAGTATACGCGAATCCAAACAGGTGCTAGTCTCTCTCTATAGAGAGGGAAGAAGGTTATAGACTTGTTGATGTGGCATGTCTTATCTTTGCTTCCTTTATTTTGCCATTTTCCTCAAATTTTCAGAGTTTTAATCCAATTAGTTCTACTAGGTTTTTTATTGAAAACAAAAGTTACTTTTATTAAACTCCTATTCAATGCACTTGTCACTTCCTCATGTCCTACACTTCACCAACAATTATAACGTTTTTTAAATTCCTTAAATTACTCTACGCATTTGGTTTTTCTGGGGAAGCTTTGGTTTCTCTTCTCTAAACAACTATATTCTCTATTTTTAATGGGATTTTTTCATTCCCAGCCACCAAAAGAAACATTCAACCATATATGTCAATCAAATAATAAAATTTGGGACTTGAAGATGAAATTTGGGCTTTTCACTCTAGTTTTTTAATACGTAATTGTTCTTAAACACTGTTTATATCAGGAACTCTGCAACTAATATGAAATTATAGAGGGGAAATAAGAGAGAAGATGATCAGGAAGAACAAGAAAGGACATACTAATCCATGATCTTGTGTGAACTCATGAGTACATTGTTGCTTATATACTACTAATTGAGTAAAGAAATCAGCTCATTCTTATCTACACAAAGCTGTAACTAACTATTCCTAAAGTTAGTTAACTATAACTAACACTCACCTTCCATATTTTCGTTTAACACTGTTACTTAACGGTCTTTTTTCTTTCTTTATTGACACTCAAGCTAGTTAATTCCAAATATGTTCAAGTGCCTAGCTTGGATACAAGGTATTCACATTGCACCTTGCTAAGACCTTTTGTCAAGATGTCGGCTGGTTGTTCTCTTGTTGAGATGTACTTGGTTGCCACTAGCTCTTTGCTGATTTTTTCTTATACAAAATGACAATCAATTTCATTATGTGTAGTTCTCTCATGATAAACAGGATTCGAGGCACGCTACTAAAAAAAATTGTAAAAAAAGACTTAAAAAAGAGACTTCAAAAGCCATCTCAATTGACGATCTCTAAAACATAGGTCGCTTTTTGTAAGAGACGTCATGAGGTTGCTTAAAAGCAACCTCATAAGGCGACCTCAATCGATGATCACTAAAACATAGGTCGCTTTTTGTAAGAGACGTCATGAGGTTGCTTAAAAGCAACCTCACGAGGTCACTAGATTATTTTTTATATTTTTCAAAAAGATACCTCATGAGATCTCTAAATTATTTTTTATATTTATTATTATTTTATTAAAAGAGACCCCATAAGGTCTCTATTTGATTTAATTTTTTTTCTTAAATTAAAAGACACCTCATAAGGTGAGATTATTATTTTTAATTTTTAATTATAAGCAATTTATTTAAAACATAAGCGACCTCTTACAGTCTCTTATTTAAGCATGTGGAAAATGAAATTGTGAAAAATAAACCTCATTAAGTCGCGTTGTGCATTTTCTGAAAAATGAAAATGCAAAATAGCAACCCCATGAGGTCTCTTTTCTACAAAAAAAAAAAAAAAAAAAAAAAAAAAAATAGCGGCAATAACAACTTTTACAAATGCCTACCATTTTAATTCAATTCAATAATATATAAAATAGAATCAATTTAATCGAGCTCCAAAAAACTCTCACCAATCAATCAAACTATAACAAACACAAGTAGATATAATCCAATAACCATTAATTGAAAATCAAATTTAAATAACTTGAAATTGAACGAACAAAATATGGAAGTCGTAATGTTCAGACTACTTTAAATTTTTAATGCATTCAAAAACACTTAATAATTCAAATAAGCCATCATAAAGTATAAAGTTTAGATTATCTAACACAATATTCAACTTTAACAATGCGTCGGTGTATGTCCACATAGTAATCCTCATAATCTTCATCTCTGATGGGCTCCTCAATCACATCTCTGTATTGACCATATACTTCATATGAAATAGGTAGATAGGGTGATCAAGGAGGCATACTACATCATTGGGACAAGGGGGAATCCCCTGGAAGCAAGTAATGCATCGAATTGGGCCTTTGCATATACTGTATATCCTTTTGCCTTTCCCCATCCTGCGAGGCCTTGGCTTCGCTAGATAGCTCAGCTATTTGCCGCTTCAAAGCCAAAATCGTCTTCTTTGACTCATCATCGTTATCGTGGGACTACTGACGCCTTCTAGTTCCAAATGAAATTCACGAAACGTTTGTTGGGGCAATTCATAAGCATATCCATACCTACTCAGGCCACCCACCGCATCTAACCATATTCTCTCATTCTGCTCTTTGACTAAGTGGTAGGTCCCGACTATCTTCTAGCAGAATTTGGCGAAAATCCTCTATGAATGGCAAATATCGATTCTGAATTTAATGATAATAATATTAGAATATAAATTTAGAAAATAAAGTAATTACCACTAGAAATAGAGGCTTACATAGGTCAGCTGAGCTGAGCTCGTGGCTCAACCCAAACATCAGGATCTCCATGGATTTTCTTCTTCCTTGTGTGTGTAGCTTTGAATGCCTCGGCCTGAGTTATTGATCTCCCAAGTTCCTTTTCCTGTAAACAAAATTAATTGAATTTTAATTGCTATGAAATAATGATTACGAAACACTGACTGAAACATTAAAAATATTCCATGTATATTGACTGAAGTTGATGTCTCATTCTGAATAACCGATGTACCAGAAAGGTTCTTTATATAAAGTAGATACACAATTCAACAATATTCTTCTCTTATATTTCTCGTAATTAGATACTAAAAGTTTAGCAATAATTCAGACGACACTATCTCAATTTATTGTTTATAACCAGAAATTTGTGTAGTAATCAGTATACACCTAAACTAAACGGACTGAAAATTTAAAAGAGAAAAAAATGGGCAGATTAGTAGAATATGTAACACAGGACAAAAAACAAAGTAAGAAGAACTGTGTGCGCACATAGCCGTGGTTATCCAGAGGGCTCCATAACTTTACTAATGCAGCTCTAGTTTCTTCTACAGAGAACTAAATTCAATAGCAAGTGAATGCTCATACGTATATTATCAAGAGATTTGTGTTGCTTACTTACCTTGGCATATCTACAGATTGTCTTCAGTATTTTCTTCTATAGGTCAATAATGGCTTACAGAGGTAGAGGTTGAGATTGCTGATGAATCACTAAGAAATCAACAAGTATAAATTGGTTCAACATAATCCCACAAGTAACTTTTGGGGATTGTAGAGTATACGCAAACCTTACCCCTACCTGATTGACATAGAGATATTGGAAGGGATTGTAGAGTATACGCAAACCTTACCCCTACCTGATTGCCATAGAGATATTGTTCCAATAGACCCTCGGCTTAAATAAAGCAAGTACAAATTGGTTCAAACTCATGAAAAATAAAAACAGATGAAACAAATGAGATTCAAGTTATCAGACTAGTAACAATGCTGACAAAATCAGACCACACAATCAGATTTCTCATAGAAAACTTTGAACTCTATGAAGTCTAAAGGAAAGCTTCCTAGATAAGTAGTGAAACTCTTCAATTGGGTAGACAATTATTCTGGCAATATTGACAGAGATTCACAAGAGGAAAAAGCAGGAAGAAACAAAAACGTTAATGTAATATTCAGAATCTCAGCCTCTGAATAGGCTAAATATACACCGATATCATTCAACCAGACTCACCAACTTAAACATCTTAATACAAAAATATTTCATGTAATAGAGAAGATCATTTCAAGTAATCTACAGCATCAACTCATCAAACTGTTTCCTGAGGTCTGGTAGAAAGACTCACCATTAATAGCAGAAAAATAATCATAACTAGAATCTAAAATCCCCGTTGTTGGATAATTAAACAAATATCCCCGAGTCTCTTAATGAGTTCCTCTGTGAGAAAACTATCACTTTTATAGGTCCTAGAAACATAAATCAGAGCTCTACTATGTCATATATATCTGGAGGTGACGGTGACAAATTACAATTAAATTGAATCATTGATGTAGGCTTTTTGACTGCTAAGCTTTGTCAGAAACCAAATCTACTGAGTAGTAGACTAGAAGAGTTGATAGGTGAAGTTGATATTGATGTTAAGAAGCCTGTCACTAGTAAAGGCTCAATTCCTAATTGGCAATCGTCTTCGGTTCTATCGGAGGAAGAGATGAACTTGGTGATGTATCACATCTATTCATGCTATCAAATTGCAAGCAAGCAAATTTCTGATGCGACGGGTGCAACTATGCTTGTGTAGTAACCTTTGGTTCCGTAAAGTTATTATTTATGGTTCTGGGTTCCCGCTCTTCTCCTTGTCTCTAGTTCTTCAAGTTCTGTTTTGGAATTAAAGATGTCATATTTTCAAATTAATGGTGTTGATTAGATTAATTAAACCAAGATGTTAACCATGATTAGAATTTCATGTTTTTCCTTACTAGATTTCTAAATATTCCAACAAGTCTGCTTTCCAGATTTTTGAAATTACAATAATCTTTACTGGTGACATTGAGAGAAATGGATAATGATGGACCATTGAGAGAGGAAAATTGGGATCATCTCAGCAATTTGCCTAGCAGCTCGAGAAGTAGGAAAGTTGTTCGTGGATGAGGAGGTGGTCGTCCGTGAAAGCTGCAGAAAGGAACTGCTGGCAAACTATCAGAATCTGGCAGGGCTGTTGTAAGGCCTACTGAGACGTTAACTCAAGTAATTATTAAGCAGGGAGAAATGCATAGGCAGAGACATGTACAAGGTCTCCGAACTATCAGGAAGAGGAGAATAGAGAAGAAAATTGTTAGCTACAAACACTATTTTTTCGTATACTAGAATTTCATGTTTTTCCTTACTAGATTTCTAAACACTCCAACAAGTCCGCTTTCCAGATTTTTGAAATTACAATAATCTTTACTAGTGACATCGAGAGAAATGGATCATGGTGGACCATTGAGAGAGGAAAACTGGGATCATCTCAGCAATTTACCTAGCAGCTCAAGAAGTAGGTAAGTTGTTCGTGGGAGAGAAGTCGGTCATCTGCGCAAGCTGCAGAAAGGAACTGCTAGCAAACTATCAGAATCTGGCAGGGCTGTTGTAAGCTCTACTGAGACGTTAACTCAAGTACTTATTAAGCAGGGAGAAACGCATGGGCAGAGACATGTACGAGGTCACCGAACTTTCAGGAAGAGGAGAATAGAGAAGAAAATTGTTGAAGAAACCCAACCAGATTATTTGGGTGATAGAAGCAGCCGGCTGTGTCTTGTAGTATCACCTAGAAAGCTTGTGAGGGAATAGTTTGGCATGAATGTAGAAGGAATAGAAGCCACAAATGACAACAGTATTAGTTTCCAAAGTGAACAGACCAAATGAATTAAGTAGGAACCTAAGAAGTGGAAGAAATATTGAAGGAATATATAGCAAATACGGGGAGTTAAAAAACTTATATTATCAATTTGCCAGCTCTATATGTCTTGTACTTTAATAGGTACTGAGGCAAATGGCTTTTCTTTTATAATAGTATGCTACAAAATATATAATTCAACTTTTGATAGGAAGGCAATAAGTCCAAAAGAAAAATAGAAACAGAACATAAACCAAGACATTAAAACCCGCTGAGATCATCCCCGTGCTTACACAGATGAGCAGATGCGTGAAAAATTTACACCGTGAGACCCTTATACAACAAAAATGATATCTCCCATGCTGAAGTATTTCAGATTTCTAAGAGAAATAACAAACATAACATGTTCTTAGCCCTCAAATTTGTCCAGAATAAATGTATATTGTTGTACTATCTATCCAAGCAAAGGAACCACTCAATCGATTATTTACAGTAATCAATCTGAATATTTCACTCATGCTTCAACCGCAACTTCACGACTTTGTTAGGAGTAAGGACTTCCTCATTGTTCAAATCCTTTCTTTCCTTTACATAATCTTTTCACTCTTTCCTCACAAATAAAAGAAACACTAGTGCAACTGAATATTGAATGAGAACAAAGTGCAACAATCTGTTAGCTTTGTGCTATTTGAGATAATATCAAAATAGCTAAATAACCATTTAGAAGATTCAAATCTCAAAACTTAGGATTAGAGAAAGAAGCCACCTATTCTTTCTCCATACACTTCTTAACTACGATTTCCTACAGTTCATTAGAGCCAACCAAGTATTTATAGACGTCAATTTGCTTATGTTTGTTGAGAATTCGATCACGCAACTTCTGTTCTATCTATCTATTAAACAGAAAACCCTAACTGTACCTGGTGCAGAGGCAGAATTTTCACTAACGGAATTCAAAATATAAAGAAGTAGATATGGTAAGAATCCAAGGAGATTCAGCATATACTATGTATACATAAACATAATTTATAGCTAAGGGTATTTGGACAAACCCCCTTGCGCCCCCTAACTCCGCCTATGGCTGCACCTAGTGACTTCATCTATGTCACACACAACCTAAAATAGAAAATAGAGCTTCTAAGTATTTATGGCCTCACACTACAGAAATTCAGAGCAAGAAATAGGAGATCAATACCATTTCGTTCATGAAGTGATAGAAAATCATGAAGCAAACCACAGAATGAAGTGAACCACTTTAAGAGATGGTTTTACACTACTAATGTTGTCCCCCCCCAACCTCGGACCTTTCAACCAATTCATTTGGACTACTTCATCCTACATTTTGTTAAGTCCATCCGTAGCCAAGATGAAGAGGAATGGTGAGAAAGTTCCCTGTCACAGAATCTTTAAATCCCACTAGAGATCTGTTAACCAACACTAAAAGCTTGACTTGTAGAGATGTTGAACTTGATCTATCTGATACACCTATCAGAAGACCCTATTTTCCTTAACTTAGAGATAGCATATGACCAATTGAGTTGAACAAAAGCTTTCTCTATGATCCAACTAGCAAAAAACACATGCTTCTCTACTTAAATAAACATAATTAGGAAAGTTATAATGAAAAGTCTAAAAATCTGAATTCTAATTGTACTCCTCTAACTAGTATAGTATAAATAGATCCATATATTTCTAACTGGAATGCTCCTCTCTTTAATTTTCTTTCCTTGCCGTAACTCCAGTAAAGTAGAATAGTAATATATTAACATCTATATGAAGTATGGCAAGCAGTAGTTGCAACAAGTCATTCGGCATCAACTACATGCTGCCAAAGCCAGAAGAATGTAGTGTATTAGATTTGGCACTAATACTCCAGTAAAAATACAACAACAACAAACCCAGTGTATTCCCACCTAGTGGGGTCGGGGGGTAAGATGTACGCAGTCCATACCTCTACCTCTAAAGAAGTAGAAAGGCTGTTTCCGATAGACCCCCGGCTCAAGTCACGAGATACCACACAAACTCATAGTAAAGCACAGCACTAGGTTACATAACATAAATACAGCACCCATAAGTATTAGAAAACAGAGGAAAGCACACAGATTCGTAATAAAACATGGAACACGGAATCATAACAAGAATAAAACCCCCACCAAGTAATTCCCTACACTAGCGACCCAAACCGGCCCTAGTCTTCTGCCCTAATTCGCGTCCTCCAGACCTTCCTATCTAGGGTCATGTCCTCGGTGAGCTATAACTGCTCCATGTCCCGCCTAATCACCTCACCCCAGTACTTCTTCGGCCTACCCCTACCCCGCCTAAAACCATCCAATGCTAGCCTCTCACACCTACGAACCGGGGCATCCATGCCCCTCCTCTTCATGTGTCCGAACCATCTCAATCGGGCTTCCCGCATCTTGCACTCCACTGGAGTCACACCAACCTTCTCCCGGATAGTCTCATTCCGAACTCTATCCCCTCTAGTCAGCCCACACATCCAGCGCAACATCCGCATTTCTGCCACCTTCATTTTTTGGATGTGGGAGTTCTTAACTTGCCAACACTCCGCTCCATACAACATGGCCGGACGGACTACCACCCTATAGAATTTGCCTTTCAGCTTGGGCAGCACCTTCTTATCACACAACACCTCGGACGCGAGCTTCCACTTCATTCATCCCGCCCCAATACAGTGCGAGACATCCTCGTCAATCTCACCGTTACTCTGGATCACGGACCCGAGATACTTGAAACTATCCCTCTTACATACCTCCTGTGATTCCAGCTTCACTACTACCTCATTCTCCCGCCTCACGTCATTAAACTTGCATTCCACATATTCTGTCTTGCTTCTGCTCACCCTGAACCCTTTAGACTCAAGAGTTTGCCTCCACACCTCTAATTTGTCATTCACACCCCCTCGAGTCTCATCTATCAGAATTACATCGTCTGCAAAAAGCATACACCAAGGCACCTCCCCTTGAATACGTCGCGTCAACACATCATCACCAACGCAAACAAAAAGGGACTAAGAGTAGATCCCTGATGCAATCCTGTCAAGACAGTGAAATGCTCTGAGTCTCCTCCCGCCGTCCTCATCTGAGTTTTCGCTCCATCATACATATCCTTAATTGCTCTGATATATGCCAGCGGTACTCCACTCACCTCCAAGCATCTCCAAAGCACCTCCCTGGGGACTTTGTCGTAAGCCTTCTCCAGGTCGATAAATACCATGTGCAGGTCCTTCTTCCTTTCCCTATACTGTTCCACCAACCTCCGCACCAGGTGAATTGCCTCCGTCGTCGAGCGGCCAGGCATAAATCCAAACTGGTTTTCCGAAATAGACACTATCCGTCTCAGCCTCACCTCGACCACTCTCTCCCAAATCTTCATAGAGTGACTCAATAACTTAATCCCCCTATAGTTATTGCAACTCTGGATGTCACCCTTATTCTTATAGAGAGGGATCATGGTACTCCACCTCCAAGCCTCGGGCATCTTTGCCGTCTTGAAGATTTCATTAAACAATCCAGTCAACCACCTTACACCAGCCTCTCCAACGAACTTCCAAAACTCCACATATGAACAAATGACTAAGATGCTATGAACAAAAAAAATATGGGACAAAAAAAATTCCTAGATTGCCCTTATGAACAAATGACTAAGATGCTATTTACACAGAGATTGATTATTTTTATTTCCATTCTAGTCCAAAAGATTTTCCTAGCAATTGATAAACCTTTGTCAAAGTTCGGCAATGCGATTGAATACTGGCTTAACCTTCAAAACGTTAACGGCAGATTACTTCTTAAGAGGTACTATAACCTTTTTCCTAATTTACGTGACACTTTTTGTTTTTTATGTGTGCTATCTTTTGGTTAAATTAGTGTGATGATTTGTAGGTAAAATTATTGTATTACCAGATAAGAAATCAGTGGCCTTCTTGTCATTTGTTGGTAATTTGGATAAAAGAGTTGAGTTGTATATTAAGTGTGTTGAAGTTGGAAGTAAAAGATACAATGAGGCAATCAGCATCATGGCTGCCAAAGCAGCTTATGAGAACAAAGCATTTATTGAAACTACTGTCAAGGATCACTAGAAGGTAAACTAGATAGCACATTAAGTGTATGGTATGAATGAAAAATGTTTTCTTTACTTTTTTTTGTGTGTTGAATACGTAAGCAAAAACATATATTCTAAGAGTATTTGTATATAATCTAAGCAAAAGTTATGAGAGTTGCGCATTGGAGCTTTGAGGATGGGATGATATGGAAAGACCCTACTTCTACTAGGATAGTTATTTTCCTCAATTTCAATGAACTTGTGTTTACAAATCAAACATGAAAAAATAAGAAAAGGTTTCAGACATGCACCCATTAATAGAGAAACCCCTAGGACAACACATTCTCTCATTAATAAGTCATGCGCAGCATGAATCTGAATTAGTTGGGCCAGTGGACTAAAATAAGTTGTTGAGAAAAAAAAGAAACAAGCTGAGAAACAGTGTACTGTTTACATTTCTAAGTCAAAGTATACAGTTTACATTTCACTCTCAAACAATTGAACTTCACAGGCTGAGAAACATAAATATGTGCGCAAGGGGGGAATAATAAATAAAAAGATAGCAAATCCACTACTGTACAGAACAACGAAACTCATCTATCTCGGAGAACCCCAAAAATAATGGCCCAAAACTCAGTGCCACTACACAGAATCTGCAGCTTCTAACTCATTAATCTTAGCCCTCTGGATGTGATTACTAATTAGCTACAAATCATGTAAAAACCACACTTTCAGTTTCTAGGAAACAAAAAAGACAGGTTTGAAGATGAAAATTCCAAACACTGTTGCCCAAATTCAACCACCCAATACGCTGAATAATTCCTCAAACGTCTATGCATTATCCCTGAATATTTTTCAGTTCTCACCATTGAGAATATCCAAATAAAATCTATTTGCTAGAACTAAAAATAAATCACAGGGAATGCTGAAATTTTTACAACTCTTATCCAGTAACAAGAAGTAGCAACACATATTCAATCGGAATGCATAAATCTGAAACTCATTTCTAAAACAAGACAACAAACGCCCAACTATTCATTACAATCTACACATTTTGAGAAAATTAAAAGAGACACAAGAGATTCATAGATTCACATTCTATTTTATACATAAAAAGAAAATATCAAATCTTGCAACCTTACTTGGAATGAAAGAGCCGACGGCGGATTTGAGAGAAGCTCGAATTTGAGAGAGGGAAGAAACAAATTTGAGAGAGGGAGTTTTGAGACAGACGGATTTGAGAGAGAAGGGAGCTCACCCTCTTGAATTGGGATTTTAAAAAAAAAAAAAAACTATAATAATTATTATTTTAAAAGTAAATAAATATTTTGACTTTGCACTTCTTCAAATAGCGATAGATAATTATTTTGAGTAATAAATATCAATTTATTAAAATAATAGCGACCTCACGATGTGGTAATGTTTAAAAATTTTTATTGACCTACTTTATATTTTATAAATTTTTAAAAATAATTTACTAGTGCTAAATTTTTCAGCATTTTATCTTCGACCCTTTAAAGTCTTTATTATTATTATGCAGATTTTTTTTTAGCATTTTGACTTCATGAGGTCTCTTTATTTTAAAATAAATTAAAAAAATAAATTAAGGGGATAAGCGACCTCATGAGGTCTCTTATTTTCGACATACTTTTGAGGTCTCTGATTTTAGGTCTTTTTTTATAACTTTTTTGGTTTGCTATCTGTAAAGATATCTACTGCTAACTAGTGTGCACACCTAGTTCTTTCATTAAACAAAGAAGCCAAACTAGTTCTACCACAGTAGTTGCAATACTTCTGTAATTAGCCTCTATTGAACAATAGGTCCTAAAAATTATAGCTTATTTCTTAGATTTCCAGGATCTCCTATCATGACAAAGTATCTTGTAATATACTTCCTTGAGTTTGAACAATAGGTCCAATCTGCATTACAATGTACCTTACCTCATTCTTGCCTTGACTTGATAGAAGTACACCTAGACTTGGTTTTTGTTTGACATATCTAACCGGTCTAACAATAGTAATCATGTGAAAGTTTTTTGGTTCTTGAAGAAACTAACTTAGTGTTTGCATACTGTAAGCAATGTATGGTCTGGTCACTATCAAATATAATAGCTTTTTTATCAGCCTTTGATATCCATGTTGCTTTACAGGAGGATTGTTTGGAATTGTTTTTACTGATTTAAATACTTATCATATTCTTTGGTAATAAGCTTAATATTTGTACATGGGTTCTTGCAGGTTTAGCTGCTCCAAGTCCAAGTTCAGAAATTCGTTCTAATGCATATTTTTCTTTGACGCATTAGAATACCTTGTTCAGACTTTGTGAACTCTATTCCTAAAAAGTATTTCAGCTCACCAAGATCCTTCATTTTAAATGCCTTTTTAATACTGTCTTGGCATTTTCAATCATCTCTAAAGTATCTTCTGTGATCAGCATATCATCAACATGAACTAGGACAATTGTAGTACCTTCTTTGCATGTTTGATGAAGAGATAGTGATCTAGTTGACTTTGTTTGAACTACATTCAAATAAGAACCTTTGATAATTTTGCATTTCATTGTTGGTGCCTATTTTCGTCCATATAGGAAATTTAAGAGTCTACATACTGGTTTTTCTCCCCCTTCCCCGCCCCCCCTATACTTGACTCTTAAATCTCTGAGGAAAATTCATGTATACTTCATCATTCAAGTAACCTTTTAAAAATCCATTGTAGCATTTGGTGTATAAATCAGTTTTTTAAGTAGCAATTATTAGAGTTATTTTTATTGTCTTCATCATACCCACTGGAGAGAATGTCTCTTCATAGTCGATTCCCTCTTTTTGGCTATATCATTTTCCACCAACCTAGCCTTGAATCTTTCAACTTCTCCAGTATCTTTATACTTAATCTTAAATATACATTTACATCCTATAGGTATCTTTCCCTCCGATAGTGTAGTTATCTCTCAGGTTTGATTCTTTTCCATTGTATCAAATTTATTTCTTATAGCCTTTATCCATCTAGGACCAATCATAGTTTCACTATGAATTGTAGGCTCAGTAGTAGATGTAGAATTTACTAAGTAAGCCTGGTACTTTGGAGCAAGATTATAATAAGACAAGAATTTGGCCATACCATAAGGTTGATCCTTGTGAATATTGAGTGAGACAAAATCCTTCATCCAAAGAGGTGCTTTTATATCCCTTTTAGACCTTCTCTGCACTTCTTGTATAGGATTTATTATAGTTGGTTGTATGATTACTTGAGGAATTTCTTGTATAGGATTTATGTAGCTGGTTGTATAACTTGCTGAGGCACTTCATGTTGAACAACTGATGGCATTTGTTGTACAACTTTATATGTTTATTGAGCTCTTAATTATATTATATCATAACTATCATGTTGAAATAATATTTCATGTTACAGATGTTGAACTAATGTGTCATTTAGCTGGTTGACAATAAGGTGTTGTGAATCAATAGTTTGGGTCTTAAATCCTCCCTAAAGCTTACATTTCTGTTGACAAACAAGGTCTTGTTAGTAATGTCATATCATATATATATATATATATATATATATATATTATATATATATAAAATCATATATATATATAACCTTTTTGGGTTTCAAAATAACACATAAGAATAGTTTGTTGTAATGCTCCGAATATGATACCCGGAATGCTACACAATGCTAGCAATCCCGAAGGAGCACAAACTAACTCATGACTGCTACACGGTGCTAGCAATCCCGAAGGAGCACAAACTAACCCATGACTGATATCTGTAACTGAGCACTGCATAATATACTATATAAATTCAGAATAAAAGGTATGAAAGGCCATAAGGTTCAAATATCTGATAAAAACATAACATCTAGAAATACGGTATATCAATACCAAAACTGAAATAAACTATCTTAACATGCTAGTCTGAAAGCCTCTAAACTGTTTGAAAATTGTAGAGTTGATGGGACATGTCCCCAACTAACTCCGTCTACTAAAACTGAAATAATAAAGTAATGAAATAATCATGTTATCCTAGAATGATGAGGACTCACTGCAAATCTACTGTTGCTGGCTGAATCTGAAGCTAATTGCGATCGGGAACTTGAGCGTCTGAACCTATGGTATAAAATACCATAGGGCAGAAGAAAAGTATGCGTCAGTACGTCTGAATGTACTGGTATGCAAAGTGAGGTAGGCTGAATACATGAGTTTCATATGCATGAACAATACAAACTGGTTGAATAACATGAATGTGAGAATACATACATGAATATATAACTATAAATGAGATCATGATAATACTAACTACTGAGTCTGAATACTGATAACATGAGTTTCATGTAACTGATGTATTGTTAATTGAGTGACTGAGTCTGACAGTCCTAATTCTGATGGAAGTAGCTGAGTTTCGTACTGACTTGAGCGACTGTATCTGATAGTCTTGAATCTTAAGAACTATCTGAGTTCTTTTATTGAGACTAAGATTGAGACTGTGGGAGGTAATCATCTAACCAACATGCCCCGAATCTGAACTGGTAGGGTCCAACCTGTCACCCTAGCTGGAAGGGTTTCAGTACCGTGCCACGGGTAAAAACAAACTATGAGTTAGCCCTCTCTGGCAGAGAGCTCTTCTGTCAACACCTCGTAGTAGGAAAACTCAAATAAGATGTATAATCCCTAGACTTGTAGGGGTACATCTCAACCTACGCTGGCTACGTAGTTATGGAACGCAAAGATTGCTTCTAAGGATCACACCCTCTACTGGTTGACAGGTGATTCCTCATCCCTGGGTTCACTCGGTGCTGAATCCTACTCCCAACTGAATAGACACTGAACTGATTTCCTAGTTCATACTTGGCTTTACTGAGCAATCAATGTTCGTGTTACTGACTGAACTGGACTGATTTCACTAAGTTCCGTTGACTGGTGGAATACTACTAAGATCTGATTACTGACTAAGATTACTAAGTACTGTGAAGGACTAGACTGATACTGAATTTACTGAATTTTCCAGAGTCATGTGACTAACTGAATTCTAAGGATTATGGCTTGATTGAGAGTATATTGAAAACTGACACTTTTCTCTAGGCACATAGCTAAATTGTCAGGTACAAGTACCCCAGGACTCGATAGCATGAAACTAACAAGATATGGCACTTCTTTGAATACAGAACCATAGGCCACAATTCAAAATACAATCATTAGGGGATTTCATGAAGCACTTGATATTCATAATCTTGTACATTGATAGGAATGCATTCAAACATGTCATAATTTCACAATTCTAGTCTCATGAGCATTCCATCAAACAACTATAAGACATAGATTTAGCATGGGAGTCATTTTGAACATCTAGTTGTAGCCTAAGTTCATCATTTAGATCAACAAAGGGTCATAAAACACAATTCTACTCACTTAGGCATTTTATCAAACACATAGGATGCATATACTTAGGCTTGGGCATGAACACTAAACAATTACATCTTGGCTACTTTAATCAACTTAATTTCATGAAATTCAATCCATATGCTAACATAATATCAAGGAATACATAAAGATTCCATCATGGAAACCATCAAATCAACAACATGGATACAATTTCAATCCACAATATGAACATCATTATTTAAGCATTATAAAATGGTTTCTTGAACTCCAAGGATGAAAGTGATCCTTGGATGAACACTTTACATACCTTAGATGGAAGTTTCTTGAAGATTAATGGTGGAACCTCCTGGATTAGAACCTTCAATTGAAAACCCTAGACTTGTTCTTGAGGGAATTTGAGAGAAACAACTATATCTTGTTAAAACCTAGCTAAATCTTGTGTTATAGGCTTATATAGGGGGTGGGAAATTGACTCTTTTTCCCTTAAAGATGCGAATATTTAATGACTGAAAACTATACATCGATGCGATTGGCGACGCAGCGCGTCAATGACACCGACGCGATACTTGACGCATTGCACCATGATAGCATCAAGCCTCAGTACTTTTGGCTCTAGCAACCTGCAACAATGTTAACCAATGTGATAGGCGACGCGGCGCACCACTATCGCATTGTTCCACTATTTTGGGACACCAAACGTGGTCTAAACGAGGTTCAAAAAGTCCAAAACTTGTCCGGGAACACCTATTGACCTCCCTGATTATGAATTAGCAAGAATACTGACCATTAAAGGACATTAAGGCTGCGAAATAAGATTTTCCACTTTCAAAGGCAAAAAATAAACTAAGTCTGGAAACTTAGCTAGAATTTTCTAAGTCTGGGACCCCCCTTGACAAGCTTAAAGGACTGAATTAAGCTTAGAAATTTTGTGGGGTCTTACAATATCTCCCCCTTAGGAATATTTGTCCTCAAATGGGACTGACTAAGATGGGAGAATTGATAAGCTGAAGTACATACTGAACATAAACAACTAAAACATCAGTACATGACTGATAAGCTGAATGTATTATACTGAACATGCATATCTGATGCATGAATAGCTAACTGAATGAATGCATGACTGGGATTACTGGTAAACTGAATTTATCAAGTTGAGCATGCATATCTGATGCGTGAATACATGACTGAACTTACATAAACGTATGACTGAATATTCAATGGTAATTGATACCAAGATTATAATGGGAATCTGAGCATGAAACTGAATACCAAGTTTGTAATGGAATCTGAACATGGAACTGAGTGAATTCATGAAAGACTGTTACCTTAAACAAAAAATACTGATGAACCCGAGATCATTTACTGGGCATGCGTAAATGGGAACATGGAACATATCTGAGCCTGAAATGTGGTATATAAACTGAATATTGTGATCTGAACTGAGTACCTTGAATACGTGGCTTGCGGCTAAGGTCGAAGTTTGAGGGTCAAATTATGAGTACCCTTACTCTTAACTATATTCATACGAGGAGAGAGAGTGGTATGATTATGTCATGAAAGTTTGGGGGATTATAGTGTATCTCCCCCTTGGGAGACTAGGTCCCTCGAAGAATACTAATTTTTGTTGAGATACTGAGAAAAACTAGGGCGATGTACAAGGCACCTACAAACTGAATTGAGACTGAATATCTAGGATCTGAAACTAAGACGTGATACATGAACTAAGCTGAGCACGCAACTACCTCGTTGGTCCATCCTAGAAGGATCACATTCATGGGACTCCGGATAATGCGATTAGATAGAACGAAGGGAAAACACACCATCCGAACTTGTTCGCCTGACTGCTAAACTGAATTACTGGTTGCTTAAACTAACTCATACTAAAAACTTATACTTAACTGAAGTACTTCTCCGACACTCTTTCAACTATACTCTCCACCTTCATACGACACGTCACTCGAGACCACCAAAAATATTTATATGGGTATTGAGACGACTGCTTAAGTATACTGCTCATCTGATTAACTGAAGGACTGATAACTAAATGTTGGGTCTACAAGATGTAAGACCCCATAAAAATATTGCATTTAAATTCAGCTCGTTTGGCTCCTTGAAGCTCAATATAAGGTCCAACACTTAGAAAATTTAGCTAAGTGTTCAACACTTAGTCTTATTTTAGACCTCCAAAATTTGGGGATTTATTTGACGACCTTACCGATCTCCATTTTTAGATTTTCAAGTTGTGTTACGATGGGGCAAGGTCGTAGTACATCCCGGGTGAGTTTCAAAATTTTTAGAGTAGCGTAAGGGCATGTTTAGATGCCCAAACTAGTAGCTCAGGGAGATCTACCCACGCCGCCTAGCCTAGAGCACCGCTCTAAGCAAGGCGCCGCCCTGGCTAGAGTGGGGGACTAGCTAAGTGTCGCCTTGTAACTCCAGTGGGTGCTTAGTTTTTTAGCATTCCACCTTCGTGTTTTGAAGGGCATTTTGGTCCTTTTCCACCCATATATAAGCTCCCAAAAATGTGATTAAGGCCTCGAACACAATAATATACTTCTTTTCATCAAATTCTCTCAAGAAAGAGAGCAAGGGTTTCAATTAGAAGACCCAAAACCAAGCGATTTCATCGATAGTTTTTAGAGAACTTTCAATTAAGGTAAGCGTATTGTTCATCCACGGATTTCTTTCATTCATGGAGATCAAGAACCAAGTTTTAAATAACAAATTATGATTTTAATGTGTTGAATGATTATGATTATGTTCACGTTGATGGTTGTTATTGGTGATTCAAGATGGTATCTTAATGTGTTTCTATGAAATATGTGAGCATATTAGTTGAAACCAATGAGTTTTGGGGTGGTTTAAGATAGTTAAATTGATGATTTCACCTATGCCATAAAGTGTGCATGTAAGGTGTTTGATGAAATGCCTATAATGATAAAATCATGTTTCTTATGACTCAATAGTACTTAAATGACAAGTCCATGCAACCCCTTATGATTCAACAAACATTTCATGCTATAGTTGTATATTGATTGTTGTGTTATAAATTGTTCATGATGTTGAAACCATGCAAGTATTTACATGTTATATGTGTTCCCTTCCATGAGCAAGAATATGATAACCATGTGAAGCATGAAATCCCTTATTTATGGCATTATGAATTGTGAACTCTATTTCTAAGATCAAGAAGTGTCATGTGGTGTCAGTTTCCTTCCATCAAGTCTTGGGGGTACTTGTACCCAAAAAATATAGTTGTGTGCCTAGAGCCAAGTTATGCTTTCACGATATCCTCAGTCAAGCCATGTTCCATAGAATTTAGTCAGTCATGTGACTCAGAAAATCTCAGAAATCTCATAATCTCAGTCAAATATCAGATAGCAACAATATTTTGTTAGTCAATGGAATTTAGTAACTCAGTCCATGTACAATTAGTTAATCATGTTCAGTCTCTTCAGATAGGAGTAAAAGTTAGCACCGAGTGAACCCAAGGATAGGAACACACACTATCAGATGAGGGTGTGATTTTTAACAGTCATCTTTGTGTTCCAGAACTATGTAGCCAGCATCAGATGAGGGTTGATGAAGTGGATAAGCACTGTCAGATGAGAGCCCCACCATTCTCTTTTAGGGACACTATCAGATGAGGGTTACCCACAACTTGTCTTTACCAGTGAATCGGTATTGATACCCTTCCAATCAGGGCACAAATTGGACCCCATCTCAGCTATTATAGCTCATTTGGGGCATATCGGTTAAATGACTACTTACCACAGTTTCAATATCAGTCTCAGTAAAATAACTCAAATAGTTCTTCAGATTTTAGAACTGTCAGATACAGTCAACTCAGATACAGTGCGGAACTCAGATAGTTCCATTAGATTCAGGACTGTTAGATACAGTCACCCATATTAGCACTTATATCAATTATCAGTACATTATTTCATCAATATTCAGATCCAGTAATTATATATTCATGGTATCAGTGTCTGTTATCACGTCTCATAAATATATTCTCACGCTCATGATAGTCAGTCAGTTATTATTATTGTTCATGCATATAAACCCCATGTATTCAGCCTACCTCACTTGCATACTCAGTATATTCCAATGTACTGACGCGTTTGCGCTATGGCATTTCTTTTTATTTTACACCATAGGTTCAGAGGCACGACTTCCAGATCAGCAGCAGCAGTAGCATTTCGGTACTCAGAGTTTTAGCAGTGAGTCCTAATTCCCTAGTTGGGGACATATCCCATCAACTCTTTACTTAGAGTATTCAGACAATTAGAGGCTTTCAGACGATTACAGTGTTTTCAGACTATCATGTTTCAGACTTCAGTATTTCAGTTTTGTTTTGGTATTATGGTACCATTTTATTCAGACATCATTATTTCTTAGATTATGTTCAATATTGAACCTTATGGCCTTTGGTTCATATTTTCGCATTTATATTCATATATTATGTAGTTCACAGGTACAGATATCAGTCATGGGTTAGCTTATGGTCCTTTGGGATCATGAGCTCCGTGTAGCATTTCGATTCAGAAAAAATTGGGGCGTTATAAACTTGGTATCAGAGCCTAAGGTTCAATAGTGTCCTAGGAAGTCTGAAAGCTGCATCTAGTAGAGTCTTGTACATAGGTGTATTGTGTGTCACATTTATGTACAGAAGGCTATAAGATGTTTTAGGAATAGTTTCTCTTATTTCAGTATTCATGTCATGCCAGTGAGCATAGTCTCAAGCCAATCTCAGTCCAATCCACTTCTTTGCTTTATTTCAGAATATGCCTCCCAAGAGAAGAAATCAGTCAGTCCCTCAGCCCGAAGAACCTTTGGGCGATCTTATTTTTCATGCGGAGTTTAGGACCGATTTACCACTCTTGCTCATTCAGTTGCTACCCAAAATGAACGACCAGCTGTTGTTCCAGCCAACCCAGTGGCTAATTCAGCTGCAGCTAGGATTCGAGACTTCACCCGAATGAACCCTCCATCCTTCCTCAGGTCTAAGATAGATGAAGACCCTCAGGAATTCATTGATCAAATTCAGAAAGTGACAAATATCATGGGAATGACTACTATTGAGAGTGCTGAGTTAGCCACATACCAGTTGCAGGATGTGGCTCATACTTGGTACAAGCAGTGAAAGTCTGAAAGGGTAGATGATGCAGGTCCTATAGAGTGGAAGGAGTTTTTCACGGCATTCTTAGATAGATTCTTTCCCCAAGAGCTGAGGGAGACGAAGGTGCTAGATTTCATCAACCTCAAGTAGGGCAATATGACAGTGAAAGAGTATTATCTCAAGTTTACTCAATTAGCTAGATATGCCCCTCATATGGTTACAGACAACAGAGCTAAGATAAGTAAGTTCATTTTAGGGGTGAATGATAGCGTGGTAAATGAGTGTAGCTCTGTGATGTTGAACAGTGACATGACTTTAGACAGGTTTATGACTCATGCCCAGCAGATAGAGGAGAAAAAAAGTTATGGTGAGGGAGAGGCAGAACAAGAGACTAAGGTCAGGAAATTTCAACTTTGCTTAGCCCAGAGGAAATCGTTCTCAGTTTCATCCCAAGCTATCAATTCCAGCTCCTTTTACAACCAGTGCTTTAGTTCCAAAGTTTAGAGAGGGAAATAGGGATAGGGCGCTAGGCTATAAGACCAAGGCAGTGTTAGCTGTGCCCGAACTAATCCCTTTTGTCAGACTTATGGCAAGAACCACAAAGATGTTTGCAGAGCTAGTAGCGCTTTCTATTTTAGTTGTGGCAAGCTAGGCCACAGAGTTAGAGATTATCCCTGGTTGGGTTATCAGGTCAAAAGAACCGTTCTGCAACTCAGTCTTCTCCGCCAATTTAGATCAAGCTCAAGGTAATAGTTTTCATTAAGCTTATTCAGCTTCAAGTTCAGTATTTAGTACAACGTGGTATTCAGTTTCATGCTTTTGTTTTATCACAAACTTGGTATTAAGTGCCATTATATATTTAGTCATGCATACATGTATCAATTCTGTATATAATCATGCATCAGATATGCATTCTCATTGCTAGAACTTCAGTTATCAGAAACCTCAGTCATGGATTAATGAATTAGTTACACATGCATCAGATATACATGTTCAGTACGATATATTCAGTTTATCAGTTATGTTAGTCATGGGATCATGTTTCAGTCATTCATGTCCAGGTTATGTTCAGCTTATTATTTCCTCTTTCAGTTAGTATCATTTGAGAACGAATGTTCTCAAGGGGAGATATTGTAAGACCCCACAAAAATATTACATTTAAATTCAGCTCGTTTGGTTTCTTAAAGCTCAATATAAGGTCCAAAACTCTAAAAATTTTAGCGAAGTGTTCAACATTTAGTCTCATTTTAGAACTCCAAACTTCGGAGATTTATTTGACGACCTTCTCTATCTTTATTTTCTAATTCTCAAGTTACGTTGTGATGAGGCAAGGTTGTAGTACATCCCGGATGAGTTTTGGAATGTTTGGAGTAGCGTAAGGGCATGTTTGGGTACTTAAACTAGTAGCTCAGGGCGATCTACCTGCGCTGCCCAGCCTAGAGCACCGCTCTAAGCAAAGCGCCACCCTGGCTAGAGTGGGGGACTAGCTAGGCATTGCCCTGCAACTCCGGTGGGTGCCCAATTTTTCAGCATTCCACCTTCGTGTTTTGAAGGGCATTTTGGTCCTTTTCCACCCATATATAAGCTCCCAAACACGTGATTAAGTCCTCAAAACATAATAATATACTTATTTTCATCAAATCCTCTCAAGAACAAGAGCAAGCATTTCAATTTGAAGACCCAAAACCAAGCGATTTCACCGATAGTGTTTAGAGAACTTTCAATTAAGGTATGCTAGTGTTCATCCACGAATTCCTTTCATTCGTGGAGCTCAAGAACCAAGTTTTAAATAAAAAATTATGATTTTTATTTGTTGAATGATTATTTTCATGTTGATGGTTGTTATTGGTGATTCAAGATGGTATCTTAATATGTTTCTATAAAGTATGTGAGCATGTTAGTTGAAACCCATAAGTTTTGGGGTGGTTTGAGATAGTTAAATTGATGATTTCAGCTATGCCATAAATTGTACATGTAAGTTGTTTGATAAAATTCCTATAATGATAAAATCATGTTTCTTATGACTCAATAGTACTTAAATAACAAGTCTATGCCACCCCTTATGATTCACCAGAAATTCCATACTATAGTTGTGTATTGATTGTTGTGTTATAAATTGTTCATGATGTTGAAACCATGTAAGTATTTACATGTTATATGCATTCCCTTCCATGAGCAAGACTATGATAACCATGTGAAGCATGAAATCCCTTATCTATGGCATTATGAATTATGAACTCTATTTCTAAGATCAAGAAGTGTCATGTAGTGTCAGTTTCCTTCCATAGAGTCTTGGGGGTACTTGTACCCGAAAAATATAGCTGTGTGCGTAGATCCAAGTCATGTTTTCATGATATCCTCAGTCAATCCATGTTCCATAGAATTTAGTCAGTCATGTGACTTAGGAAATCTCAGAAATCCCATGATCTCAGTCAAATATCAAATAACAATAGTATTCTGTCAGTCAACGAAATTCAGTAACTCAGTCCTTGTACAGTTAGTTAATCATGTTCAGTCTCTTCAGATGGGAGTAGAAGTTAGCACCGTGTGAATCCAAGGATGGGAACACACACTGTCAGATAAGGGTGTGATTCTTAGAAGTCATCCTTGTGTTCCAGAACTATATAACCATCATAGGTTGAGACATCAACACTGTCAGATGAGGGTTGATGAGGTGGATAAACACCGTTAGATGAGGTCCCCACCATTTTCTTTAGAGGACACTTTCAGATGAGGGTTACTATAATACCCCAGGAAATTTTTCATTAAAATTTTGTGTGTAAACGTGTTGGGTTTTATCTTCTAGAATGAATTATAAATTTTTCTTGTGGAATGTCTTAGATTATGACCCACCATTTCGTAGATTATCGAATAAACTTTCCAACGATATATGGATCATCTAAAACATACACCCGAGCGACGAGTTATGAATATTCTGATCGAACCGTGAATAGTAGTGAACAGTAAAACGTGCAGGAAAAAGTACTGAGGCCTGGCGTATTTTTGCTCCAATTTTAAATGATCATAACTCCTTGTACATAATAATCTAGGTGATCTACTACATATCAACGGAAAGATCTGCGAGTCCTCTTTTCCAATGAAATTAGTTTCATCCAATTTGTCTATCGGAACAAAAAGTTATGGTCGATCTACTTCAGCCTATCAAAAATGAACTCTAGGGTCAACTTCAAACAATCATAACTCCTTGTACACAATGATCTGGGTGAGATACTATATATCAACAGAAAGATATGAGAGTCCTCTTTCTAATGAAATTGGTTTCATCTAATTTAGATATCAGAGTAAAACGTTATGGTTGATCTACTTTAGACTATCAAAACAGTCCACCAAAGGATAGATTCGAGAATTATTTAATTTTTAGGGGCGTTTTGGTCATTTCTCCTTACCCAAAATCCATCCAAACCCTATACTAAAGTCTATTAGAAGCATTATATGTTATATTTCATCAAATTCCCTAAAAAAGAAAACCCTAAGCTCCTACATCTAATTTCAAGAACCTCCAAAGTTCACCATTAATTCTGTAAATTTATTCAAGATTCCAAGTTCCTAGTTCAAGAACTTTAAGAACCTCCAAAGTTCACCATTAATTCTGCAAATTTATTCAAGATTCCAAGTTCCTAGTTCAAGAATTCCAAGAACCATCATTCAAAGGCACGATTAACATCTCAAAAATGAGTATCAATCTAAAGTTCATCATTCAAGGTATGTGGGGATTTTTCAACAAGAACTCTCTTTCGTTCTTATGCCCAAAAGTAATTTTCTTTACAAAGGCATGATTTTTATTTAATTTTTACAAATTTAAAGCATGAACCCATATCTTATGATGATTATTATAAAATCTTGATATTTATGATTTTGAAAGATGAATTTACATGTGTGGAGATATAAAGCATGAATCTTGAATGATATTTATCGTGATTTTGATATTTGGGTCGTGAATCCCTATTGGAAATTGTATTTTTTTGAGAAAGTGTGTGTTATAAGCACATTAATGTTGAATATTTGAGATATTTTGAATGATTTGACCTTTTGGTCTTAATGAAGTTGTTTTAAACTCGAGTGTGAAAGAAATCCACAACGTGGTTGATTTTGATAGATGGGAAGCATGATGGCTCCCAATGTATATTTATATATTACTGAAATTGTTTTGTTGTGGATTGTCTTTGAAATGATCTGAGCTAAGTCCAGGAGAAATCTTTAGCACCACGTGGGAGGTATAAAGCGACCTTACTTCTCTATCACTACGTGCCCCCGTAGGAGTGAGCCTGAGGCTAATTTATATAGTGATCACTAGTTTGTGTGGATTTTATATCGATAGTCCTACTCTGATGGCAAGGATAGGATGGCTCTCCCAAACGTGGGTTGTACGTTAGACTCCATGTAGCTCACATGGTTTATGTCGGTTATAGGATCTCCCAGTATGCGTGTGTTTTCTTGTGTCTATGGTGAATGGTGAAGTGATTTGAAAGTGGAATTGTGAAAGTTATTCTTTTGAAAGATTTAAATGATACTTACATTATGAGAATTGATATTCTTAATGAACTGAAAGTGATTGACAAATTATGTGATGACTCACATGTGTTATTGTACTTATTTTATCCTCTCATGATTATGATGATTTTCTTCGGGCTATGTGAGTTTTTCATATATCCTGCATATTTCTTATAAATCTTTATGATGATGATGTATATACAACTGCATACACCCCCATATACTCGATTCCTTTCCATGGTACTGACCCATATCTTCGGATGTGGGCTATATTTTCTCGGAATGTAGGTTCAGGTGCTCAGTTTCAGGTTCGACAGTGATTCTTCGAGCACACTGTTCTATATCCTCTGTTGTGGTGAGTCCCCATGTTCTGAGGACGTGATATCTGATGTTAGTTTTACGGAATTATTTACATTTGATAACTGAGTATAAGTCAGTTGGGGCATGTCTCAATGGCTTGCTGGTTTTATTGATTTTCTTAGAGGCTTGTCAGACTAGTATATATGTTAGGAGTTGACTAATAAGTCATATTTTGTTATCTTTCTGAAATTCTTTTATTCTTGGATGATGATTACTCTGTTGATATTTGAGGGTTATTTATGGAAACCCCATTAATTTGTGTTAAACTGAATGAAAATGGCTCAAAGGGTTAGCTTGGGGCTACTCATAGCCTCAAGCACCGTGTGACGCTTCGGGACCCATTTTCCAAGGCGTTACAAACTTGGTATCAGAGCCTAAGGTTTTAAGGTGTCCTAGGGAGTCTGACAATCCGCGTTAAGTAGAGTCTTGATCATCGGTGTGTAGCACGCCACATCTATGAGCAAGAGGCTACAAGATGTTTTACAAAAAAGCGTGATTCTTTCTTTTAAAAGTCTATCGTTCTTAAAGTGTCTCTCTCTGCTATTGATTCATGCTCTACTCTTTCAGAAATATGCCTTCACATCGAGCGAGAAGAAATAATGATGGTCAGCAACCTCAACTCGCTAACCCATTGAATGAAAACGTGTCTTATACTAAATTTCGGGCAGCCTTACAGGAGCTTGCCCAAGCTGTTACTGCAAATGTTTAGGCCAACCCAACCCCAGCTCCACAGCAATAGGGAGGTGATTCAGCTGCTGCCAGGATCCGTGACTTCATGCGGATGAATTCGCCAGAATTCTATGGGCCAAGTCTGATGAGGATCCACGGTTATTTTTAGAGGAAGTTCGGAAGATTACTCAGGTGATGCATGTATCTGAGGAACTTAGTGTGGATTTGGCTGCGTATAGGTTGAAAGACCTTTCTTATGACTGAGTTGTTGCTTGAAGGAAAGGTAGAGGTGAGAGAGCTATCCCTACAACTTGGCAAGAGTTCCAGGATGTATTCCTGGATAAGTTTTTCCCTTTGGAGATGATGAAAGCGAAGGTGGAAGAGTTTATGAACCTGCGATAGGGCTCTATGCCTGTTAAGGAGTACTGTCTAAAGTTCAATCAGTTGGCCAAGTATGCCCCTGACTTAGTGGCTGATAATCGGGCTAGTATGAGTAAGTTTATGACTGGAGTGTCTAATTATGTGGTTAAGGAGTGTAGGTCTACTATGCTGAATAGTAAGATGAATCTTTCTAGGCTGATGACTTATGCCCAACAGATTGAGGTAGACAAGATTAAGGAGAGAGATAAAATGAGAGGGAATCAGAGAGCTAGGTCCGAGCAGCACGAACAAGGTCAGACTAATCGCAGGGAATGAGTCGCCCTCAATATCAGGATTGTTCGTCTATACTATCACCTTCATCTACTAGTGCTCCCATGCCTAGAGGTAGGCAGGAGCAAGGTAGCAGGTCATATACCTCCAAGTCCCAGTACAGTGTTGGCAGTAAGCCAAATCGTCCCTTGTGTCCTAAGTGTGGTAGGGCTCATTCAGGTGAGTGTTGGGGTCTGAAGAAGGGTTGTTTCCGATGTGGTGACATGGGTCACAGAGTTAAAAATTGTCTACAGGATGGACAAGGGCGTCGTGACTATCGCCCTCAGACCCAGACTCAGACTATTAGTGCTCCAGTTCCAGTGACTCGCCCAGCCCCAGCTCAAGGCACCTCTTCTAGCAATACTGGCAGGCAGCGCTAGAATATAGTCTATGCTTTACCATCTCACTAGGAACAGGAAGACTCTCCCGATGTTGTTACTGGTATGCTTTGTATATTTCAGTTTGATGTGTATGCTTTGTTGGATCCTGGATCCTGTTTCTCATATGTTACACCTTTGATTATTGTGAATTTTGAAATGAGTCCTGAGATTATTCCTGAGCCTATCCTAGTTTCTACCCTAGTGGGTGATTCGATTGTTGCCCAGAAAGTGTATAAAAGGTGTCCTGTTACCGTTCTTCATAGAGTTTTGTTGGATGATTTGATTGAGTTAGACATGGTAGATTTTGATGTGATTCTGGGTATGGACTGGCTATATTCTTCTTATGCCTCTATTGATTGTCGGACCTGAGTGGTCAAGTTTCAGTTTTCGGTTGCATCTGTGTTTGAGTGGTCTAGGAATTCTGTGTCACCCAAGAGTCATTTTATCTCTTACCTCAAAGCTAGAAAGCTTATTTCCAAGGGTGTATTTACCATTTGGTTAGAGTCAAAGACACTAAGTCTGAGACTCCAACTCTCCAGTCTGTTAACGTCGTCAATGAGTTTTCTGATGTCTTTCTGGATAATCTCTTAGGGATACTTCCTGATAGAGAGATAGAGTTCAGGATTGATTTTCTTCCCGATACTCAGCCCATTTCTATTTCTCCTTATCGTATGGCCCCTGCAGAACTTAAGTAGTTGAAAGAGCAACTCAAAGATCTACTAGATAAGGGTTTCATAAGGCCAGTGTTTCTCTTTGGGGTGCTCCTGTGTTGTTTGTAAGAAAGAAAGATGGCTTTTTGTGTATGTGTATTGATTACCGCCAACTGAATAAAGTCACCATAAAAAATAAGTGCCCCTTTCGAGAATAGATGATTTGTTTGACCAATTGCAAGGTGCAAGTTACTTCTCAAAGATAGACCTTCATTCCGGCTATCATCAACTCAAAGTTAGGGAGTGTGACATTCTAAAAACCATTTTTCAAACTCGTTATGGCCATTTGAGTTTCTTGTTATGTCTTTTGGATTAACTAATGCCCCAGTAGCTTTCATGGACCTCATGAATCGAGTGTTGAAACCATATCTGGATATGTTTGTCATAGTGTTTATCGATGATATACTGGTGTACCCCTGTAGTAAGAATGAACGTTATGATCATCTTCGAACTGTCTTGCAAACCCTTAGAGATCACAAGTTGTTTGCCAAGTTCAGTAAGTGTGAGTTTTGGCAAAGGTCAGTTATTTTTCTGGGTCATATCATTTCCTCCGAGGGTATTAGAGATGATCCCCAAAAGACCGAAGCTATTAGAAATTGGCCTAGACCTATTTCTCTGACTGATATCCAAAGTTTCTTAGGTTTAGCTAGCTATTACCGCCATTTTGTTGAGGGTTTCTCCTCTATAGCGTCTCCTATGACTCGGTTGACCTAAAAGAAAGTGAAGTTCTTGTGGTTCGAATCTTGTGAGAAGAGTTTTCAAAAGTTGAAAACTCGACTCACTTCAGCCCCTGTTTTGACTTTGCTTGATGGTGTTGATGGTTTTGTGGTGTACTGTGATGCTTTGAGAGTTGGGTTAGATTGCGTATTGATGCAGAAGGGTAAGGTGATAGCTTATGCTTCTAGACAGTTGAAACCCTATGAGAAAAATTACCCCATCTATGACCTGAGTTGGCTGCTGTTGTGTTTGCTTCGAAAATCTGAAGACACTATTTGTATGGTGTCCATGTTGATGTTTTCACTGATCATAAGGGTCTGCAGTATGTTTTTACCCAGAGAGAATTGAATCTTAGGCAGAGACGATGGTTAGAATTATTAAAGAACTATGATATGAGAGTGTTGTACCATCCGGGCAAGGCCAATATTATGGCGGATGCCCTAATAGAGTGTCCATGGGTAGTGTTTCGCATGTGGTAGAAGGTAAGAAAGAGTTGGCTCATGATGTACATTGTTTAGCTAGATTGGAGGTTAGGTTGTTTCACTCTGTTGAAGGTAGTATAGGGGTTCAGAGTAGTTCCGAATCCTCCTTGGTTTCGGAAGTGAAGGAAAAGCAATACTTAAATGCTAATTTGGTCAGACTGAAGGAGTTAGTCAAAGACCAAAAAGTAGAGGTTTTCTCCCAAGGGGGAGATGGTATGTTGAGATTGTAGGGTAGATTGTGTGTCCCGAATGTTGATGATCTGAGATAGAGGATTATGGCTGAAGCGCACGGGGTGCGATATTCTATTCATCCTGGTGCCACCAAGATGTACCGAGACTTGCGGGAAATCTATTGGTGGAGTGGCATGAAGAAAGATATAGCAGTGTTTGTAGCTAAGTGTGCAATATGCCAACAGGTTAAGGTTGAACACCAAAGACCTGGTGGTATGATGCAAGAGTTTAGTATTCCCACCTGGAAGTGGAAATAAATAAATATGGACTTCGTGATTGGTTTACCTCCTTCCCGACGCCATCATGATTCCATTTGGGTTGTGGTTGATAGATTGACTAAGTCTGCTCATTTCTTGCCTATTCATACTTCATATACTGCTGAGGATTACGCTAGATTGTATATCTGAGAGCTAGTTAGACTACATGGAGTTCCCTTGTCTATCATTTCAGATAGGGGTACTCAGTTCACTTCGCAATTTTGGAAAGCTTTTTAGAAGGGTCTTGGTACCCAAGTGCTTTTGAGTTCTACTTTTCATCCGCAGACCGATGGCCAGGCTGAGAGGACCATCCAGACCTTAGAGGATATATTGAGAGCTTGTGCACTTGACTTTAAGGAAAGTTGGGATGATCAGTTACCATTGATAGAGTTTGCTTACAATAACAGTTTTCACTCTAGTATTGGCATGGCTCCGTTTGAATCCTTATATGGGAGGAAGTGTAGATCACCCATAGGTTGGTTCGAGGAGGGTGAAGCAGCTGTGAGTGGTTTTGATTCGGTATTTGAGGCTATGGAAAAATTTATGTTGATTCGGGAAAGGTTGAAAACTGCGCAGAGTCGTCAGAAGTCATATATGGATGTTAGAAAGAAAGACCTTAAGTTTGAAGTCGGTGACCTAGTTTATCTAAAAATTTCACCTATGAGGGGGGTGAAGAGATTCGGAAAGAAGGGGAAGCTTAGTCCCCGTTATGTTGGTCCTTAGAAAATTCTTAGCCGCGTTGGTAAGGTAGCTTATGAGGTCGAGTTGCCTTCCGAGTTGTCCTCTGTTCATCCAATATTTCATGTCTCCATGCTTAGAAAGCATATTAGCGATGCTGTGGTAGTGGATTCCTCTGTGAGTGCTGACATTCAAGAAAATCTTTCTTTTGATGAGATTCCTATTGAGATTCTTGATTTCAGTGTCCGAAGACTAAGGAACAAAGAAGTTCCATGGGTCAAGGTGTTGTGGTGAAACCAATCTGTTGAGGGTGCAACTTGGGAAGCTGAGGCGGATATGCAATCCAAGTACCCGCACCTATTTTCCGCGAACTCTGATCAAGCCAAATGTACCGTTCTTTCCTAAATCATGCACTTTTGATAAAAGTTGCAACAATTCACCTGTCATTTATTATGTGTTCAGCTGTAGTTTCTTGAATTTATGCATTCTATGTTGCATTCGGAGTGAGAAACGATGTGGTGATGAGTCTAACGAATGGTTTCAGCTGTATTCTCTATTCCCTATCTAATCTTGGCATGTCTAGCATCATTCTAGGACAAATGATTCCAAGGGGGGGATGATGTAATACCCCAAAAAAAATTTCGTTGAAATTTTGTGCGTAAACGTGTTGGGTTCTATCTTCTAGAATGGATTATAAATTTTTCGTGCAGAATGTCTTAGATTATGACCCACCATTACGTATAGTATCGAATAAGCTTTCCAACGATATATGGATCATCCAAAATGGACACCCGAGCGACGAGTTATGAACATTCCGATCGAACTGTGAATAGTAGTGAATAATAAAACGTGCAGGAAAAAGTACTGAGGCCTGGCGTATTTTTCCTCCAACTTTTAACGATCATAACTCCTTGTACATAATTATCTAGGTGATCTACTATATATCAACGGAAAGATCTGTGAGTCCTCTTTCCAATGAAATTGGTTTCATCCAATTTGTCTATCGGAGAAAAAAGTTATGGTCGATCTACTTCAGCCTATCAAAAGTAAATTATTGGGTCAACTTCAAATGATCATAACTCCTCGTACATAATGATCTGGGTGAGATACTATATATCAACGGAAAGATATGAGAGTCCTATTTCTAATAAAATTGTTTTCATCCAATTTGGATATCGGAGTAAAACGTTATGGTTGATCTACTTCAGACTATCAAAACAGTCCACCAAAGGAGAGATTCAAGAATTATTTAATTTTTATGGGCGTTTTGGTTGTTCTCCCCATCCAAAATCCGTCCAAACCCTATATTAAAGCCTATTAGAAGCATTATATGTTATATTTCATCAAATTTCCTCAAAAATAAAACCCTAAGCTCCTACATCCAACTTCAAGAACCTCCAAAGTTCACCATTAATTCTGTAAATTTATTCAAGATTTCAAGTTCCTAGTTCAAGAACTTCAAGAACCTCCAAAGTTCACCATTAATTCTGCAAATTTATTCAAGATTCC
>NC_061114.1:176030216-176205067 GCF_002878395.1 Capsicum annuum | reverse complement strand
CTGAGTATAAGTCAGTTGGGGCATGTCTCAATGGCTCGCTGGTTTTATTGAATTTCTTAGAGGCTTGTCAGACTAGTATAGATGTTGGGAGTTGACTAATAAGTCATATTTTATTATCTTTCTGAAATTTTTTTCTTCTTGGATGATGATTACTCTGTTGATATTTGAGGGTTATTTATGGAAACCCCGTTGATTTGTGTTAAACTGGATTAAAATGGCTCAAAGGGTTAGCTTGGGGCTACTCGTAGCCTCAAGCACCGTGTGACGCTCCGGGACTCATTTTTCGGGGCGTTACAGTTACCCACAACTTATCTTTACCAGTGGCGCGGTATTGACACCCTTCCAATCAGGGCACATATTGGACCCTAGCTCAGCTATTATAGCGTATTTGGGGCATGTCGGTTAAATGACTACTTCCCACGATTTCAGTATCAGTCTCAGTAAAAGAACTCAGATAGTTCTTCAGATTTTAGGACTGTCAGATACAGTTAACTCAAATACAGTATAGAACTCAGATAGTTCCATTAAATTTAGGACTGTCAGACACAGTCACTCATGTTAGCAATTATATCAGTTATCAATATGTCATGTCATCAGTATTCAGATCCAGTAAATATGTATTCACGGTATTAGTGTCAGTTATCATGTCTCATGCATATATGCTCATGCTCATGATAGTCAGTCAGTTATTCTTATTATTCATATAAACCTCATGTATTCAGCCTACCTCACTTGGATACTCAGTACATTCCAACGTACTAACGCATTTGCATTATGGTGTTTCTTTTTATTTTACACCATACGTTCAGAGACACGACTTTCATATCAGCAGCAATAGTAACATTCCAGAACTCAGAGTTTTAGCACTGAGTCCTCATTCTCCGATGACGTGATTTTATTTTATCATTTTAGTTCAGTTTTCATTTGATAGATTTAGTTGGGGACATATCCCATCAACTCCTTACTTAGAGTATTCAGACAGTTAGAGGCTTTCAGACGATTATAGTGTTTTCAGATTATCATGTTTCAGACTTCAGTATTTCAGTTTTGTTTTTGTATTATGTTACCACTTTACTCAGACATTATTATTTCTTAGATTATGTTTAGTATTGAACCTTATGGCCTTTGGTTCATATTTTTGCATTTATATTTATGTATTATGCAGTGTACAGGTACAAATATCAGTCATAGGTTAGCTTATGATTCTTCGGGATCATGATCACCGTGTAGCATTCTGGTCCAAAAAAAATTGGGGTGTTAAAAACTTGGTATCAGAGCCTAAGGTTTAATAGTATCCTAGGAAGTCTGAAAGCCATATCTAGTAGAGTTTTGTACATGGGTGTGTTGTGCACCACATTTATGTACAGGAGGCTATAATATGTTTTAGGAATAATTTCCCTTCTTTCAGTATTCATGTCGTGCCGATGAGCATAATCTCAAGTCAATCTCAATCTAATCCGCTTCTTCACTTTATTTCAGAATATGCCTCCCAAGAGAAGAAATCAGTCAGCCCCTCAGCCCGAAGAACCTTTAGGCGATCATGTTTCTCATGAGTAGTTAGGATGGTATTTACCACTCTTGCCCAGTCAGTTGCCACGCAGAATGAACGACTAGCTGTCATTCTGGCCAACCCAATGGCTAATTAAGCTGTAGCTAGGATTCGGGACTTCACCCGAATGAACCCTCCATCCTTCCTCGGGTCTAAGACAGATGAAGACCCTCGGGAATTCATTGATCAAATTCATAAAGTGACAGATATCATAGGGGTGACTACTGTTGAGAGTGCTGAGTTAGTCACATACAAGTTGCAGGATGTGGCTCATACTTGGTACAAGCAGTGGACGTCTAAAAGGGTCAATGATACAGGTCCTATAGAGTGGAAGGAGTTTTTCAAGGCATTCTTAGATAGATTCTTTTCCCAAGAGCTGAGGGGGGCGAAGGTGCTAGATTTCCTCAACCTCAGGTAGGGCAATATGACGGTGAAAGAGTATTCTCTCAGGTTTACTCAATTAACCAGATATGCCCCTCATATGGTTGCAGACAACAGAGCTAAGATGAGTAAGTTCGTTTTAAGGGTGAATGATAGCGTGGTAAATGAGTGTAGGTCTGTGATGCTGAACAGTGACATGACTTTAGCCAGGTTTATGACTCATGCCCGAGCGGGTTGCAGATTTGGAGAACCCTATTTGATGCACGAGCAAAAATAATATCAGGGGCTGATCTTTCTAAATTCAGAACGGCATTGGAGAAGGTAAAGACAAATGTTGGGGTATTGCAGTAGCACCAACATTTGGCTTTGACATGTTGGGGTATTGCAGTAGCACCAACATTTGGCAAAGACATGTAACTGTGCCTCACACCATTTGGCTTGTTTAGCCACTTTTCTGATGTCGATCGGCTGAAATGCAAATCCTGCTGATACTGTAGAAACTGAGGGAGTGGCTTTATTCTCAGGCACTAAACCTGCTTGTGCTGAAGAAGTTGGTTGCACAGCCTCAGAATCTTACACTTCCACATAAAGTGCTGCACCGGCATCTATAACTGGAGGGTCTTCTGCTACCTCGGCACCTCTATCAAGTCTCAGTCCTGGCTGATTTTCATCCTACCGTATGGGGTATGCGTCTTTCGGGTAGGAATCACTATAAGAAAATGTACAATTAGGAACAACTTTTTAGCAACAACAATATTATTGTTGGCTTAAATTAATAAATGACAACAACTTAATTTTATTGTTGCTACATCTTGTAATTTTTAACCACAATTTTTATATTTTTGCCAATTTTTTTTAATTTTTTTGCTATATTCTACGGTTAATACAAAAAAAATTAAATATAAAAAAATTGCAACAACTTTTCTCAACAAACAAAATTTTGTTGCCTAATTTTAATAAAAGGCAACAACTTATTTTAATTGTTGTTATTTTATAAAATATTTGTCAATTATAATTTTTTTTATTGCTAATCTACTTAATTAAGCATTAAATTCATTATTTTTTTTTTTAATTTTCCCCCAAATAACAATAAGGGCGGCAAATCCCTCAAAATATTGGAGACCCTCCAAAATAAGGTTTTCTTTTTCCATTTTTATACCAAGCTTTCATCGATCTCCTCTGATTTCTCTATTATGGCTTTCATCGTTACTCACTGCTAATCGATCTCTTCTCTGATTTCATCGTTACTCTCTGCTAATCGATTCCTTCTCAATTCAGTTCACCACCATTGGCCGGTACGTACTCTCTAAATTCGGTTATGGATTTCATGTTTAATTTCGCTTCATAAATCGATACAAGTATATTTTCCAAGTATTTTGGCTTCAATTTTGGGTATTGAATTATACGTGTTCATCAACCTTAGGTTTAATTGTTTGAAAAGTTTACCCGAGTAATAACTTCAACAAAAGTTCATCCCTTGTTGTTGTTGAAATAAAGTTGTTAAATTTGTTATGGGTGAGACTATGTGCTTAATTATGTGTCTGATTGTTACTTCGAGTAATTGGTCAGTGACACCGCAGAGTAGTTGGTCGTTCTTATTGTTAGGTTGACCAGTAACAGTGGTAGTGGTGATCCTTGTAGTTCTGGAGAGGCTTCGTCGGAACCATGAATATACATCCATGTCCACCCGTTGAGAAGCTAGGATTTTTGTTGGGAGGGTTCAGAAGTAAACATATGGAGTAGTCGAAGGAGGTTCAAGATCTACTATCGCTCTGTCGACTGTCTTTCACACTCTTGATGTTTTTGAACTAGTTTTGAAGTCTTTGAAAGTGATTCCCTATGTTTAAAACTTTTGTATCTGTTTGGGGTTTGAAGCTAGATTGGAGGCTTTCACATGAGGTTCCTACTGAGGATTGCAGTGAAGAAGAAAGTGATGCTGCATACAGAGAGTATGTTATGTGCAAAGTCTTTTTGGGGTTCACATCAAACCTTGTTTCTTCTGGTGTCAGAGATACCATCTGTTACCTTGTCCAGCACCGTATGGCGAGTGACATACAAGGAACACTTCCGGTTGTTTCTGTTCTATTAACTTTTGTCTTTACTGTGTGATGAAGTCGTATCATCAAATCTGAACCTTTCGGGCTACTTCCATAAGAGTGGATCTTTATGTATAGTATTTACTTTTCTTATGTCCAGACTGTCTAAAGTTAATATTTGCCACAACTAATACTATCACAGATTCACATCCTCTCAATCAACCTCCATGCTCTTTAGATTAATTATTATGTGAAGCATTAAGTCACTGCTTAGCTTGGTTTGTAGGTGATTAAGGGGTTAAATTTTTTTGGTAAGGGATTAAGGGGTTTTGACATTATTTATCATGTTCCTCTCTTTACTTAGCTCTCTTTTTATTGATTATAAGAAGATAGAACATCCCCATCCTCCTCTCTCTGCTGCGTAAGTGCTAAAATTTATGGTAGACAAATGTTATTTTTGAGTTTAGGTTTTAGATGTCATGGTTAGCATCGCTCAAATGAAATTGTGGTTATCATATATGTAAGAATTTATGTTATTTATAATGTGTTGAACCAAGAAAATTGTCTTCTTTGGCTACAGGTTGATGTTGTGGTTACCATAGCTGGTGGTATTGAGGAGGATCTCATAAAATGTCTAGCACCAACCTACAAAGGGGACTTTTCCTTACCTGGAGCTTCTCTACGCTCGAAAGGCTTGAACTGCATTGGTAACTTACTGGTTCCTAATGACAACTACTGCAAATTTGAGAATTGGATCATCCCAATTTTTGACCAGATGTATGAGGAGCATATTAAAGAGGTATTTACTGTTGTCAGGTCTAGATTCGATCTTTGCGACTTGTTTGATATTGGCTGAACCATATAACCTGTATTTTGAGCTTACTTTCTAAGTCAAATGGATTTTTTTGGCTTTGGCTATTGCTTTGTGTATTTTTTTGGAATATGATGTACTTGTCTTTTCAGGCTGATGCTTAGCTTACTATTGTTTGTTTTATCAGCCATTTTATGATCATTTCTTTAGTTACTAAACTACTTTGAAATTTGATTAATGATGTATGAGAGTTCTTGTTCTCACTTTGGTTATGAACTTATAATATGCATGTAACGATTATATATAACTTTTTTGCATGGTAGTTAGATAGTATACTATACGAAAAATATTTAACCGACCAAAAGACTAGTAACAGATAGCGTTGGAAGTTAACAATAACTGTATAATAAGGTTTTGTAGTTATGTGTTGTTCTGCTTAGTTCCATCCTCTCTGTGTGTATCCTTTAATTTGTCCCAACTCCTTTGGTTGTTAGTTAAGATGCAGCTGATATTGAGTTGGATGGCACTAGCTAGAGAAAACAATCTACTAATACCCTGTATCTGAATGCGATAACAGTAGAATCTGGAGTTTGTCCCTAGTACAACACATTGTGATGAAGTTTGTGCAAGTTGGTGTGAACATCACTGTTTTTTGTAAAGTTTGTGTGCAGATTGTCAGTGATGTGAAACTTTTATTATTGTATCTATTAGGCTATTCTTTATGTGGTCTCCTGAAATGCTACCATCATCTGCTAGTAGTCTGTATTATGTTCTTTATTAATTTGATTATCAAACTCCCCTGGTGGTTGTTTAGAAGGTAATACCAGTCAATTTTAATGGCTATCATTTGACTTGGTGCAATTTTGCATTGTGTAAGATTGTTCATACTGTTGTCTTGAGTCATAGCTAAAGGAGGATATGCAAGGAGTGTCCCAGAATATTGACGTTTAAGGGTGTTTCCTTGTTAAACTGAGCAACAGAACCTCTGGCATGCTTTTCAGATAAAATTTTTTGCCTTTCTGCTTCATCGTCCCATTTTCGTCGCAAAGTTTTTAATCTATAGAGGTTTCTTCCCTTGATGAGGAGAATGCAGAGGAGGCAGCGGTTTTTCCCTTTTACTCAATAATACCTCAACCGTAAAGGTATTTTTCTGCTTTTTTAGCACCATAGCTCTCTTTCACAATCCTCCCTACTACTATTCTTGTTCCTCAGGGAGGGCAGTAGCACTCCTGGATGCAATGCTGAACATTTCATATACATTTTGTTCAAACATAACAACATCCCCAGCGCACACGTCCCCTTTGCCGTTCAATACGAAACTAGACAGGGGATACTTCTCCTCACCACGACCATCAAGAATATCAGCGTGCTCTTTAATTCGCTGAATAAGTGTATCTTTGCTACCCATCAATCTTTTCGGGCCGAATCAATAAAATTCGGATCACAAACTCTAAAAAAACATTACGCCTGGCAGATATATCCTTACATTTGTGTTTTATAATGTAGAGTTTAGAGCCTTTGTACCCGAGACAAATTCCCAAAACCTGAAACTGTAGTTGTGCCGCCATATTATCAGTCGCGAGCAACTCTTCATTGTGGTCCTACTTAGAAAAGCTATTGTCCTTATAATCAAACAAGAATTAGATTCTTCTTTCTTAAGCGATAGTTCTATGATCCCAAACAGTAACTTCTTCTGGGTAGGAGCATTAAAACCTGTCCATCTTAATAAAGTGGCACTAATGAAGTATAACTCAATTTAGTCTAGTGTTCTTTCACAAACTGATATGAAATTTCACATATAGTAACAAATATGGGAGAAATGAAGAAAGAATTTTTATTTTCTGCTACAAAAGGAATTTTTATTTTCTGCTACACTCTTACTTTAATCTTCTGTTGTGAAGATTTGTATGCCCACAGAGAATCTGGAGAAATTCAAGTGTAGGAGAACTTGAAATTTTATATATATCTTGGATTAAAACAACTTAATAGAGCAGTATTGGATTGAGATGTGATCCAGATTGACAAGCTCAACTTGGTTTGAGATTGAGCGAGGGGTAGTTCGGGTGTTGTATTCCCACCAAATTCTGACTTCTAGCGAGCAGGATCCCATGAGGCAGTTACTGGGAACAACACTACTTGATCATTATCATTTGTGTGGATATAAAACACTTTATAAAGGGTAAAACGAGAACTTTGAAGTTAAGTTGTTTCAATTACAGAAAGGTGACATTCTTTATGGGATGAACTAAAAGTCTATACCGGATACACTGATTGCTCCATTTTTCATTAGACAATTTGTTGGATTCTCAATTTGAAGTGTCAGGTGTAGCTATACCTGATACACTGAATACTCCAGAGTGAAAGAAACTTTCACTTCTTATATTGTAAACCATATTAGTTGATTTTTTACCCTTCAAATAATCTGTTTTAAAGAGTCACTAATCTTGCCTTCCATTCTTGTTTGTCTTTCTTTCTGTTTTGATTATTAAGTTCGAGAAGCAGAGTTTGAATTTGAAGAATCTTTTGACGTTAGAGCTCCTGTTTGTTGCTGTATCATACAAGGTAATAATAACACTTCCTCTTGTTGTATCAAAATTCCAAGGTATGTATTTTTTAAATTAGTAGACGAACTGTAAAAACTACATTAATACTTGAGTTTTTTTACTCTTATTATACAACTCTCTGTCTTCCTCTGTCATGTCTCCTTTTTAATGATATACTAAGTTAATTCTTTGTACTGTATCTAACAGAATGACCTTCCTGCTACAATTTTCAACATTACAAATTCAACTCTTTCAAATGAGACAAATTCTGCAGGCCTTATGAATGACAACTGGGTAAGTGATCTTCATAAATTAGTTATCTTTTTAGTGTCAAGTTCTCTGTGAAAAATATTTAGCAGGTATGGGTGCAACTTTGCTTGTGCAATTATTTTGCTTAACTGATGCATACAAAAAATTTGAAATGTCTTCTACTGAGTACATTTTATAGGCATTAGTATTATTATTACACATTAAACTAGTTCTAGTGTTGGATGCTGCTAATTTATTATAAAGGGTATGTTAAAAGTAGTTCTCAGTTAAGATAGGTTACGGTATCAACAATGGGAGGTGTAGCGGGATGGGTTAGGGCTAAGTTATGGGAATTAGATCAGGCAGTGCAGTGCAACAGACCTACACAAATGAGTCTGCTTTAGTGATGAAGCACTCTCTTCACTTGGCCAGAGAAGAGGCCACACACTGTTCATTCCTCTTCATGTGACTGTTATCATGTTAAGGTCAGGAGTCGGTTTTCAAACTGTAGAGCTATTGAGCTCTACAGTAATCAGTGTCAATGCTATTTAATCAGTTATAGCACGTCGTATGTATTAATTTTGTGTGAACATGTTTTAGTACTCCCTATTTTAGTGCTATCTGTTAATTGTTCTAGTCTCTCTCTGTGAATTTTTGGTGTGTACTAATCTATTTCGTTTCTTGATTCGTTGATTGTTTAAAGAAAATTTTGTGTGAACATGTTTCAGTACTCCCTATTTTAGTGCTATCTGTTAATTGTTCTAGAGTCTCCCTGTGAATTTTTGAGGTGTACTAATCTATTTTGTTTCTTGATTCGTTGATTGTTTAAAGAAAATTTATATTTGTGTAGACTTAATTACCTTATCAAACAACAACAACAACAACAAACCCAATGTATTCCCACCTAGTGGGGTCTGGGGGGTAAGATGTACGCAGTCCATACCTCTACCTCTAAAGAAGTAGAAAGGCTGTTTTCGATAGACCTCCGGCTCAAGTCACGAGATACCACACAAACTCATAGTAAAGCACAGCACTAGGTTACATAACATAAATACAACACCCATAAGTATTAGAAAACAGAGGAAAGCACACAGATTCGTAATAAAACATGGAATACGGAATCATAACAAGAATAAAACCCCCACCAAGTAATTCCCTACACTAGCGATCCAAACCGGCCCTAGTCTTCTGCCCTAATTCGCGTCCTCCAGACCTTCCTATCTAGGGTCATGTCCTCGGTGAGCTGTAACTGCTCCATGTCCCGCCTAATCACCTCACCCCAGTACTTCTTCGGCCTACCCCTACCCCGCCTAATTACCTTATCAAACTATAACTATATTTATCTTTTATTTGCAGGATAAATGTACTTGATTAATCAACATTGCTTCAATACAAGTGCTACTGAAATTTTTTTTTATTTTGAATTACTAGTAGGATTGGAATATAGTGACGTTGCTTATATTTATTTCTTTTACACGTAAAGACAAATGTTGAAGTATTTATTTTTTCGAAAGTAGACATCAACCTTATGTATTGACCTTTGCTAATTTATATTATTTTTAATTTTAATAGTTGTGTAAAAATTCTAAAAGCAATGTGTATTCTGTATATAACAACTTTTCACAAATTGTCGTTAATGTGTATATAAAATATTTAACTTATTGCAATAAAAATTATTGTTGCTAAAACCCATTTTAGCAGATTTCTAACTAACTTTTTGCAACAATTAATTTTGTTGGTAAAAAAGTCGATATGTGGCAACATTAAATTTTTGTTGCGAAAAAAATTATATGCCACAACAATATGAATGTAAGGCAACAATTTCCTTCGTTGCATAAGTTAGTTTTTAGCAACAATTTATTTTGTTGTTGCAAAAACTTTTTGCATCAGCGTTTATTGCAACGACATGCAACAATTTTTTTATTGTTGCAAAAAGTACTTTTAGCAACAACATCTAATATATGGCAACAAAAAAAATTGTTGGAAATTGAGTTCGTTCTTGTAGTGAATGTCATCATCAACCCCTACAATCTTTGGCACATTAGCAGCTCGGCACAACTCTATCTAAGGAAAAGAATAAGCAGCGTCGGTTCTTGACATTCTAATCTTCATCTCATCAGCAATGATTTCCCTGAAGTTTAGGGGGAGCTTCTGCACCATGCTTGCTACTAGGATAGCTCGGTCATCACCCGGAATGTTGTCTCCATCAGTGGGCATCAGCCAGATACGCACTATACCCCACCAAAACTTTGCCTCTTGAGTCAAAGAGGACTTACAGATTCTTTCATTTTGGTTTGTCACCCATGTTGGTTCTCCTTCAGCTATGATGTTGGCCAACCATGGATGTTGTTTCTCCTGGTTCTTAATTCGAGCATAGACTGATGGTGTAGTGGCCTGAGGAGTGAAGTTGGGGCCATGCAAAAATCTGTTGATGGTTCTGATTGAGACATCAACCCTTACGCCCCTCACCTGCACTCTATCCAACAGGGGCTGTTCTGCTACTCTTTCACCTGGCCTGCACATATTTTCCAACTGAGCATGGTAGTTCACGTAGAACTCCCAAACCAGTACAGGGAAAAATAAACCTCCTCCTTTTGTGGTCCATCCCAAGCCATACTCTTGGAACTTCTGTCCCACTTTAGGGTACCTGCTCAACCCTTTGGTGATAATCAACTTTTCTTCCTGAATCGGCCTTTTAGCTCTTCTTTTATCAGTTCTGCAAAGCCCAGCAGTGAAAATGCCCTCTTCCCTGGGAATTTGCTACCTAGCATTGTCTCAAACTTCGGAGTTCTTATATTTGATAAGTGTTCCCCGGGGTGGACACTCTTTCTCATCTTGTTGTTCAGTGGACGAGGATCCAGATGTTGTTCCCTCAGACTCAGACTCCTCAGACCCCTCCTGGTTTTCTTTCTCAGATTCAGCATGTTCAGACTCATGCTGCTCATGTTCAGAATGTTCAGATGCCTCCTGATTAGAAGCTGTTGTTGTTTCAGTGTCATTACTGTCCTCCACCTCAACTGGTGGGGGTGGTGGAGGCTTGTTAGGGCTTTGCTTCTTCTTTTGCTTTCTAAACAGGGGTTCATCTTCCCCGTAATCAGATTCCTCGTTGATAAGCTTACGACGTACACTTTCATTGGTCTCTTTCTTTGGTGTTTTGGGGATCTTTCTTTTTGGTGCCATTACAAAGGTTCCTGTAGCAGTAGAAAAACCATTGGTCAGTCTTCAAGAACATAAACACAAACGCATTAATCATTTAGGTTTCACATCCTCCGAAAGGCTTATTCATGTTTAGGTTTCAGGTGTGACGACATTTCTTGATAAACCGTCACGACTGTGATAGCTTATCACAATTGTCGTCAACCTTAGACAAAACCTACAAAATTTTATCAACTTCTGACGATATTTCTGATAAGTCGTCACAAGCGTGATAGCCTATCAACAATGTCATCAGCTCTAAACAGAAACCACTTTATTTTTAGCAGCCTTTGACGACATTCCTGATAAGCCATCACAATTGTGATAGCTTATCATGAATGTCGTCAGCTCTAATCAGAACCCCACTTTTGATTTTCATTCTTGATTAGCAAATCAAATTCTTCTTAGAATCACAGGGAGTTTTCGACTCTTGAACTAGGGTTCTAGAGTTTTGCAAGTCGAGCACAGTTGTAAACCCGAGTTTTCAATTTTTAACAACAATGGTAACACCAATATGATTCATTTTCTTTGAACACCCAATGTTTTTCACAAGCTTACCACTTACCCCACGAAAAGAGAAGAGCGAAACTTCAATCATACCTAGTAGGTGACTTAGCTTCTTAAGTAGATTAGAGCAGATAAAAAGTGGAAGAGAGAGAACACTTTGTTTATGGCCTTAGCTTTAAACCCACACTCACAAGGAAGATGCCTTCTTGAAGTGTTTTGAAAATAGTAGGAAATAAACTAACTAAGGAAAGAAATAAACTAAAGAAAGAAAGAAAATAACATAGGCGGTAATATGAGAAGGTTCGACTGTGGGCCGGGTCAGATTTTCTGACTTGGGCCCAAAATGGTCTAGCAATGCTTTCAAAGTCTTCTTGACAACATCTTGTGATGGCTTATCACAAGTGTGATAGCTTATCACTGATGTCGTCAGCCTTAACAGAAACTGCCTCACATTTGGCCTATCTGACGACATTTTTGACAGCTTATCACAGTTGTGACGGCTTATCAAAGATGCCGTTATGACTTTTCAGCTGACCTCCTCATTTTTCACCTTATCTGTACTAAATCCTAATTATAAAAGTAAAAAACACTTGCTTAAACATAAAAACTTTGGGTTGCCTCCCAATAGCGCCTGATTTACTGTCGCGGTACGACTTGGTTATCTTGACTACTCAGACTTCGCCAAGACAACCTATTGATACATCTTTACCATCATTATAGAAGACGTCAATGATTGAGAAAACACTCATCTCTTGTTGCTGAATCATGGATGAGTGTATTTTGAAACATTTTTCTTTGTCATTGAACCTGAACTTTAGCTCGTTGAACTTCATGTCTACTAGAACTCTCCCAGTTGCAAGTAATGGAATACCCAAGATAATGGGCACTTCAAAATCCACCTCACAATCTAGGACCACAAAATCAGCAGGCAGAATAAAATTGGCTACCTTTACCAAAACATCGTGCAGTATGCCCACAGGCCGCTTCACAGACCTCTCTGCCATTACCACCCGCATATTTGTTGGGGTAGGATCCCCCAAACCTAATTTATTGTATACAGCCAGTGGCATTAGATTTATACTGGCTCCCAGATCGCATAGTGCTTTTGTGAATTTCAGAGAACGAATAGTGCATGGGACGGTAAACGCTCCCAAATCTGCCTTTTTCTGCACTAAAGACCTTGTAGAGATAGCGCCACAATGGAGAAGATTATCTTCCGCCTCATGGCTAACCTTTCGTTTCTTGGTCACAAGGTCTTTCATGAACTTCGCATAGCCTGGCATTTGCTCAAGTGCTTCAACCAACGACACATTTATTGTCAATTTCTTGAGAAATGCCATGAATTTTCTGAATCTTGCATCATCAACCTTTTTCTTCAATTATTAAGGAAAGGGAGGTGGTGGTCTTAGGATAGTTTTCAACACCACATCCTCTTTCTTCTCTTTTTCCTTATCCGAAGCATCAATAAAACTCTCTAGTTTCTCAGACTCCACTGGATTTCTTTCTTCTAGTTCATTAACAACTACCTCATCATCTACAGATTTGCCCACAAAAAAGACAAGTAATATCTTACCACTCCTAGTGGTAATCGCCATACATGAACCATCATTCCGCGGATTCTAAACTGTATCACTAGGTAAAGTACCACTTTTTCTCTGGTTCAGGGTTGCAAAAAGTTGGCTCATCAACTACTCCAACTGCTTGATAGAAGTGGAGTGTGAACTAACCAACTGACTCAGGGTAGAGAATTCACCCTTCATAGTAGTTACCCCTGAGTTGGTAGCCTCAACTCCCTTTAACAATTTTGCCATCATGTCCTCCATGGACATCTTGCCAGAGCTAGTTGGTGCAACATCCTGACTCCCAGGAGGAACATATAAACCACTCCTATCATTATTGCCTCTCCAGTTTCCTTGCTCTCTATCTTTATAATCAGGCTTGTCATAAAAGTTCTGACCTTGATTCCTTTGGTTATTGCCTCAAACCCCCCTGATTACTCACATAGTTTGCCTTCTCATCTGCATTAGTGGCCATAGTGCATTGGGATTCGACAGCTTTAACCTTTTCAGTTTTGCCTGACAGCAAGTGCTTGGTCAGCAAGTCCATCTGTGTCTTTAGATAAGCCATCTCTTGGTCTCGTTTCTCATTCCTTCTGTGTTGTTCAACAGACATACCAACAGAAATAGTGGGGCTTGCTACCATAGACTCCCTGGTATGCCAAGCCCGACTCTGTTTGGTTATTCAATTCAGCATATCTGAGGCATCTTGAAAAGACAGATCAACAAACGAACCACCAGCAGCATTATCTACAATCAACTTTGTTACAGAGTTAAGAGCCCTATATAAAGTCTCCATTAAATGTATGTCCGTTATGTTGTGGTTCGGACACTGTGTCAGCTTCTTCTTGAACCTCTCCCAAGTTTCATGCAAGGCTTTAGTCGGGAGCTACCTAAAGTTGCTGATCTCGTCCCTCAATTGTACCTTCCTGGAAGGTGTAAAGAACCTTTCTAGGAAAGCTCTTTTCAACTACCTTCAGTTGGTTATAGAATCGTGTGTCAGCTCATTCAACCCCAATGTTGCCTCTCCAGATAGAGACAACGGGAACAATCTCAATCGAATAGCGTTCTAGCCCACTCCTGGGTTATCAAAAGATTTGCAAATAGTGACAAAATTCACTAGATGCAGGTTGGGGTCATCCGCAAGAAAGCCTCCAAACAACCTCTTCAGATTCAGGAGTTGGATCATCGTGCTCATAATGTTGAACTTTACTCCAGGTGCCAACGGTGGAGGGATGATTGTGCCCGTTGCACCTGCTCCGTCCATACCATCATCATTATCATTTAGATTATACTGCATCGGCTGGTACTCTTGTCTTCTTTGGACTGGACGATTCCGGTTAACATTACGTGGCACTTGTGCAACTATCTGCTCTACACACCTTGGGTTACTAGGATTAAACAACTCCTCGTCCCTCAAATCTTCATCCTCAGGGTTTGGATGTCATGTATATTGCCCGACATTTTGCACGTTCACCTGAGCTCTAGCAAAGGCTGTCAGTCTGTCAGCCTCTTGCTGTTCTGCCATTCTTCCTATTCGTTGTGATTCCAGATTGAGTGGTAATAATGGTTCTCCAGAACTTCTGGTTCTTGGCATACACTATGAAGGTCCTGCAAATAAACAAAAACAACAAATAAACGTAAATCTAGGAAACTTAACTAACAGTCAACTAGCGCACACAAACTTTTAGTTTACAACCGTATTCCCCGGCAACGACACCATTTTTGATAACGCTCAAATTACACTCTTGATGGGTGTAAGCGATCATTGTTAATATAAAACCCAACTAGGTTGGGGTTGAATCCCACAGGGAATAAGGTGTGAACTCAAGTCATTTGCGATATAATTCACTGATAGTTTAACGTTTCCTGAAATGGGGGTTTAAGCTTCAAAAATAATTGTTTGTCACTGTAATTTAGATATTTGTAACCAAGTGTTTATGAAATAACCAGAATTATGTTCACTAGCGCTTGCGATACATAACAGATGCTAAAGGTGACTCAAAGCTCTCACGGTGGTTAGGATAATAAGCTATCTTTATCGATGATATGCTCAAATATCTCTTGACCTATTTAAGCGTCTAATTTCCTAATCCTCTTAGACTTAGGGAATTTCTGTTCACTGGCCAAATTTTTCCTCAGGTTAACCAACCTTGTTACAACGCTGATTATTAAATAAAGTATTTTTGAGTCCCTGTTGATAATTCACTTCCTACTATATTTGATTTCTTTCTCAAGCAAATCAAAGCAGGTATGTTTACTGTTTGCAACCAACAGACGTTAATTAAAACTTCAGAATTATCAAGAGATCCTAACACCTATTAAATCTTGAGTATTTAGCATCTCATCATGACCTAACCCTAGATCCCATAATTCAGGTTAATGGAGTTTAGCCACTCATGATGCAATGAACAAAAAACATAGTTGAATTCATAATTGAGAAGATTAACTTACAAAGATGAATAATAATCAGTGAATCGTAGATTAGATCACAAAGGAAAATCCCCCAAATAGTTGTGTTGTTCGAGTCCAAAAAGATAGAGAGAAAAATATCAAAAATATTCTCCAAAAACTCAAAGTGTCGAACTCTTTTCAGAATGATTGAATTCTCATAGAAAACCCTAAAACAAAGCTTTAAATAGTTCACCCTAAATAAGTAAACAAAACAAAAGTTACAACTTTTTCTCGGAATAGACAACGACATACATGATAGCTTATCAAGAGTCTGACGACTTATCATGGATATCGTCAGCTCCTCTACACTTTTGGCTTCTGCTGTCTAAGGCTGACAACAACGATGACGCCTTATCACCATGTTGACGGCTTATCGCAAAATGTCATCACAAAAATGTCTTCAACTCCCATTCTCTGGTTAAGGCTGATGATGGCCTTGATAGCTTTTCACCAGGCTGACGACTTATCATGAATGTCGTCAGCCACACTTGTCCTTTATTTTGTTTCATATTTCAGCCTCTTTGCTTCCATTATTTTTGGTTATCCCATATATCTCAATATTTACTGCAAAAATCAAAGTAAACTAATAAAAAACAACTAAAGTTACTCAAGACCTTGCAATTATTTAGTGTTAAAAGCCTTAAATGTGTTAGCATAGGCTCACACATCAGTTACAGATCTTTCATGTTCATGTTTACACTTTGCTAGATCCAAGTGCATCCTTGTTTTTTGTTACTCCTTATATAGCTGGCGATTTTGGAGTCAGTCCCGAAATTGTTGCAGAGTCCTTTTCAGTCTCTACCCCAGTGGATAAAACCATCAAAGCCTAGCGGGTATACAGGAACTACCCGGTTATGATATTTCAGAAAGTCACTTCAGCAGATTTAATCGAGTTAGAGATAACTGATTTTGATGTCATTTTCGGCATGGATTGGCTTCATTCCTACTAGGCAACAGTTGACTACAAAAATAGAGTCGTTCAGTTTTAATTTCCGAATGAGCCCGTCTTAGAGTGGAATGGTAGCACTTCATCTTTCAGGGGTCAGCTTGTTTCCTACTTTTGGGCAAGGAAAATAATATCTAAGGGATGTGTTTATCATCTCGTTCATGATAAGGACTCTGGTTCCAAATCTCTCAGTCTTTAATCAGTCCCAGTTGTTATGTCTTTCCCGAAGATCTTCCAGGTATTTTTCCCGAAAGGGAAATAGACTTCGATATTGATCTCCTTCCAGATACTCAGCCTATCTTAATTCTGCCATACAGAATGGCACCAACAGAACTCACGGTACTAAAAGAATAGTTGAAAGATCTCTTAGATAAGGGATTCATCAGACCCAATATTTCCTCGTGGGGCGTACCAGTCTTATTCATGAGCAAGAAAGACGATTCTCTTAGGATGTGCATAGATTATCGTCAACTCAATAAAGTCACAATCAAGAACAAGTATCTGCTTCCCAGAATCGATGACTTGTTTAACCAACTTTAGGGTGCCAGTTATTCTCCAAGATAGACCTCAGATAAGGCTTCATCAGCTCAGAGTCAGAGAATGCGATATTCCAAAGATAGCTTCTTGTACTCGATATGGTCATTTTAAATTCTCAGTCATGTCCTTTGGTCTTACCAATGCCCCTATAGCTTTCATGGACCTGATGAACCGAGTGTTCAAGCAGAAATGTTAGTGGTAGTCTTTATAGATGACATCTTTGTTTACTTTCGCGGTGAGCAATGCAATTCAGACCATCTCAAAATTGTTCTTGAAACTCTCACAGATCACCAGTTATTTGCCAAAGTCAGTAAATGCAAATTTTGGCTAAGGTCAGTAGCATTCCTTGGTCATATCATTTTTAGTGATAGCATTAGAGTAGATCCTCAAAAGACCGAAGCAGTAAAAAACTGGCCACGCCCCATGTCTCCATCAGATATCAAGAGTTTCTTGGGTTTGTTTGTCTATTACAGATGGTTTGTCGAGGGATTTTCTTCTATTGCATCCCCTATGTCCAGATTGACTCAGAAGAAGGTCAAGTTTCAGTGGTCAGATCTTTTCGTGAAGAGTTTTCAGGAGTTGAAGACTCGACTCACCTCAGCTCCAGTTCTAGCATTGCCAGATGGTTCAAATAGGTTCGTAATGTATTGTGATGCATTCAGAGTGGGTTTAGGTTGTGTCCTCATGCAGCATGGTAAGGTCATATCCTATGCCTCCAGATAGTTAAGGCCTCATGAGAAGAATTATCCTACTCATGATCTTGAGTTAGCAGCCGTAGTATTTGCCTTGAAGATTTGGAGGCATTATCTCTATGGAGTTCATGTATATGTCTTCACAGATCATAAGAGTCTCCAGTATGTCTTTTCTCAGAAAGAACTCAATCTTCGTCAGAGAAGGTGGTTAAAGCTCTTAAAAGATTATGATATGAGTGTCCTTTACCACCCGAGCAAGGCAAACATTATGGCCGATGCTCTCAGTAGACTTGTCCATGGGTAGTGTTGCTCATGTTGAAGATAACAAGAAGAAGATATCTCAGGAAATCCATCAGCTTACCAGACTAGGCATTCGCTTAGTTGATTCTTCAGAAGGTGGTGTATGTGTTCAGAGTAGTTCAGAATCATCTCTACTTTCTGAGGTAAAAGAAAAGAAACATAGGGATCCCAGCTTTGTCAAGCTAAAAGATTCAATCAGAGATCAGAAAATAGAGGTTTTCTCCCAAGGAGGAGATGGTGTTCTTCGTTATCAGGGTCGTCTGTGTATTCCAAGTGTAAATGACTTGAGGCAGCGAATTCTTGCATAAACGCATGGTGCGCGATACTCTATTCATACAGGGGCCACTAAGATGTGCCACGACTTGTGGAAGATCTATTGGTGGAGTAGGATGAAGAGAGATGTTGCAGAGTTCATAGCTAACTGTTCTACATATCAACAGGTTAAGGTAGAGCATCAGAAGCCTAGTGGTTCCATGTAGGATTGCACCATTCCTACTTTGAAGTGGGAAGAAGTGAACATGGACTTTGTGACGGATTTGCCTCGAACTCTTCATCAGCATGATTCAGTTATAGAATGACCAAATCAGCTCAATTCCTTCCAATTCATACCTCTTATTCAGTCGACGATTACACCAAACTCTATATCAGAGAGTTGGTTAGATTACACGATGTTCCTTTATCTATCATCTCAGACAGAGGTACCCAGTTCACCTCTTACTTTTGGAAAGCATTCCAAAAGGGTCTTGGTACCCAAGTTCATCTCGGTACAACCTTTCATCCTCAGACAGATGGTCAAGCAGAAAGGACCATTCAGACTCTAGAAGATATACTAAGGGCATGTGCAATTGATTTCAAGGGTAGTTGGGATGACCATTTGCCTTTGATTGAATTTGCATACAACAATAGCTATCATTCCAGTATTCATGTGGCTCTATTCAAAGCTCTCTATGGTAGGAGATGTAGATCTCCAGTTGGTTAGTTCAAAGTTAGTGAGGACTAAGTTATAGGGCCTGACTTAGTATTTGATGTCTTAGGAAAAATCCAGTTGATCATAGAAAGACTCTAGGCTGCTCAGAGCCGATAGAAGTCTTATGCAGATGTGCGTAGAAAGGATCTCGAGTTTGAGATTGGTGATTATGTATATCTCAAGATCTCTCCCATAAAGGGAGTGAAGAGATTTGGAAAGAAAGGGAAGCTCAATCCCCGATATGTCGATCTCTTCAAGATTCTCAGTCATTTCGGTAAGGTAACTTATAAGATCGAGTTGCCTTCAGATCTAGCCTCAGTTCATCCAGTATTTTATGTCTCTCTGCTCAAGAAGTGCATAGATGACGTATTAGTCGTACTCCCTATCCAGAGCATTAATGTTCAGAACAGTCTCTCTTATGAGAAAATTTTGGTCGAAATTCTAGACCATCAGACTCGTAGGCTGAGGAACAAAGAAGTTCCTCTAGTCAAAGTCCTTTGGCGAAATTAGTGCGTACCAAGTATCCTCACCTCTTCTCCACCAATTTAGATTAAGCTCAAGGTAATAGTTTTCCTTAAGCTTATTCAGCTTCACGTTCAGTATTCAGTATAATTTGGTATTCAATTTCATGCTTATGTTTCATCACAAACTTGGTATTAAGTGCCATTGCATATTCAATCATGCATACATATATCAGTTCAGTATACAATCATGAATCAGATATGCATTCTCATTGCGAGAACTTCAGTTATCAGAAACCTCAGTCATGCATTCATGAATCAGTTACACATGCATCAGATATGCATGTTCAGTACGATATATTCAGTTTATCAGTTATGTCAGTCATGGGATCATGTTTCAGTCATTCATGGCCAGGTTATGTTCAGCTTATTATTTCCCCTCTCAGTTAGTCTCATTCAAGGACGAATGTTCTCAAGGGGGAGATATTGTACGACCCCGCAAAAATGTTCTATTTAAATTTAGCTCGTTAGACCTACGACCTTCAGGGATTTATTTCACGACCTTCACGACCTCCGTTTTCTAATTTTCAAGTTGCATTGCGATGGGGCAAGGTCGTAGTATATCCTGGGTGAGTTTCGGAATTTTTGAAGTAGCGTAAGGGCATGTTTTGGTGCCAAACCAGTAGCTCAGAGCTATCTCCCCGCGCCGCCTAGCCAAGAGCACCGCTCTAAGCAAGGCGCCGCCTTGGCTAGAGCGGGGGACTAGCTAGGCGTCATCTTGAAACTCCGGTGGGTGCCCAATTTTTCAGCATTTCACCTCCGTATTTTGAAGGGCATTTTGGTCCTTTTCAACCCATATATAAGCTCCCAAACACGTGATTAAGTCCTCAAAACACCAAAATATACTTCTTTTCATCAAATCCTCTCAAGAACATGAGCAAGGGTTTCAATTTGAAGACCCAAAACCAAGCGATTTCACCGATAATTTTCAGAGAACTTTTAATTAAGGTATGCGTAGTGTTCATCCATGGATTCCTTTCATTCGTGGAGCTCAAGAACCAAGTTTTAAATAAAAATTTATGATTTTTATGTGTTGAATGATTATGTTCATGTTGATGGTTGTTATTGGTGATTCAAGATGGTATCTTAATGTGATGCTATGAAGTATGTGAGCATGTTAGTTGAAACCCTTGAGTTTTGGGGTGGTTTAAGATGGTTAAATTGATGATTTCACCTATGCCATAAAGTGTGCATGTAAGGTGTTTGATGAAATGCCTAGAATGACAAAATCATGTTTCTTATGACTCAATAGTACTTAAATGACAAGTCCATGCTACTCCTTATGATTCACCACAAATTCCATGTTATAGTTGTGTATTGATTATTGTGGTTATAAATTTTTCATGATGTTGAAACCATGCAAGTACTTACATGTTATGTGTTCCCTTCCATAAGAAAGAATACGATAACCATGTGAAGCATGAAATCCCTTATCGATGGCATTATAAATTATGGACTCTATTTCTATGATCAAGAAGTGTCATATGGTGTCATTTTTTGTCCATCGAGTCCTGGGGGTACTTGTACTCGAAAAATATAGTTGTGTTCCTAAAGCCAAGTCATGTTTTCACGATATCCTCAGTCAAGCCATGTTCCATAGAATTCAGTCAGTTATGTGACTCAGGAAATCTCAGAAATCTCATGATCTCAATCAAATATCAGATAGCAATAGTATTCCGTCAGTCAACAGAATTCAGTAACTCAGTCCATGTACAGTCAGTTAATCATGTTCAGTCTCTTCAGATGGGAGTAGAAGTTAGAACCGAGTGAACCTAAGAATGGGAACACACACTGTCAGATGAAGGTATGATTCTTAGTAGTCATCTTTGTGTTCCAGAACTATGTATCCAGTATAGGTTGAGACATCAACATTGTCAGATAAGGGTTAATAAGGTGGAAAATCACTATCAGATGAGGGCCTCACCATTCTCTTTTGGGGACACTGTCAGATGAGAGTTACCCACAGCTTGTCTTTACCCATGGCGCGGTACTGATACCCTTCCAATTAGGTCACAGATTGGACCCCAGCTCAGCTATTAAAACGCATTTGGCGCAGTCGGTTAAATGACTACTTCCCAAGGTTTCAGTATCAGTCTCAGTAAAAGAACTCAGATAGTTCTTCAAATTTTAGAACTGCCAGATACAGTCAACTCAGATACAGTGCAGAACTTAGATAGTTGGATTAGATTCAGGTCTGATACAGTCACTCATGTTAGCATTTATATCAGTTATCAGTACGTCATGTCAGCAGTATTCAGATCCAGTAATCATGCATTCACAGTATAAGTGTCATTTATCATGTCTCATGCTTGTATTCTCACATTCATGATAGTCAGTTAGGTATTATTATTGTTCATGCATATAAACCCCATGTATTCAGCCTACCTCACTTGCATACTCAATACATTCCAACGTACTGATGCATTTGAGCTATGGTGTTTTTTTTATTTTACACCATAGGTTCAGAGACACGACTTCTAGATCAGCAGCAGTAGTAGCATTCCAGTGCTAAGAGTTTTAGCAGTGAGTCCTCATTCTTTGAGGATATGATTTTATTTTATCATTTCAGTTTAGTTTTAAGTTGACGGAGTTATTTGGGGACATGTCCCATCAATTCCTTACTAAGAGTATTCAGACAGTTAGAGGCTTTCACACGATTACAGTGTTTTCAGACTATCATGTTTCAGACTTCAATATTTCAGTTTTTTTTGTATTATGGTACCACTTTATTCAGACATTATTATTTCTCATATTATATTCAGTATTTAACCTTATGGCCTTCGGTTCATGTTTTTACATTTATATTCATATATTATGCAGTGCACAGGTACATATATCAGTCATGGGTTAGCTTATGGTCCTTCGGGAGCATGAGCACCGTGTAGCATTCTGGTTTAAAAAAAATTAGGGCGTTACAAACTTGGTATCAAAGCCTAAGTTTCAATAGTATCCTAGACAATCTGAAAGACGCATCTAGTAGAGTCTTGTACATAGGTGTATTGCGTGTTACATTTATGTACAAGAGGCTATAAGATGTTTTAGGAACAGTTTTCCTTCTTTCAGTATTCATGTCGTGCCAGTGATCATAATATCAAGTCAATCTCAGTCTAATCCCCTTCTTTACTTTATTTCAGAATATGCCTCCCAAGAGAAGAAATCAGTCTGCCCCTCAGCCCGAAGAACCTTTGGGTGATCATGTTTCTCATGCTGAGTTTAGGACCACATTTACCACTCTTGCTTAGTCAGTTTTCGCCTACAATGAATGACCAACTATCGTTCTGGACAACCCAGTGGCCAATTCAGCTGTAGCTAGGATTCGGGACTTCACCCGAATAAACCCTCTATCCTTCCTTGGGTCTAAGGCAGATGAAGACCCTCAGGAATTCATTGATTAAATTCATAAAGTGATAGATATCATGGGGGTGACTACTGTTGAGAGTGCTGAGTTAGCCACATACCAGTTACAGGATGTGGCTTATACTTGGTACAAGCAGTGGAAGTCTTAAAGGGTAGATGATACAGGTCCTATAGAGTGAGAGGAGTTTTTCATGGCATTCTTAGACAGTTTCTTTCCCCAAGAGCTGAGGGAGGTGAAGGTTCTATATTTTATCAACCTCAGGCAGGGTAATATAACGGTGAAAGAGTATTCTATCAGGTTTACTCAATTAGCAAGAAATGCCCCTTATGTGGTTGCATACAACAGAGCTAAGATGAGTAAGTTCGTTTCTAGGGTGAATGACAACGTGGTAAATGAGTGTAGGTCTACAATGCTGAACAGTGACATGACTTTAGCCAGGCTTATGACTCATACCCAACAGATAGAGGAGCAGAAAGTTAGGGTGAGGGAGAGGCAGAACAAGAGAGCAAGGTCAGGAAATTTCAACTTTGCTCAGCCCAAATCAAAAAGAGAAAACCGTTCTTAGTTTCATCCCAAGCCATCAGTTCCAGATCTCTCTACAGCCAGTGCTCTAGTTCCTAAGTTTAGAGAGGGAAACAGGGATAGGGCGCTAGGCTCTAAGACCCAGGGCAGTGTTAGCAGTGCCCGAACTAATTCGTCAGACTTGTGGTAAGAACCACAATGGTGCTTGCAGAACTGGTAACGATGTCTATTTTGGTTATGGAAAGCCAAGCCATAAAGTCAGAGATTGTCCCCAGTTGGGTTATCAGGGTTAGCAAAACCATTCCACAGCTCAGTTCGGTCACTCGAACCAGCAGGTACCACTTCCAGTGCTACTAGTGGGCAATGCCCAAACAGACTTTATGCTCTTCAGACTCGACAAGATCAGGAAAATTCTCCTGATGTCGTTACTGGTACGTTACGGATCTTTCAATTTTATGTTTATGCTTTGCTAGATCCAGGTGCAACCTTGTCTTTTGTTACTCCTTATATAGTAGGCGATTTCGGAGTTAGTCCCAAAATTCTTGCAGAGCCCTTTTTAGTCTCTACCCTAGTGGGTAAAACCATCATAGCCTGATGGGTATATAGGAACTGCCGGATTATGATATTTCAGAAAGTCACTTCAGCAGATTTAGTCGAGTTAGAGATGACTAATTTTGATGTCATTCTCGGCATGGATTGGCTTCATTCCTGCTATGCCACAGTTGAATGCAGAAATAGAGTAGTTCAGTTTCAATTTTCAAATGAGCCCATCTTAGAGTAGAAGGGTAGCACTTCATCTTTCAGGGGTCAGCTTGTTTCATACCTTCGGGCAAGGAAAATGATATCTAAGGAATGAGTTTACCGTTCAGGTTAAAGACTCTGGTTCCAAATCTCCAGTCTTGAATCAGTCCTAGTTGTTAATAAATATTTGGATGTCTTTCTCGAAGATTTCCAGGCATTCCTCCCGAAAGGAAAATAAACTTTGGTATTGATCTCCTTTCAGATACTCAGCCTATCTCTATTCCGCCATACAGAATAGCACCAGCAGAACTCAAGGAACTAAAAGAACAGTTGAAGGATCTCTTAGATAAGGGATTCATCAGACCCAGCATTTTCCAGTGGGGCACACCAGTCTTATACGTGCATGATAAAGATGGTTCTCTCAGGATGTGCATAGATTATCGTCAGCTCAATAAAGTCACGATCAAGAACAAGTATCCACTTCCCAGAATCGATGACTTGTTTGACCAACTTTAGGGTGCCAGTTATTTCTCTAAGATAGACCTCAGATCAGGCTACCATCAGCTCAGAGTCAGAGAATGTGACATTCCGAAGACAACTTTCCATACTCGGTATGGTTACTTCGAATTCTTAGTCATGTCCTTTGTTCTTACCAATGACTCTGCATCTTTTATGGACTTGATAAATCGGGTGTTCAAGCAGTACCTGGATATGTTCGTGATAGTCTTTATAGATGACATCCTTGTTTACTCCCGTGGTGAGCAAGACCAATCAGACCATCTCAGAATTGTTCTTCAGACTCTCCAAGATCACCAGTCATTCGCCAAATTTAGTAAGTATGAATTTTGGCTAAGGTCAGTAGTATTTCTTGGTCATATCATTTCCGGTGATGGCATTTGAGTAGATCCTCAAAAGACCAAAGCGGTAAGAAACTGGCCACGCCCTATGTAGCCAGCATAAGTTGAGACATCAACATTATCAGATGAGGGTGGATAAGCACTGTCAGATAAGGGCCTCACCGTTCTCTTTTAGGGATACTGTCAGATGAGGATTACCCACAGTTTGTCTTTACTAGTGGCGCGGTATTGACACTCTTCCAATCAGGGCACAGGTTGGACCCCAGCTCATCTATTATAGCGCATTTGGGGCATGTCGGTTAAGTGACTATTTCCTATGGTTTTAGTATCAGTCTCAGTAAAAGAACTCAGAGAGTTCTTCAGATTTTAGGACTGTCAGATACAGTCAACTCAGATACAGTACGAAACTCAGATAGTTCCATTAGATTCAGGACTGTCAGATACAATCACTCATGTTAGTAGTTATATCAGTTATCAGTACGTCATGCCATCAGTATTCAGATCCAGTAATCATGTATTCATGGTATCAGTGTCAGTTATCACGTCTCATGCATGTATTCTCACGCTTATGATAGTCAGTCAGTTATTATTATTGTTCATGCATATAAATCTCATGTATTCAGCCTACCTCACTTGCATTCTTAGTACATTCCAACGTACTGACACATTTGCGCTATGGTGTTTCTTTTATTTTACACCATAAGTTCAGAGACATGACTTCCAGATCAGCAGCAGTAGCATTCCAGTACTCAGAGTTTTAGCAGTGAGTCCTCATTCTCCGAGGACGTGATTTTATTTTACATTTTAATTCAGTTTTCAGTTGATGGAGTTAGTTGGGGAATGTCCCATCAACTCCTTACTTAGAGTATTCAGATAGTTAGAGGCTTTTAGATGATTATAGTATTTTCAGACTATCATATTTCAGACTTTAGTATTTTAGTTTTGTTTTGGTATTATGGTACCACTTTATTCAGATATTATTATTTCTCAGATTATGTTTAGTATTGAACCTTATGGCCTTCAATTAATGTTTTCGCATTTATATTCATATATTATGCAGTGTATAGGTATACATATCAGTAATGGGTTAGCTTATGGTCCTTCAGGATCATGAGCACCGTGTACCATTTTGGTTCAGAAAAAATTGGGGCATTACACAAGACTTAACTGAACTTAGTCTGAACAACTAGACTGAAAATGTAGAGTATAATGCATAGAAGGTAATGATTGACTGGTAACATAAGGTAACTAAGCATGAGTGAGTGAAAATTGTATTACCTTAAGAATGGAAGATCAGGCGTCTAACATATTTCGAAAACATTTTATAAACTGGGGTACTGAAATACTAATAACTAAGTAACTGATGGCCATATGCTATGGTCGGGAAATCCTGAAACTAAACTGAGTTACTGAACTAAATTACTAGGCTAGGACTGGGACTAAGATTATATCTAAGACAGTAATTGAGACTGTAATCGTAACTAAGATTGTAACTAAAATTGAATGCTTGTTTCTGATAACCGAGGTTTAGACTGATACTGAAGTACTGAATTCTGATAGCTAAGTAACTGATAACTGGAAGCCATGGTCCTATATGACTATCTGAGTCCTTTACTGAATATTGATTACTGAACTGACGTTGTAACTGAGGCCAGAGGAATAGAGCATCAATACCACGAATTCATCGAGGGATCTAAACTAAGAGTATACGTGACATAATCTGAGTTTGGATGATCACTAGGAGTTGAGTATGAGTCATGAGTTGCATGATCTGAGCCTGAAATTTCTGTGTTTATGGGACATAATTCGTAACACTGGGTGAACTAGAACTCATCATACTAGGAACTTGAAACATACACTATTCTACGAAAAGCGTGTGGATATAAGCTGTATTCGTGGGACTGAAACGTAAAGCATGTATAAGTATTGTGATGGTTGAAGTACAAAACTTTGCACTGAGGTAGAAATGGGTCGGGAATCATCCTCCCTTATGGATTTCCTACACATATTGGTATTACTACTGGAACCTAAAGGCCTGAATTTCTGAGATATCATAATCAGACAGTCCCTGTATACCTGCTGGGCTATGATGGGCTGACCCTATAGGTTGAGACTGAGAAAGGTCCTATTAATATTTGGTCTGACCTTAAAGTTGATTGCTATGTAAAGAGTTACAAAAGAAAAAGAAGCTCCTGAATTTGAAGAAATGTGAACATGTAAATGAGGGATCGGTAACATACCAGTGGCTGCATTAGGAGGATTTTCCTAATTCTATCGGGACTGAAGAGCATAGAGTCTGTTTGGGCATTGCCCACTGATAGCGCTGGAATTTGCACCCTGCTGATTCAGGCGATCGGACTGGGCTGAAGAACGACCGTGCTAACTTTGCGGGTCGAGTTTAGGACAGTATCGAACCTTGTGACCTAACTCGCCATATTTGAAACACACATCACTTCCGGCTCTCCACCCTCTTATGATACTTACCACACTCTTCACAAAGCAGGTTAGTAAAACTCCTACTCTCACTACCCTGGGCTTTAGAGCCTGGCACCCCATCCCTGTGGTCATTTTTGAACTTTGGTACTAGCGTACTAGTTGAGGATGGAACTAGGACTAAAAACTTCTGACTATCCTGAGAATGGTTACCACCCTACGACCCTGGCTGAGAAAAACTATAGCTATCTGTTCTAGCTCTCTTAAGCTTCTGCTCTTCAATTTGTTGAGCATGGACCATAAGCCTAGATATGTCCATCTCCTTAATCAACATCGTAGTCTTGTCCTTCTTAACCATTTTACCTGATACCCCAGACACAAACTTGCTTATTCTAGATCTACTGTCTTCTACTACATGGGGAGTATACCTAGCTAACTGAGTAAACTTGAGGGAGTATTCTTTTACGCTCATGCTACCTTGTCTGAGATTGATGAACTCTTAAACTTTGGCTTCTATCTGCTCTAGGGGAAAGCATCGATCTAGGAAGGAAATGGTAAACTCTTCCCACTCTATGGGCTCTACATCTGTAACCCTGTCTACTCTCCACTGATTAAACCATGTATGAGCTACATCTTGTAGCTGATAAGCATCTAACTCCCCACTCTCACTAGAAGTCACTCCCATGATATCTGTGACTTTCTTAACTTGGTCGAGGAACTCCTGTGGATCCTCTTCGGATTTAGAACCTAAGAATAAGGTAGGATTCATTTGGGTAAAGTCCCAAATCCTGGCTGCAGCAGTATTGACCACTTAGTTGGCTGGAACAACAGCTGGTCGTTCATTCTGGGCTGTGACTAACATAGCAAGAGTAGTTAATGCAATCCTGAATTCTTCATGGGAGACATGCTCATCCTGAACGTGCTAAGGGGCTGACTAATTTTCATTTCTTTTTTTGGGAGACATGTTCTGTAAACAAAAAGAGAGAAACGAATTAGACTGAGAGTTAAATTTGAGCTCATGCTCACTGACACAATATGAATACTGAAAGAAGGAAACTGTTCCTAAAACATCTTATATCCTCCTGTACATAAATGTGGCGTGCAACACACCCATACACAATACTCTACTAGATGCAGCTTTTCAGACTTCCTAGGACTCTATTGAACCTTAGGCTCTGATATCAAGTTTGTAACGCCTTAAATCTAATACAAGAAATGCTACACGATGCTAGCAATCTCGAAGGACTATAAGCTAATCCATGAATGATATTTGTAATTGAGCACTGCATAATATACTGTATAAATATGGAATAAAGGGCTAAAAGGCCATAAGGTTTAAATATCTGATAAAAACATAACATCTGGAAATATGGTATATCAATACCAAAACTGAAATAAACTGTCTAAACATGCTAGTTTGAAAGCCTCTAAACTGTCTGAAAACTGTGGAGTTGATGGAATATGTTCCCAACTAACTCCGTCTGCTAAAACTGAAATAATGAAGTAATGAAATAATCATGCTATCCTCGAATGATGAGGACTCGCTGCAAATTTACTGTTGCTGGCTGAATTTGAAGCTAAGTGTGATCGGGAACTTGAGCGTCCAAACCTATGGTATAAAACACCATAGCGTAGAAGAAAAGTATGCATCAGTACATCTAAATGTACTAGTATGCAAAGTGAGGTAGGCTGAATGCATGGGGTTCATATGTATGAATAATACTAATTGACTGAATAACATGAATGTGAGAATACATACATGAATACGTAACTGTAAGTGAGTTCATGATAATACTGACTACTGAGTTTGAATACTGATAACATGAGTTTCATATAACTGATATACTATTAACTGAGTAACTGTGTCTGACAGTCCTGATTCTGATGGAAGTAGCTGAGTTCCATACTAAACTGAGCGATTGTATCTAATAGTCCTGAATCTGAAGAACTATCTGAGTTCTTTTACTAAGACTAAGACAGAGACTATGGGAGGTAATCATCTAACCGACATGCCTCGAATTTGAACTGGTGGGTTCCAACCTGTAACCCCAGCTGGAAGGGTATCAGTACCGTGCCACGGGTAAAGACAAGCTGTGAGTTAGCCCTCTCTGACAAGGACCTCTTCCATTAACCCCTCATAGTAGGAAAACTCAAATAAGATGTATAATCTCTAGACTCCTAGGGGTACATCTCAACCTACGCTAGCTACGTAGTTATGGAACGCAAGGATTGCTTCTAAGGATCACACCCTCTACTGGCTGACAGGTGAGCCCTCATCCCAGGGTTCACTCGGTGCTGAATCCTACTCCCAACTGAATAAACACTGAACTGATTTCCTAGTTCATACTAGGCTTGATTGAGCTATGACTGATCGTATTACTGACTGAACTGGACTGATTTCACTAAGTTCCATTGACTGACGGAATACTACTGAGATCTGATACTAACTGAGATTACTGAGTACTGTGAAGGATTGGACTGATTCTGAATTTACCAAGTTTTTCTGAGTCATATGACTGACTAAATTATAAGGATCATGGCTTGACTGAGAGTACATTGAAGACTAATGGTGGCTCTAGGCACACAGCTAAATTGGCGGAACTGAATTTAGATTAGTAATTTTGCGGGGTCTTACCTTTGCCTTCTCTTAGGCTGTAGTTTCTCATTTTGTGAAATGATTTTTTCATAAGAAAGACATCTAATAACTTTCATATGAGATATAAAAGGTTTTCTACTATGTAATATCTCGTATAAGACAAATTATGATGCAGATTTGTAGGAACTCTATATATGATATATACTGCAGCCTTTACATTCAGTTCCCAAAATCTTATAGGTATTTCACTCTGGAACCTAATGGTCTTAGTAACCTCTAAGATGTCTGTGTTTTCTTTCAGCCACCCTATTTTGTTGGGGGCTATAAGCATGAGAAGATTGATGAATAATTCCTAAGTCACTAAATAAATAGCTTCAGATTGAGTTCATAAATTCAGTCCCATTATCAATTCTGATGATTTTTATAGTCATGTTAAATTGAGTTCTTATTAGTTGAATGAATTTCCTGATTTTAGTTTCAATAGGTATATCCAAGTCACTTTAGAATAATCATCTACGATAGTCAACAAGTATTTGTTTCCATCAAATGTAGGCATCTTATAAGGACATCATACACACATGTGAACCAATTTAAAAGAAGCAAAGGTCTTAATACTACTGCTAGGAAAAGGTAACCTAATTTGCTTAGCACAAGGGTGGACTTGACATTTAGTAATCCTATCAGCTATGACCTTAATATGAGTAGGAAGTAATATTTTTAGTACGTTGGTATACATTTGTCGTATTCTTCTATGCCAAATATCTATATCGTGACTAGAAATAGTAATATTAGTAGCATGATCATGTAATTCTTGAGAAGTCATCAAAATATCTTTAGATTGGATATTGAGAGAAGAGTTGACAAAGAGATACAATCTAACTTATTCTCTATCAATCCCCTTCACCTGGTCATTGAAGAGACCCTGAAATACACAAAAGTCAGTATTAAAAAACACAAGACATTGCAGTTCTTTAGTGATCTTAGAGATAGAAAACAAGTTGCACTTGAATTCTGAAATGTGAAATACATTAGTGAATGTGTCATGTCCAAAAATGTTACTTGAGCCTACATATGTGACTAATTCAATATCACCAGTAGGTAAGTATACTCTTTTTGGAACATCAGTTTTTGGTTAGAGATTTTTTTGCTAATGAAGAAACTAAGATTAACCACCATGTGGTTAGTTGCACCACTGTCAATGATTCACTGATGGTTGATCTCTAAATTTGTTGAATCTACCACATTACCAGTAGTATTATCTAGTATTAAATCTTCCTTATCAGTAGTTGCAAGATTTGTGTGCATTGATCTTGGTGAAGATACAAGCTCCTACTTCAGTCGTAGGCACACTAGATGCATTGTGGATCCTATTTTCAACAGCTCTGCCAGTTCCTGCTTCTTGACATAGATTATCACCCGTATATTGCTGACTAAGAACTTCATAAGTAGTCTCCATAGTCACATTACACATAGATTCATATTTGTATTCTTCTTAGGCTTGTAGTCAGGAGGATAACGTATTACTTTCCAACACTGGTCTTTAGTATGACCTCTAATCTTATATATATCATACTGAATGCTATAGTTTTTCTTAGCCTTTGATATTGACTTGAACCTCCTCCATAAGAGGTAAAATTCTTTACCATCATAATAGGTACACTATTAGACGCACCACCTCTGATAAACCTAGCATCATAATAACCAGTAATATGACTAGCCCCTGGAATTCTTATTGTAGCACCAATTGATTTCTGGCTTTCATCACTTATCACCATAGCATATGCTTAAATAATAGTTGGTAATGGACTCATTAATAAGTTTTGAGTTCTTACTTGACCGTATGACTCATTTAATCCCATTAAAAATTAAAACAACTTTAATTTCTGCAAATAAGCCACATATTTTTTAGAGGTATCATATGGGGTTGACACCAATGCCTCAAACTCTTCCCATAAATCCTTCAATCTAGAGTAATAAAGAGACGTAGAAGAAACCCTCTAAGATAGAGTAGCTATATTTTTATGAAGATTGAAGGTTCTTGAACGATCGACCTTATTGAACCTTTCACAGAGATCTTCACAGACTGCTTGGGCACCTATTGCATACATTATACCACCAAATAAGCTTTTTGAAACAACACTTATGATCCAAGACAACACAATTACATTGACCCTTTCCCAAAAATTAGCCATTTGTAATGGGAATTTATCTTTAGAACAAAAACCATCAACTAGTCCTAATTAATTTCTTTCCAACAAAGATAATCACATAGATAGAAACCAAATGGAATAATTCTCAATCCCAATTAACTGAAAAGAAATAATTTGTACACCACTCATATTTGAGGGATGCAGGAACAAAGAGAGATTGTAATTAGTCCCCATAGCAGTCTCGTATCCAGAAATAGTTGCTCCTGTAGTTGTTTGATCTCCAATTGAATCATCCATGATCGAATCTTGGAATTTCAAGAACTTGCAAATTTAGTGAAAGCTTTGTAACAAAAGTAACTCTATATTAGGCTTAAGAGATCGAGAAGCTCTGAGACCATGTTCTTAAATACAGTTTATATCAAAAACTTTGCAATTAATGTACAACAAGGATGAAAATATAAAGGGAAAAGAAGAGAGAAGATGATCAGGAAGAAGACGAGAAGAGATAGCATTTCATAATCTTGTGTGAACTAATGAGTACAGTGTTGCTTATATACTACTAATTAAGTAAAGAAATTAGCCCGTTCTTACCTACACTCACTTGTAACTATTTCTAAGGTTAGGACCCATTTGGTCATATAAATAAAAAATGTATTCACTTAATTTGATATTTTTAAGTTGAAAATAGAGTTGGAGTTGTGTTTGGCCATAATATTTTAAAAATATTTTAGACTTTGGATGTACTTTTTTTTATAAAGCGATAAGAAAATTTGAGTCTAGAAAAATAAAAATACCTCACTAGGTCTATTACAAAAAATAAAAAAATGTGAAAATATATTCCAAAATATGTTTATAGTTTTATGGCCAGACAAGTATTCCAAAACAAAATAAAAATGTATTTCAGAGAATATTGTGAATAGTATTTATGGCCAAATGTCTACTTAGTTAACTATAACTAACTGTCACCTTTCATTTTTCTATTAACGTTGTTACTTAACATTTTTTTCTATATTTATTTTAAGGGCAATTTTTATAAATCCCAATAATTTAGTAAGTATTTACATAAAATCTTGACTCTCTTTGTATTTATGAAAAATTTTAATTTTCATTTATTATTGTGATACATAGTTAAGACACACGGTACATCACGATCTGATACTAACGTACTTATACATAATTCATAAATATTAATATCACAGAGATACATTCAGATGCATAAGTCTTGTGTATCAGAAGCACAAAAAGCATTTTGATACATCTTTTTTGTTGATTTTTAACCAAACACATCTTTCTTATGTATCTATAACCTAATATTCAGTAAGATACATAGATTTTGTACATTTAATGAAAGAATCATGTGATGTATCTTTTTGTCCCTTTTTACTAGATATATCATTCTTCTGTATCTTCAAACTCTCTTAACAGATATGTCATTTTTATGTATCTTTGTTAACATCATCATCTTCAATTTCCATTGATGAATCTTTAAACTCCTGAATTCCTTATGGCTTGAACGATCTTGCATGTCATTGTGAATTTGAGATGTTATGGTGCTAGACATCGTGGATTCGAGATCTGATGGTGAAAATTTGAGATATGATTTGAATATGTATATGAATTCTATACAAATTATTTGAGATTTATATATACATTGGAGATCTGATGGTGGAGGACGTCGTTGTGGACCTCTCTCTATCTACTCACAACCGTCATTGAAACATAACTTCTGGATCTGTGACTGAGCTCTTTTTGTCATGGATGAGCTCACTATTGTGTTGGTTGGTTTGAGCTTGTCGAAGCTCAGGTGGTTTGGTTGCTTCTGTGTCATGGTTTGCTTTGATTCATCAGAGCAGGAGCTCCTCAGCGGAGCTACAACTTGAACAGACCTAAAAAATTATGAAATTATACTAACCTCTGAAAAAAACTAAAGAAGAATATGCACGGAGTTTGTCAGTATAAATTAAAATTTGATGTTGAGCAAGTTGGGAAGAATATGATTGTAATTCAAAATTGAAAAATTGCTTAATAATGACCTTAATTTTACGCGTTGTTTCACATTAAGATGGGGAGGTGGTGTAACACCCCGAATTTTGGGCTAGAACGAAAATCGTTATTTCTATGCGTTGATATCTCAAAAGCCATAAATCCTATGCAAATTTTGTATGTTAATATTATGTAGTGTGGGAACCTATTTGAGCATGAATTTAGATCATAGAGGTCCCCTAACTCAAGGTCAAGTTGAAAGCTTTCCTATTGTTTGAGTTTTAGTAAGCGTCGAAATTTCGGTCAACTTCACTCGACTATAAATCCTTGTGTATGACGAACTGGGTGGCATACTATATATCAAATGAAATCTCTTCGAATTAGCTTTCCAACGATACCAATTTTGACCAAATCCAATACCAGAGCGAAAAGTTATGGCTATTTCATGATTGAGACAGTAGCATCATGCGATCAACGTGTGACGCATGCTCTGTCGCACGCACCCAATTTTCAGGTCCTATTTTCACCTTTTTAAGGGCAAAAGTGGTATTTTCCACCCCCCTATTCAGCCATAACATGGGATTAAATCCCCCAAACACCAAAATAAGGTCATTCTCTCTCAAAATCACCAAGAACTCTTTTTAGGGTTTCAACCCAAAGATCAAAATATCTTAAGATTTCATCTTGCGTTTTCAATAATTCTTCGATATTCGGAATCCCCATTGCGAGGGCTACAAGAAGCACCCATCAATTGTTCGAATAGCATCCCTAAAGCACGAGTTCATTCAAGAGTCATAAATTAAGGTACGCAGGGTTTTCCTAAAATCTCATGGGCATAGAAATCATGTTTTAAGAATGGAGTTTTGAAATTTATGAACATAATCATGTGCTAGAAGTTTTGACGGTATTGTTTTGGTCTTTAGACCTTTCCCCCAAATTGATTTGAAATTACGTATATATGTATGTATGTGTTCAAGAATGATTATTGAATTGAGAGCTTGATTTACGTGAAATCCTCTCTTGATGTAAATTTTCCCATGTTTCACATGATATGGATTATTTTGAAATACATCTTGAAAAGCATGTTACGAAATGTCGTAATTTATGAATGACTTGGTTATGAATCTTGATTTCAAAAGAGAGGGTTGTTTGTATTGACAAATGTTGAATATCCATATAATGAAAGAGTGCATGGTTTTGTCAAAAGTACATGACCACCATATGTTTTGAAGAGTTTTTGCAGGAGTTTTGTTTTTTGTTTGGGAATGTGAAATCTTTTATATTATTTACATGTGGGTGGTCTGAACTATGTTTTTATGAAAGATCTTGCTAAATGCATTATGGCACAGAAAACACGACTTGCAAGTCTTGTTATGACGATACCAATTCAGAAAATGTCATAACAGACACAGACAAATACAGAAGTCAGACTTTATCAGATTTTCATGTTTTAGAACTTCAGAATGATGCATGTTCAAAAAAGGCTAAAATAGGGAATAAAGAGATGTTAGGTGGTTCCCCGAAGAAGGCATGAGTTCAGATAACTCATTGTCCAAAATCGTGATTTGCCAATTCAGGTTTATAGATTACGCTGGCCTAGAGCCGTGTGGCGTATCAAAATCAGAGACTCCACCATTTGCGGTACACTCGGGTTGGGGGCTTCCCCACCGAGTAAATGAAGGATTTCATATAGCTCGTGGAATATCAGACTTGTAGGGGAGCGCCACCTAACTCAGAATTAATACAAAGATCAGAAACTGTTTTGACAAGAATGTCTTAGAATGTTCAAAATGATGCCCATGTGTTTTGAAAACTATTTTATACATGATGTTTTGTTAAATTGCTCTCATTTACTTTATATGTATACTAATATACTATTTTGGATTGCTTCGCGTGCCAGTACATTTGTGTTGACTCCCCTTCCTTCCAGGTTTTGAGGCTCAGTCTAGGGGTTCAAGTAAAACAGTAGATATTTCAGATCACAGATCAGATTGTGCAGTGGTGAGTCTTCTATGATCCAGAAGGCCTGTTTATTTTCAGATATTTATCTTTAGTCATGTTTTGGTCTACTGGGGGCCTTGTCCTAGTTTTCAGACAGTTTTGTTTAGTTCATAGTAGAGATTTCGCAGACTAAGTTAGACATTATTATTCAGATATATTTTGGATTTCAGTTTTCAGTATTATGATCACATTCAGATTGACTATGTTTCTGTATTAAATTTCTATTTCTGCATTATCTTTTATCATATGAATTATGTGCATGATTACCAGATAGATAGGGGTGTTTCGGGCCTACCTGATTTAGAATGCTCGTCACGGTCAGGGCCCCGGTTTGGGTCGTGACAGGTGGATTATGTATCTGATAGTTGGAGAAAGAAAGTGTGAGAAGAAATTTTAGTAAATAGTTTGGTATTTGAGATTTTAAATAATATTAACAAAACTTAAGTAGTAGTTTTTAAGTAATTTTTCCTTATTTTAGCAGTTACGTTCATATTCATGTTACATTATCTCACAAGTTCTAATAGTTGAACCGCACATATATGATATTAATCAGATGCTTAGAAAATTAATATGTGCCTTTTGGAATAATTTGGTTACATGTTTTAATAACTCAACTCATCTCCTTTTGTACCAAAACAATTTGTTTCACAAGAATACAATTGTTGAACTATTGAATTGGATATCTCTTCGACATCATGTTACGTATATTACGGGTTGTTAGGAAGTGGTATGCTTACAAGCTACTCATAATGATTATATTACACTAATCTATCCTCATCTTGGGAAAAAAGTGGGTGTTCTCTCATGCAAGTAAGCTACAAACAACAAATGGAGTTAACCAAACAAAAATAGACTAAAATTCTTGTAGTTTTATACAAAAAATTATTGGACCATAGTTCTTATTTATAATCAGGTAAAAGAAAGAGGTGTCGAAGGAAAATAAGTTAAAAGTGTAAAACGGGACGGAGAAAACGATGGAGAAGAAAAACATAGGCAAAAAGTACTCAAATGAACTGATATAAATTTCTAAAATCAATCATTGTTTTTAGTAGTTCCTAGATTATTTTTTGGTTAATGTTTTTGTCTATAATTTGTCTCTTAATTTTTATTACTTTCTTTCAGGTTTCAATCTTTCTGGTTTTGATTACTTTTCTCGAGGGTATTCATTCCCCTCGACTTTTGTAAGAGTAGCTTTTTTGATTTCTTTGATTATCATCGTGTGTCTTCTTTGATTTGTCAGTTTCTTTATTAGGTTTTTTTATTTTTATTTTTGTGTATAAAATTACATGTTGGTCATTCATATTGGCAGTTTTTAACTAGAATATGAGTTGTAAAGTTTAAATTCTTCTATGATACAATTTGATGATACCATATGGTTTTTATACACATGGATCCTCAAGGTTGCTAAAGAATAGAATTGCCTCTTACTAAGGCTATTGAGATTATATCTTGCACATGTAGACATTTATTGTAATTATTGAGTCGGCAAATGTCACGATCCGAGACTATCCTCTAGTCGTGACACTATGCTTAAGGCGACAAGTGTTCCCAAGCTAACCCATGATCTGGCATATGTTGTAAGCTACTGTAAGAAAATAACAAAATACTATGCGGAAGTCATTTATGGAAATATCTTAACATTAAAAATAATAACAAAGATGCTAAATAGCCATTACTAAAAACATACTAACTGTCTGACTAGCTGAAAGCCTCTAAACATGATGAGTTATTGGGATAGATCCCCAACTAATTCTGACTACTGAAATAACATAAAATAAGGTACTAGAAAGCATGATAAATAATACGAATAGTCCTCGACTAATGAGGACTCTCCAAATTTGTAGCTGAGTGATACAGAGCTGGACTACGTGCAATCTAGTAACTGAGCATATGAACCTATATTGTGAAATCAATATAGCTCAAAAGAGAGTATGCAATCAGCATTTTGAATGTACTGGTATGTGAGATAGGGCTAACTGAAATACATATAAGTACTGAGCATGAATGCATGAACAAGTAAAACGAGTGCCAGACTAAGCAAAGCACGTGATAAAATAATCTGTAAAACTGAATAATTGATAAACTAAACACTTTCTCATGCAAAATTGAATTGCTATAATCCGAATATTAAACTGAAATTGTGGAAGCTAACATTTAACCAACATGCCCCAATCTGAGATAATCGGGGTCCAACCTGTGACTCCAGTTGGAATAGTGTCAATACCTTGCCACGTGTAATGACATTGATAGTTTGGATCCACAAAGTTGATGTCCCAAAAGACCAGGGTGTCAATCCTAAACTGACGAGTGACCCCGGAGAGGGTGTCAAGCCTAAATTTATGGGTGATCCCTCATAACCTACGCTGGCTACATAGTTCTGTAACTTAGGGACTGCTACTAACGACTCTGTCTAAACTGATGGAGAGGCCTCCATCCCTACATTCAGTCAGTGCTAAGTATTACTCCCAACTAAAAGACACTAAAGTGTAAATTGGTACATGCACTGATAACTAATATGCTCAAGTCATGGTATTCTGAAAATAATAGTGCATGTATAATCTAAAGTATTTAAAACTATGTAAACTGATCATAATAAAGGAATTTAATAAATAAAGCCCAAAAATTTAACAACTGATAAATGCTCAACATGAATATGATAGTCTGAATATAATGATACAAATATAGTCTGAATGACTTGTAACTTGAAAATCTAAAATATGCATGACTATCTAGGTATCGGTGTTCATAACCCACTAGCACTGAAAATATAGTTAAATACGATAATTTCAAAGTAATGACATGATATAAAATTTCATGACTTAAACTCAAAAACCCAACAATTTCATCAATATAACAAGTTATCATGATTAGGGTACGAAAGAATACTTGAAACAGAAAGGTTCAAAAATACCCCTGAACTATTTGAAATTGATCAAAAATACCCCTCGTTAGTTTTTTGGCTTAAAAATACCCCTCAGTTAAATATTTGGCTCAAAAATTCCCCTTCCCTTAACAGAATTCCACCAAGCATGCCACCTAGGTAAAAAAGCCACATGGACATGCCACATCACCATCCACGTGTCAAAAGTGTGGATAAACACCTTTTCAAATATAGCCACATTTGCAAATATAACCATATTTCATCATTCCATTTCTGCCACCTCTTTCATCCTGTTGCCTCCGATGATTCTCCTATGAGGGTAATTCAGTTAATTTACTCTGTGAATCCGATCAATTTCAATCTACAGTTAACAAATCCAATGAATTCTTCTAACCAATAACATCCAATTTTCCTTCTTCTTCTTCGGGACCCGAAAAGAGAAAGAACAGAGTGAAAGATATAGGTGAAAGATACTTGGAATTGGATAACCAATGTAAACTACACTGTAAACTATTCATAACACCCTGAAACATTAAAATTTATCCAGCCTGCTATTCAAAAGATTTGTTGGAGCCAATATACTTAAATGACAATTACCGAATAGACTTACTTTTACCCATTGTATTTATTTCGTTAATGTGCAGTTTGTTATCCTGCTTTGCAACTTTGACATCTATATACATTAGTCTATATTGCCAAAATTACTTGGATCACAATAACTTTCTGTAACTACAGTTGATTTTTGTCTTTATGCTGCTTAGCTGATAGCCTGCCTTGTTCCCTTTTTATTTGCCTGTATATCAGACTTCTTTTCTAGTCTACTTAGTGACTCTTACCAGTAATTTATGTGTTTATCGTTATCACAACTAAATATATATCACAAAAAGGTTTAATTAAGAAGTAAAATAAAATCAAAGTGTATACACTTGAATCTCGAGTATTTTGGAAACATCTTTGTTCTTTCTCTTTTTAGGTCCTAAAGAAGAAGAAGAAGAAGAAGAAGAAGAAGAAGAAGAAGGAAAATTGGATATTATTGTTGAGAAGACATTGGGTTTTTTAACTGTTGAAATGGATCAGATTTAAAAAGTGAATTGATTGAATTACCCTTATCGGAGAATCACCAGCAGCGACGGGATGAAGGGGGTGGCAGAAATGGAATGACTAAATATGGTTATATTTGCAAATGTGGCTTCGTTTGAAAAGGTGGTTATCAACTTTTTTTTACCTAGGTAGCATGCTTGGTGGAATTTTGTTAAGGGGAGGGGTATTTTTGAGCCAAATATTTAATGGAGGGATATTTTTTAGCTAAAAAACTAATGAGGGGTATTTTTGATCTCTTTCAGATAGCTCAGAGGTATTTTTGAACATTTTCCATACTTGAAATTATGAGGAAAGACTTATTCGTGGTTGAATTCTAGAATTACATGGAGGAATCGTGGAATTAATACTTTTCATGGAACCCTAGTTTATGAAATTCATAAAATTCATGAATAAAAATAAATATTTTGGGCATGAGGATGAAAAGAGATCCTTATTGAATACCCACATACTGAGTTGCTTGAATTCTTGAAGAAAACTTGGAATTGAGACTTTGGAAGGGTGAATTTCTTAAAGAAATCTCTAGATTTTTGTGTTCTTGAGAGTGGGAGGAGATTGAATGTCGTTAACTACTGATGAATGGAAGAAATAATGCCTCTCTTGGGATTTAAGTCATGGATTAGGTGTTTAGGGAGAGAAAAAGGACCAAAATACACTTCACCCCTTAATAAAGACTGCACGATTCTACACTACAGCATAGCACGATGCCTATCACAGAGGCCATCCTCTATGACATACATCCCATCGTAGAGGCTAACCTACATGACACGTTGTGTATCGCAAAGGCTAACCTCTGCAGCATGTCGAAAATGAGGAGGCATGCTGCCTCTATGGTTCAAAATCACCCCAAACCTTATCCAAAAATTCCAAAACTCTCCCGGATAATCCTTTTAACATTCCTAAATATATTTAAACTCATAAATAAATGTTTAGAATATGGGAAGGCCAAAAATAAAATGTTCAAAATCTTGTGGCATTAAAATGGCCATGTCACTTGCACTTAGTGTGAAATAATTTCTTTGGGCCATTTAAACATATAATGAATAGCTAGAATCTTGTCTAGGAACTTGTGGAGTATTACAATATCTCCCCCTTGGGATCATTCATCCCCGAATCAAACTACCTGAGCTGAGATACTAGAAAGGCTGAGATCATGCACTGAATACTTATGAGTTGAATCATGATTAAATAACTAAATCTGAAACATGATGTATGGATTGATCTGAATTTATGAATGCATGCTATGACATAAGGAGGGTTAGATAGCTGAGATAGAGAATGAGATAATCAATTTAAGGGAAACCATTACCTCAAGCTAAATTGGAATTTGCAAAGAAAAAATGGGGATACTTGTCTCGCATATCTGCTTATATTTCCCAAGTATCTCCCCAATGGACAGATTTCTCCATAGAACTTTAACCAAAGAAACTTCTTTATTCCTCATCCTACGAACCCGGTGGTCAAGGATTTTAACTGGAATTTCTTCATAGGAGAGGCTATCTTTCATATCCAGACTCTCTAAGCGCATGACCAAAGTTGGGTCACTGATACATTTCTTTAGTAGGGAGACATGAAACACTAGATGTATGGATGTTAAACCTATGGGCAGCTCTAACTCATAATCTACCTTCCCAAAATGGCTCCGAATCTTGTATGGACAAACATAGAGGGGATTGAGCTTCCCTTTCTTACCAAACCTATTTTCCTCTTTCATTGGAGAAATCTTCAGATACATAAAATCACTAACATTAAATTTAAGTTCTATCCTCATCACATCAAGACAGGATTTCTGAAGACTTTGGGCTTTCTTTAGCCTTTCTCGAATCAGGTGAACTTTTTCCATCGCCTCATATATTGAATCTGGTCCTATTAAAGTAGACTCACCAACCTCAAACCAACCAATATAAGATCTACACCTCCTACCATAGAGAGCCTTAAATAGAGCTATCTGAATGGTGGAGTGATAGTTATTGTTATAAGCAAACTCAATCAATGGTAAGTGGTCATACCAACTACCATTGATATCAATAACACAAGATCTCAACATATCCTCTGATATCTAAATGGTACTCTCTGCCTGATCTTCTGTTTGGGGATGAAAATTCGTACTGAGATAAACTTGAGTACAAAGACCCTCCTGAAAAGCCTTCCAAAAATGAAAGGTGGACTGAGTACCTCTATTTGAAATGATGGTCAGCTGACCATGCAACTTTACCCACTCCCTAAGATAGAGTCTAGCATAATCCTTGGATAAAAATGAGGTATGGACTGGCAAAAATGGGTTGATTTGGTCATTCTATCCACAATGACACAAATCGAATCATATTGATGACATGTACGAGGTAACCCTATAACAAAATCCATATTCACCACTTCCCACTTCCAAGTGGGGATACTGAACTCTTGAAGTGTATTACTAGGCCTTTGGTGATCAACCTTACCTGCTAATAATTCAAATACTTAGCCACAAATTCTGCAATATCCTTCTTCATACCATTCCACCAATAGACTTCCCAGAAGTAATAGTACATCTTAGTGGCTTCTAGGTGAATAGAATATTGTGCATCATGTGATTCTTGTAATATTCACTGTCTCAAACCATCCTTACTTGAAACACATCCCCTACCCTGATAACACAGTACACCATCTCCCCCTCAGGAGAAAACCTCAACTTCTGATCCCAAGCTGCCTTTTTTAACTGGACCAAAATAGGATCCCTATCCTGGTTTTCCTTTAACTCAAAAACCAGAGATGACTCTGAACCATTCTGAACCCATATACTACCTTTGGTCGAATTAACCAACTAAATACATAATCAGCAAGTGATGAACCTCATGGACTAACTCCTTTTTATCCTCCTCAACATGAGAAAAAATTCCCATAAACAATCTACTAAGGGCATAGGCCACCATATTGGCCTTATCGAGGTGATACAACACACTCATATCATAGTCTGTCAACAACTCAAGCCACTTTCTCTTGTGAAAATTTAAATATTTCTACGTGAACACAAAATTCAAACTTTTATGGTCCATGAAAACATCAACATGAAACCCATAAATGTAGTGTCTTTAAATCTTTAAGGCAAAGACAACTACTGCCTACTCAAGATCATGAGTCGAGTAATTACTCTCATGGGGTTTAAGTTGTATAGAGGTATAGGCTATGAACTTACCTTACTGCATTAACACACAACTCTATAGAAGTATCAAAACACAGTATAAACCTTTCAGAACCCTCTAATGGAATCAATAATGGAGCAAAAGTGAGTCGACTCTTCAACTCCTAAAAACTCTTCTCGCAAGAACCTAACCACTAAAACTTGACTTTCTTCTGTGTCAGTTGAGATATGGGAGAAGCAATAGAAGAAAATACTTTAACAAACCGTCTATAGTATTTTACTAAACCCAAGAAACTCATGATATCTAATGGAGAAATGGGCCTAGGGCAATTTTTTATTGCTTCGATCTTTTGAGGATCAACTGGAATGTCATCACCAAAAATGATGTGAACAAGGAAATTTATTGATCTAAACCAAAATTCACACTTGCTGTACTTAGTGAATAACTGGTGATCGTTAAGAATCTGCAATATAATCCTTAAATCATCCACATGGTCACTCTCACTACGAGAATAAACAGGGATGCCATCTATAAAGACTATGACAAACATTTCCAAGTACTACTTAAACACCCTATTTATCAAGTTTATAAAAACTGCAGAAGTATTCATTAGTCAAAAAAACATAACAAGAAATTCAAATTGATCATACCGAGTTCTGAAGGCTATCTCCAAGATGGTACATTTTCTGACTCTAAGTTGATGACATTCGAATATGAGGTCTATCTTAGATAAATAATTTGCACCCTGAATTTGGTCGAACAAGTCATCAATCATGGGTAGAGGATACTTATTCTTGATTTTGATTTTGTTCAACTGACGATAGTTGATGCATATTCTGAGAAAACCATCTTTTTTATGCACGAAGAGAATTGGAGAACCCCATGGAGAAATACTAGGCTTGATGAAATCCTTATCTAAGAGATCTTATGAAACACCCTAGATTTTAGCCCTAGGAAATTTCTAGAGCTTTGAGCTTACTGTCCTAGTAACAACTCATCATACGAGTCATATGGTGTGGGTATGGGTCAACTGACCCAAATCATAAGGTGTACAGTAAATGATAGTTGGAATTTTGTTGTGGTTACGACTGAGTGGTACAATTCGTTAGGTATGGTAATGAGTCGTTAGGACGATCCTTCATTAAATCAAAAACTTCGTAACTTGACTTGGCTCTGAGTACGAGTAGCTCACTAAGAGCATTAAGGATAAGGTATGAGTGTTAGGTTTGAGTTGTAGTTTGTCCAGTGTCTAATCTTTTTGGGTTCTTTCTTGGGTATGACTTGGCCATACAAGTCATATGGTCCGGTCATGAGTGGGATCAAGGAGTCGTATAATGGACGGTGTATGGGTGTCCAACTCACTATTTTGGTAACGAATCAAGGGCATGAGTCGTATGTTGTTGTCACGAGTCAAGGGGTCAACTCGTAACCACCTACGATCTTTTTATAGTTTTAAGTTGGGGGCATTTTGGACATTTCCCTATTTTAACTCCCTTTGATACCATGAGTTAAAACACCTTTTGGGACTACATTAACACATTATTCCCAATAAAACGCTCTTAAAATCTCTCTTAAACTCTCTGTTTAAGAAAAAGCTAGGGCTTATTCAAGATAATCAATTATGGGCTTTTAAGAGTAATTCTCCCTGTACTCCTTAGTGTCTAAGGCATGTTATTTCTCCCTCATTGTTATTTTACAAAAAGCATGTATTTAATGTATAGTTTTCATGGTATTGTTATGGTTTTGATATAAAGGTTGGGGGTTTTAAATTTTAATGGTTGAATAATGTTTCTCATAGTTTAATTATAGTTTTTTTTCATGCTTTTAGTATGGTTTTTGAATATTATGGGGTGGATGGTAATAGTAAATGGATTTTGGGGTACTATGGATTCCCCAAATTACTTGGTCATGGTTTTGAAACTTATGTGCCCACAACCTATTTGTGAAAATACCAATGAACATGATTTTGTCACATAGTTTGACTATTTTTGAAATCCTTGCATTGCATAATTGGTAATGGAACTTGAACTGGATTGGCTTTATTTTAAATGGTTTTGGAAAGTCCTTGGTGGTCATGGTCATGGTTTAATGAAAATGGTGGAGTCTAATTTTGGTTTATTTGCTTTATATAGCATAAGGAAATAAACTTGCAAGCTCTGATTTTGGTATGATGATACTAATTATTAATGCCTAATTAAAAGACTCCTTGGTAAATGATTGGGAATGTGTGTCTAATTTTAGTATGGTCTTAAAGGGAGGTACATAGCAAAGTTGTGGGTGGTAGAGGTCCCAAGGGGACCAATACTGGAAACTCATATTTGTCGATTTGAGGTTTGATCTTGATAACTTGTGTGCATGGTTCACACTATTGATATATATTTGTATTAGGGATTGACGTGGGATTGGGGAATTCGCTGGTCTTTTATTATACCTCTAGTTCGTATAGCTAACACACACCAGGGCCCTTTCAACAGGGAGAGTTGAACCAATATAGCTTGTGGGTGGACATTTAGGATGGCAGAGCTACACATCCTAGGTAAAGGTTTTAAATGTATGCTAAGCCTTGTTCCCTATTCCGGTATGATATATATATATATGTGACTGCATATGTAATACCCCCAAAAATGCAAATGAATATTAGTGCCATATTTCAAGCTTATGCATAGTACATCATGGTTCTTTGTTAGTTTCATGATGAAGTTTGATGTCAGTTAAGGTCTCAAATATGTCCTATCTATTAGGCAAATCAAAACATTCCTTACCGATTGAATTCTTGGGAAAGATATTGGTATAGTCAACTTCAAATGAGTATATCTATCATTATACTACTAATTTTTGAGCTCATGACCCACCAAAAAATAGATAATTGAATTAGCTTTCCAACAATATCAATTTCGCCCAAATCCAATATCGGAGCAAAAAGTTATACCCATTTTACTCCAGCACGTTAGCCTGGTAACTAAGTGATGACATGAGCTGACAAATTATAACATATCTAACGACTTAGCAGTTAATGTCGTCAGCCTTAGGCAGAAAGTCATAAATTCCCGCATCAAGTGACCACATGAGATGACGGCTTATCACATATGTGACAACATCAGCCCAATGTCGTCAGCCGTAGAATTTAGCATTTTCCAAATGGTTTTGGAGGGGTATTTTTGTATTTTCCCTTCTTCCCAAATTTCCATACACACTGAATTCAGCCTTTATTTCAGCAAAATACATTCTTTTCTCTCAAATTCTCTCAAGAACAAGAACAGGGATTTCCAATTCAAGATCCAAATCTCAAGGATTCTTCCATCAATCTTCCCAAATCAAGTATCAAGGTATGTCATGTGTTGATTCATAGGTTCCTTTCACCCATGAATCTCAAGAATCTCTTTTAAAAATACAAGATTTGCGTATTTATGAACGTTCATGATTTAAATAGAATTGAAATTCATGTTCATGATGTTGTGGGGTTTTGATTCATGTTTTAAATTACATATTCTAATGATTGACCCTAGTATATGAAGATTTGTATAATAATCATGATAAACCCTCCTTCAATTTACAAGTTGATTGATGTATCCATGATTATTAGATGTGTTGATGATTGTATAACCAAAGCATGCTCCCCATGTGTTTGATTAAATACCTATGTGAAGGAAAAGTGTCATACTAGTATAATAATATGAAATTCCCATTCATGTACAAGTTTGTGCATGTCAATTGTATGATGAAATGTCTTAGTCAATGAATTATGGATATATATGTGGCCATTGTGGTGCTTTAAAACTTGTACTTCATGAGATCCCTAACTTATTGTATTATGGATTGTGGATGTTGGTCACGTATTCTAGAAAGTCACGCTTTGTCAGTTAGTTTCCATTGTGTCTTGGGGGTACTTGTACCTAAAATCCTTAGTCAAGTCATGATCCATAGAACTTAGTCAGTCATGTGACTCAGGAAAGCTCAGTAATATAGTAATCTCAGTACTATTTCGTTAGTCAATGGAACTTAGTTAATTCAGTTCAGTTCAATTCAGTAATCTATGTTCAGTGTCTATTCAGATGGGAGTAGGAATTAACACCAAGTGAATGCAAGGATAGGAGCACACACTTTCAGATGAGGGTGTGATTCTTAGAAGTCATCCTTGCATTCCAGAACTATGTAGCCAGCATAGGTTGAGACATCAACACTGTCATATAAGGGTTGATGAAGTGGATAAACACTGTCAGATGAGGGCCTCATAATTCTCTTTTGGGGACAATGTCAGATAAGAGTCATCCACAGCTTGTCCTTACCAGTGGCGTAGTATTGACACCTTTCTAATTAGGGTTACAGATTGGACCCCAACTCAGCTATAATGCATTATTTGGGGTATGTCGATTAGATAACTACTTCCCATAGTTTCAATTACAGAGTCAAGACTGTCATATACAGTCATTTAGTCTCAGTAATTGAACTTAGATAGTTTTATAGAATTCAGGATTGTCAGATATAGTCAACTCAAAATAGTACGAAACTCAGCTAGTTCCATCAGAACCTAGAATGTCAGATACAGTTGCTCAGTATCATTTATTTCAGTTACACAGTTATCAATATATCATGTTATCAGTACTCAGACTCAGTAGTCAGTATTATCATAAACTCAGTTACAGTTATTATGTATCCATGCATGCATTCTTATGTTTATGTTATCCAGTCAGTTAGTATAGTTCATGCATATGAACCCTTTGCATTCAGCCTACCTCACATGTATACCAGTACATTCAATTGTATTTACGCATTTGCGCTATGGTGTTTTATACCATAGGTTCAGAAGCACGAGCTCTAGAGCATCACTAGATTCTAGATATCAGCAGTCAGTCAGCAGTGAGTCCTCATCCTTCGAGAATGATATGATTAGTTATTTCATTATTTGAAGTACTTAGTTTATTTTAGTAGTTGGAGTTAGTTGGGGACATGTCCCATCAACTCCTTATTCAGATAGTTAAAGGCTTTTCAGACTATCATGTTTTAGACAATTTACTTCAGTTGTTTTAGGTATTTTATACCCCACCCAGATGTTAGTTAAAGACTTTTCAGACTATCATGTTTCAGATAATTTACTTCAGTTGTTTTAGGTATTTTATACCCCACCCAGATGTTATGTTTTTATCAGATTTGAACCTTATGACCTTTTAGCCTTTATTTCACATTTATATACATATATTATGCAGTGTACAGGTACAACTATCAATCATGGGTTAGCTTGTGGTCCTTCGGGGTCATGGGCACCGTGTAGCATTTTGCATACTAGATTTGGGGCATTATAACATATGGTTATTTTATTTGGTTTTTAATAATGGAATTATTTTATATTTATCCCTGATTTACATATTAGCATTCACTCTGCTAACCATCTTCGAGCACTGTATCCTCATGTGATGCAGAAACTAGCCATACTTCCAGTCCTCTTACTCGGTGACTTCAATTCAAGGATAACTTTGAGTCAGATTAAAGTGATGAGCTTCTATACTCCGAAAGACTCCATTTCATGCTATGAACTTATTTTCATTATTGTTCTTTCTTTGATTTTGGTTTTATCTATTGTTGGGGACATATCCTAATTGGATGTTTTTTTATTCTGGTTAGAGGCTTTGTCGGACTACTATGGGCATGGGCGGTGTTGATAGTAGTATTAGCATTGGTATTGGTATTGGCATTGGGATTGGTATTGGTTGGACACTTGGTTGTGACTGTTTAGTTATGGTTATAGACTTCATCTTATGTCTTTAAATTATTATGTTTTATCTTATTATATGCTCGTAATTCTTTCGATAGAGGGTGTAAGGCAGTTATGGTTTAGGGTATTGAGGGTGGTCTCTAATCCTGGTTGGGGCTTGAGACACCCAGCACGACTAGGCCCTGGTTCAGGTCGTGTCAGATTAGTATCAGAGCCCTAGGTTTATGGTTAATTGGGAGTCCACAAAGTCGTGTCGAGTAGAGTCTATTTTAAGGGTGTGTAGTGTGCCACACTCATAAGGGAGAGGCTATGAGGAATTTAGGAATGTTTCACTTTCTTGTGTTCTATTTTTGAGCTGTAGAGTCTAAGGTCCTAAAATTTTTTCCCCTAATTCCCATTTGTTAACTTTTTAGATCATGCCTCCCCAATAATCTGAAGCTCGTGGAAACTCCTCTGTCCCACCTGAGGATAATATTGATGGGACCCATCCTACTTATGGGGTTCAGACACGGTTTGGGGGGTCCAAGTCCTGATTTCCCTCATGGAGTTTCATCGGTCCCCTCTATTCCTTCTCAAAATCCTTAAGCTGATGTGATGGAGCTGAGTTTTTTTAGTTTATTCATATGTCGGCATATTTGGTAGCTTCTCAGGTCGAGCGTGGTGCTTCTATTACTCTATCTTCTGAGGCCACAAGGGTTTGCCAGTTTATGAGGTTAAGCCCTCCTGTGTTCACTGGTGTCAAGGTTAAGGAAGATCCTCAAGGTTTTATTGATGAGATAGAGAAGTTCTTCTATGTCATATATTCTATTATAACAACGGCTCTATTTTTTTTATAACGCTTAAATTACACTCTTGAATGGGTGTAAGCGATCATTGTCAATATAATAACTCAACTTAGGTTGGGGTCGAATCCACAAAGAGTGAAAGCATGGAATTCAAAACTCAAGAGTGTTGATAGTCTACTAAAAGATGACCCATGATGTGAATAAAACAAACACAATAAGTTGAATGTGTTTATGAATGACAACTACTTCAATTTTAGTGCATTATCTTGACGTTGAAAAATGTCAAGAGTGAATTCAATTGAGAATAAACCTTGGGGTTATGCAATTCTAGGAGTGATTTCATGCATAGGTGCTTGACAATTTTTTCAACTTTTAGCTAAAAGTCATGGGTAGGCTAGCTGTCAATATGTTGATGTTAGTCTTTCAATTACAACACCAAATTCCACAAATGGATTCTTTCGAACACCTCACAAGTGTGACAATTTCCCACATCTATTGCCTCAGTTGACATCTTTATGTCTAAGAGATGTCATTAAATAAAATCAATCAAGTTATTGGTTCTATTTATTCCTCATTCATGTCCCCTCTTTCAAGAATGACATGGGTTCAAGGGTGGTTGGGGTTTGAAACCCCTAACTCTTAGTTAAACCATATAATAAATGCAACACCCATCACAAATAAATAATTAGGAGAATAATTAGCTAACACCCATGCACTATCACAACCTAAGAAAGCATAACCCTAATATTTAGAATTAGCTACTCATGGATAAAAAGGTAAAAATATACCAAAGTTGTCATTGACTTCATCCATGAGAAATAAAGAGAATGTAGTTTCAAACTTGGATTTTCAATAAATCTTCAATAGAAAATCACTATTTTTTCTTTGGGAATCACTCACATATATTTTTCACTCAAGACTAGTACAATATTCTTCTAACATAAAAAGATAGGTGCTAAGATAAAAAGATAGAAGCTAAGATGAAAAATGAAAGTTAGGTCTTGAAAAATAGACCAGGAACCCTTCTTTAGGCCCTATTTTCATATTTGAAAAAATTACAAAATTGCCACCTTGTTCTTGATATGCTTGAGCGAATCCAAAGCATATGGAGAATAGATAGAGAGAAGATGGATAGCAGTTCCAAAGCAGATGTAAAGTGGATATGAAACGGATGACTCTTTTCCTTTAATTTGGCCTCTTGTTGACTTGAATGGCTTGTACATCTTTTTTTTTTACTTTTACATATATAAATGATCATTAAGTAAGAGATTACCATCAAATCAATGGAAAAACATGATAATTTAGGCTTAAAAGGTGCTATCAAGTCGTCAAATTGATGACTTATTAGTTACTAACGTGGAGAGTGTGGAATTTGCTGCCTACTAATTGAAAGATATAGCATACAAGTGATATAAGGAATGGGAATAGTCTAAGGGTTATGATGTTAAGTTTGCGCTGTGGGATAATTTCTCTAGTGCTTTTCTGGACCGCTTCTTTCCTCCAGAGTTGAGAGAGATGAAGGCGGAAGAGTTTGTTAATTTAAAGCAAGGCAAGATATCAGCCAAAGAGTATGCCTTGAAGTTCCACCAGTTGTCTTTGTATGCTCCAAATTTGGTTTCTAGTATTAGGGCTAGAATAAAGAAGTTTGCTTTCAAGTTATCTCGAGACATGATTTAAGAGAGTAAGGCTACCTTGTTGAACAAGAACATGGGCATATCCAGGTCGATTGTATACATATAGTAGGTTGATGAAGAGAAGAAATATGCTGAGATAGGGGAAAACAGAGCAAGAAGTGTAGATTTTCTAAGTAGGGTGGTGGCCAATAGTAAAGTGGCAGGAATGGTAGAAAGTGGTCCAAAAAGAAGTGAGGCAATTCTAGGTCTTACTCAATGGTTAGTGCCCTTTACCCAAAGTAGTCTAGTGATAGACTTTTTCAGGGTGGCGATAATTATAGGGCACAGGGTGCCCAATGTCAGGATAATGAGGCCCAATCAGCTCTACCCTATCCTCCCTATAGATTTTATGGTCATTGCATTGGGGTTACTGTGATGAAGTAAAAGACAAGCGCTTTAAATATGGTCAGCCAAGGCATATTCTAAAAAGTTTTCCTGTTGGTATGGTTGCTTCTGGGTCAAATAAGGTTTCGATTGCCTCTTTATGAGCTCTAGTGCCAAAGGGTGCACCATATGGCTTCGCACTGGTCGGAACCAACTCTATGCTTTCACTACCCGTTAAGAGTCAGAGACATCACCTAATGTCATTACCGATATGTTAAAACTTTTTTTCATGATGTGTACTGGTTACTTGATTTGAGGCCCACTCTTTCTTATGTGACCCTATTTGTAGTTGTCCATTTTGGTTTTAATCCCGAGTATATTCTGGACCCCTTTTTTATTTCTACCCTAATGAGTGACTCTGTGGTGGCTGGAAGAGTATATAGGGGTTATGTGGTATCTGTGGGTGGTCGGGAGACTTTGGTGGATTTATTTGAATTAGACATGGTTGATTTCGATGTCGTATTAGGGATAGATTGGTTGCACTCATGCTATACTTTTCTAGACTTTCAAACTCATAAAGTTTTTTTAAATTCCCAAATGAGCTGGTTATTAAGTGGGAGAGTGGTTCCTTAACTCCTAAGACGAGGTTCATAGCATAACTTAGAGCTCAAAGATTAATCTCTAAGGGATATCTCTATCATTTGCTCTGGGTTAAAGATTCTAACTTAGAGGGTCCTTCTTTACATTCCTTCTCGGTGGTGAATGAATTTCCTAAGGTCTTCCTTGATGACCTTCCTAGTGTTTCTCTCGATAAGGAGATCGACTTTGGGATAGATCTTATTTCAAGCACTCGTCCTATTTCTATTTCCCTATATAAAATGGCTCTGGCCAAGTTAAAGAAGCTTAAGAATCAGCTAAAGGATCTTTTAGACAAGGGTTTCATCCATCCTAGTGTGTCTCTATGGTGTGCACTGGTGTATTTTATGTGTAAGAAGGATGGTTCCCTTCGAATGTGTATTGATTATCGGGATTTGAATAAGTGACAGTAAAGAATAAGTACCTTCTTCTAAGGATATATAATTTGTTTGATCAGCTTTGAGGTGTTAAGTTTTTCTCCAAGATTGACCTTTGGACTAGGTATCATCAGCTAAATATTAGGGAGGTGGATATTCCTAGGACTGCCTTTCATACCCGATATGGGTATGTCAAGTTTTTGGTCATATTTTTTGTATTAACCAATGCCTCGGCGGCATTCATAGAGTTGATGAATAGAGTCTTTTATCACTTTTTGGATTTGTTTGTCATTTTATTTATAGATGATATTTTGGTGTACTCTAAGAGTGAGATGGATCATGCCGATCACCTCCGCATTGTGTTACAGACCCTGAAAGATCAACAGTTGTATGCCAAAATTTTGAAATATGAATTTTGGTTGAATGTTGTCACTTTTCTGGGTCATGTCATTTCTAGTGAAAGGATCATGGTGGATCCGCAAAAGTTAAAGTGGGTAAGAGATGGCCTAGACCTATGACTCCAATAGATATTCGGAGCTTCTTGAGTTTAGCTGATTACTACAAAAGGTGTGTGGAAAGTTTTTTCAATATAGCTGCCCCGTTGACTAAGTTAACTCAGAAGAAGGTAAAGTTCATGTGGTCTGATGCTTGTGAGGTTAGCTATGAAAAGCTGAAGAATAAGGTGACTTTAATATTGATCTAGACTTTGCCAGAAGGCAGTGATGGGTTTGTGGTTTATTGTGATGCATCCTGTGTGGGGCTTGGTTGTGTTTTGATGCAGCATGGAAACGTAATAGCTTTTGCCTCCAGACAATTAAAGGTGCATGAGAAAAATTATCTGACTAATGACTTAGAGTTATTGGTTGTGGTATTCGCGTTGAAAATCTAGCATCACTATCTACTTGGAGTGCATGTGGATAACATTTTAGATCAAAAGAACCTACAATATGTGTTTACTCGGAAGGAGCTGAACCTCAGGCAAAGAAGATGGCTTAAGCTGCTCAAAGATTATGACATGATTCTTCACTACCATCCAGGTAAAGCTAACGTGGTTGTTAATGCTTTTAGCAGGTCATTCATGGGGAGTCTAGCTCATGTGGATAATGGAAAGCAAGAATTGGTGAAATATGTTCACCATTTGGCTAACCTTGGAGTTCACCTCTTGGACTCTGAGGATGGTAGTGTGTTTGTTCAGGAGGTGGCGAAGTCATCCCTAGGTGTTGAGGTAAAGAAGAAGCAAGTGTTAAATCCTATCTTGGTAAGGATCAAGGGTGATATAAATGGGCAAAAGTAATGGCCTTTGAGGTTAGTGGTGATGGTACCTTACAGTAACAAGGGAAATTGAGAGTTCTAGATATGGATGGATTACGGGAAAGGATCTTTATGGAGGCGCATGAGTTGCACTATGCTATTCATCCTGGCTCAATGAAAATTTATCATAACCTTAAGAAAATGTATTGGTGGAACAATATGAAGTAGAATGTTGCTAAATGCATGGTGTGCCAAAAAGTGAAAGTTGAGCACATAAGGCCTAGAGGGTTATATCAAGAGATTGAGTTGCTTGTGTGGGAGTGGAAAGTGATCAACATAGATTTCTATAATCCTCGATCTCAGAATCATTTTGATTCAGTTTAGGTCATCATAGATAGGATGATAAAGTCTGCTTATTTCTTACCAATAAGGAAAAATATTTTGACAGAAGATTATGCAAGGTTGTACCTCCATGAGATTGTGAAGTTGCATGGGGTTCTTGTTTCTATCATCTCAGATCGTGGAATGCAATTTTCATTATACCTTTGGAGGTCGTTTCAAAAAGGTTTGGGGACCAAAGTGAGCCTTAGTACGACTTTCCACCCATAGTGGATGGGCAAGCAGAAAAGACTATTCAGACATTGGAGGATATGCTTTGAGCTTGCGTGATTGATGATGGTGGCGGTTGGGCAGAGCATTTTCCTCTTATAGAGTTTGCACATAATAATAGCTACCACTCTATTATTGGTATGGCTCTGTTTGAAGTCTTATATGGTAGGTGGTGTAGTATCCTATTGAGTGGTTTGAGGCTGGTGAGGTAGAGATGTTTGGTCTAGATTTTTTTACTAATCCATAGAAAAGGTGAAGGTGATTTAGGTGATAGGCTTAAAGATGAACGAAGTCGCCAGAAGTCCTATGCAAATGTAAGACGTAGAAAGTTAGAGTTTGAGGTAGGGGATAGGGTGTTCTTGAAGGTGTTTCCCATAAGGGGAGTGATTTAGTTTGGGAAGAATTGGAAGCTTAGTCCCTGGTATGTTGGTTCATACTTGGCTTTGATAAGGGTTGGCAATGTTGCATATGAGTTAGAGCTCGGTGTTCTATGTTTCTATGTTGAGAAAGTGTTTGGGTGATCCATCACAAATTGTGCCTATCAAGGATATTGGTATTTTGGATTCCCTATCTTATGAGGAGGTCTTTTGAAACCTTTAACCGACAGGTTCATTAGATGCGGCCCAAGGACGTAGCTTTGGTAAAGGTTCTATGGAGGAACCACAAGGTGGAGGAGGCTACATGGGAAGTTGAAGAGGACATGAAATCCAAGTATCCATTCATATTTCTCATTTTAAATTATGCTTAAGGTATGTGTTGTTCTTAAAATCTTTGTTCAGTCTTTGTTAAAGGTAGATTGTGAATTCCTTGTAATCTGTTTTCTGTTTTAAAGGTAAGAGTAGAGATATGTAGGGGTTTAATCGTACTAGTTACTGCCTTGTCCAATCATTTGAGGACGAATGATCCAAGTGGGGGAGGATTGAAACACCCTGGATTTTGGTCCATAGAGATTTCCTGAGCTTTTAGCTCACTGTCTTAGTAACGACTCATTATACAAGTCATATGGTGGGGTTATGGGTCAGATGACCCAAATCATAAGTTATCCAGTGAATGGCGGTTAGGTTTCTGTTGTGGTTATGACTGGGTGGTACGAGTAGTTAGGTGTGGTGATGAGTCATTAATACAACCCTTCATCAGATCAAAAACTTAGTAATTTGACTTGACTCTGAGTACAAGTGTCTCACTAAGAGCCGTAAGGATAGGGTATGAGTGGTAGGGTTGAGTCGGAGGTTATCTAATGTCTAATCCTTTTTGGTTCTATCTTGGGTACGACTAGGCCAAACAAGTAGTATGGTTTGGTCATACGTGGGATCAGGGAGTCATATGGTGGACAGTGTTTGGGTGTCCAACTCACTATCATTGGTACGACTCAATGGTATGAGTCATATGTTGTGGTCACGAGTCGAGGGGTCGACTCATAACCACCTGCGGCCTTTATACAATTTTAAGTTGGGGGCATTATGGACATTTCCCCCTTTTAACTCCCTTTGATACCATGACTTAAAATACCTTTTGGGACTTTATTGACATATTATTCCCAATCAAACACTCTTAAAATCTCTCATACTCTCTGTTCAAGCAAAAGCTAGGTTTCTTCAAGCTAATCAATTAGGGGCTTTAAGAGTGATTTTCTCCCTACTCCTTGGTGTCTAATGCATGTTACGCCTCCCTCATTATTATTTTACAAAAACCATGTGTTTTAATGTATGGTTTTCATAGTGTTGTTATGATTTTGGAATAAAGGTTGGGGGTTTTGAATGTTAATGGTTGGATAATGCTTCTCATGTTTAATTATAATTTTTCATTCTTTTAGTTTGGTTTTGAATATTGCAGGATGCATGGTAATAGTAAATGGATCCCCAACTTACTTGGTCATGGTCTTGAAACTTATGTACCCACAACCTGTTTGTAAAAATGCCAATAAACATGACTTTGTCACATAGTTTGACTATTCTTGGAATCCTTGCATTGCATAATTGGTAATGGAACTTGAACTAGTTTGTCTTGATTTCAAATAGTTTTGAAAAGGCCTTGGTGGTCATGTACATGGTTTAATGGAAACGATGGAGTCTAATTTTTGTTTATTGGTTTTATATGGCATAAGGAAATAGACTTGCAAGCTCTAATTTTGGTATGATGATACCCACAGTTAATTCCTAATTAAACTCTCCTTGGTAAATGGTTGGGAATGTGTAATTGGTTTTAGCATGGGCTTAAAGGGAGTTGCATAGCAAAGTCATGGAAGGTGGAGGTTCCAGGTGGACCAATACTGGAAACTCATGTTTGCCGATGTTAGGTTTAGTCTTTTTGACCTGTATGCATGGTTCACACTATTGATATATATTTGTATTAGGGATTGATGAAGGTTGGGGGCATTTCCTGGTCCTCTTTGATACCTCCGATTCGTGCGGCTAACATGTACCGAAGCCCTTTCAGCAAAGGAAGCTAAACCCATATAGCCCATGGGTGGACATTTAGGATGCTACACAACCCAGTATATATATATATATATATATATATATATATATGACTACATATGGTTATTTTATTTGGTGTTTAGTTATGTCATTCTTTTATCTTTATTCCTGAGTTACATTCTGGCATTAACTCCGTTAATCATCTTCGGGCGTTGTATTCCCATGCGATGCATGAACCGACCGTACTACCATTCCTCCTGATTAGTGACTTGGATTCGGGGACAACTTTGAGTCAGATTAAAGTGGTGAACTTCCATTCTCCAGAAGACTCCATTTCATGTAATGGAATTCTTTTTATTATTGATATTTCTTTGGTTTTGGTTTTGGATATGTCGAGGGCATGTCCCGATCGAATGTTCCTTGGTTCTGGTTAGAGGCTTTGTCAGATTACTATGTGCATGGACGATGTTGGTATTAGTATTAGCATTGGTATTGGTATTGGCATTAGGATTTGTATTGGTTGGACACTTGGTTGAGACTATTACATTATGGTTATAGACTTCATCTTACGTCTTTAAATTATTATTGTTTTTTTCTTTTTCTATGCTCGAAATTCTTCCGATAGAGGGTGTAAGGAAGTTATAGTTTAGGGTATTGGGGGTGGTCTCCGGTTTGGGTTGGGGCTTGAGACACCCTACATGACTAGGCCCTGGGTCGGGTCGTGACATATTTCAACTATTCCTTCAATTTCTTAAGTTTAACTGGAGCCATTCTGTAAGGTAGGATTGAGAAAGGATAGGTACCTGGGAGGATATCTATTCAAAAGTAAATTTCCTTCTCGGGAGGAACTCAGAAAAGATCTTCAGGGAACACTTCTAGAAACTCATTTACTATTGGAACTAACTCAAGAGTTGAAGCTTCATAATTTGAGTCCTTGACTCAAACGAGATGGTAAATACAACCCTTGGATATCATATTTATTGTCTTAAGATAGGAGACAAACAGACTTATAGACACTGAGGTACTACCCCTTTATTTTATAACAGGTTTATTAGGGAACTGAAACTAAACAATTCTATTTCTACAATCAATTGAGGCATATTAAGAGTGGCACCAATCCATGCCGAGAATGACATTAAAATTAGTCATCTCTAAATCTACAAGGTCTACTAAGGTAACTTTCTAAGATGCCGTGACTAGGCAATTTCTAGATATTCGTATGGTTGTAATAGAACTACCTATTGCAGTAGACACGGAGAAAGGTTCTGCTAAGATTTTGGGACTAACGCTAAATTCTACTGCTATATAGGGTGTCACAAAAGAAAGTGAATCTCCAGGGTCTAACAACTCACAAAAATAAAGATTGAAGACGTGTAATATACCCGTAACCACACCAGGAGAACTTTCCTGATCCTATCGATTCTGGAGGGCATAGAGTCGATTCTAATGTTTCCCACTAGTGGCACTGGAGGTGGCACCCTGCAGAGTTGGGCGTCCTACTGCGGCTATAGAAAAGTTATCTTGGCCCTACTGACGATCAGTTCTTCCTCAATGGGAAACTATAGGACACTCCTTGATTCTGTTGCTTGAATTTCCACACCGAAGCCATGCATCACTGCCCGCTATGCACTTACCCTTGTGGTTTATTTCATACTTCCTATAGACTGGGTTTGAATTACCACTATTCATGCTACCTAGGACTTAGATCCTGGTGCTCTATCCCCGTTATCCTGTATGAACTTAAGCACTGGCTGAAGATGGGGCTGGAGCTGAGAATATCTGCCGGAATTGAGAATAATTTCCACCATCAAACCTTTGTTGTGAGAGTAAGGCTACCATTTCTTGCCCTCTTATTCTCCCTTTCTCTTTCCTTGTGTTTTTTCTTTTCAATCTGCTGAGATGTACTATCAACCTAGAAAGGTCCATCTCCTTAATCAACATCGATGTTCTACACTCCTTAACTACCTTATTTGATACACCTGGCACAAACTTACTTATCCTGGCCCTATAATCAACCACCATAGTCAGAGCATACCTCACCAACTGGGTAAACTTGAGTGAATACTCTATCACACTTATTTTACCCTACTTCAGATTTATAAACTCCTTCACCTTAGCCTCCCTCAACTTGAGTGGGAAGAATCTGTATAAGAAGGACCTAGCAAAATCATCCTAATCTATAAGCCCTGCCTCAACACCTCTGCCCTCTTTCTGTTGCTTGAACTGAGTATGAGCCACTCTTATAATTGGCAAGCAGCTAAGTCAACACTCTCACTATCAGTAACACCTATGATAGCTGTCACTTTTTGCACATCATCCAAAAACTCTTGCGTGTCTTCCTCAGACTTAGATCTAGAAAATAATAAAGGATTTATCCAAGTAAAGTCTCGAATTCTAGCTGTTGTCATTTTCACTATGGAATTGGATGGGGCAACAACCTGCTGGTTATTCCGAGCAGCCATAGTCTGTGTCAAAACTATGAAAGCGGTCCTAAATTCGGCATGGGAGATATATTTGTTCAGAGGATCTTTCTGAAAAGATGGTGGTGCGGGCTAATACCCGTTCCTTCTACCGTTATTTCTTTTGGGAGGAATTTTTAGAGGAAAGACAAATTAGAAAATGAAATTCAATAGAGCTCACGCTTTTTCACATGACATGAAGACTGAAAAAAAGGGAAACTTTTCCTAAGACATCTCATATCCTCTTGCCCATAAGTGTGGCACACTTCACACCCATGCATAGGACTCTACTAATGCAGCTTACAGAAACTTAGGACACTTTAAAACCTTAGGCTCTAATACCAAGTATGTCACGACCCGAGACTATCCCCTAGTCATGACATGGTGCTTAAGGCCGCAAGTAACCCTAAGCTAACCCATGATCTGGAACATGTTGTAAGGTACTGAAAAAAATAACAAGATACTATGCGGAAGTCATTCATGGAAATATCTAAACATTGAAAACATTAGCAATGGTTATGAATAGCCATTACTAGAAAAACATATTAACTATCTGACATTCTAAAAGCCTCTAAACATGATAGTTGTTGGGACAAGTCCCCAACTAACTCTGACTACTAAAATAACATAAAATAAGGTACAAAAAAGATTGATAAATAATATGAATGACTCAACTGATGAGAAGTCACTAAAGCTGCAGCTGAGTGATATAGGATGAACTATGTCTAATTTGATAACTGATCGTTTGAACCTATATCGTGAAATCAATATAGCGCAAAGAGAGTATACAGTCAGTACTTTAAATGTATTAGTATGTGAGATGGGGCTAACTAAAATACATATAGGTACTGTGTATGAATGCATAAACATGCAAAAAAAATTCAAGACCAAGCAAAGTATGTGCTGATATAATCTGTAAAACAGAATAACTGAATAACTGATAAACTGAACACTTGGTCATGCAAACCTGAGTTGCTATAATCTAAATATTACACTGAAACTATGGGAGCTAATATTTAACCAACATGCCCCAATCTAAGCTAATCGGGGTCTAACCTATAACCCAGTTGGAAGGGTGTCAATACCTTACCATGGGTACTGACATTAACAGTGTGGATCCACAAAGTTGATGTCCTAAAGAACCAGGATATCAAACCTAAACTGACGGGTGACCCCTAAGAAGGCATAAAGCCAAAATTGATAGGTGACCCCTCATAACCTACGGTGGCTACATAGTTCTAGAACTTAGGGATTACTACTAATGACGCTGCCTAAATTAACGTGGGAGCTGCCATACCCGTATTCATTCGGTGCTAAGTATTAATACCAATTGAAATGCACTGAAGTGTAAACTGGTATATGCACTAATAACTTATATGCTCAAGTCATGGTATTCTGAAAATAATAGTGCATGTATAATCTGAAGTATTTAAAACTATGTAAATTGATCATAATAAGGGAATTTTATAAATAAAGCCAAAAATTCAACAACTGGTAAATACTCAACATTAATATGATAATCTGAATATAATGATACAAACATGGTCTAATGACTTGTAACTTAAAAATCTAAAACATGCATTTCATTCTAGGTGTCGGGTATTCATAATCCACCAGTACTAAAAATACACTTAAATACGATAATTTCACAGTAATGACATGATAGGAAATTTCATGACTTAAACTCAAAAGCCCAACAATTTCATCAATATAATAAGTTATCATGATTAGGGTATGAAAGAATACTTGAAATTATGAGGCAACACTTGTTCATGGTTGAATTCAAAAATTACATGGAGGAATCATGGAATTTATGCTTTTCATGGAACTCTAATTTATGAAATTCATAAAATTCATGAATAAAAATCAAAATTTTGGGCATTAGGATGAAATGAGATCCTCATTGAGTACCGCATACCTGAGTTGAGTGAATTCTTAAAGAAAACTTGGAATTGGGACCTTTCAAGGATGAATTTCTTAAATATAGCTTTTGATTTTGGTGTTATTAAAAGTGGGAGGAGATTAAATGTCATTAACTGCTGATGAATGGGATAAATAATGCCTCTCTTGGGTTTTAAGTCGTGGATTGGGTGCTTAGGGAGAGGAAAAAGACCAAATGCCCTTTACCCCTTAATGAAGAATGCATGATTTTACACTATAGCGTGGGATGGTGCTTATTGCGGAGGCCAGCCTCTATGACATGTGCCTATTATGGAAGCTAACATCCGTGATGCATTGTATATCTAGGATTATAACCTTCAAGACATGCTGCATATCGTGGAGGGCCATCCTCCATGTCACACCGAAAATGCAAAGGCATACTACCTCCATGGTTAAAAAATTACCCGAACCTCTTCCCAAAATTCTGAAACTCTCTCAGAAAACCCTTTGAATATTCCTAAACATATTTCAACTCATAAATCAACATATCAAACATGGAAAGGCCAAAAATAAAATTTTCAAAATATTGGGGTGTTAAAATGGCCATGTCACTTGCACTTAGTGTGAAATAACTGCTTTGGACCATTTAAACATGTAACAAATAGCTGGAAACTTGTCTAGGATCTTGCGGGTTATTACAACAAATTAGTTAGTTAGTTAGAAGTTATTGTTAGTTACTTGTAGATTTGTGAGCTAATGATTGGCTATTAATTGGTACCAGTTATTTTCTCTCTCCTTCTTGTACTTAAATTGTAGCTAGCACTGAGTTTGAGATTTCATTATCTCCAATTTTGGGATTCATATCATATCTCTGTTCTCTCAATTTTCTCTCCTAGCTCTAGATAATCTCAATCATAACATGGTATCAGAGCCATCGGTGAATGAAGTTATGCTTGTCATTTTGATTGGTTGCTTGGATTTTGTGGTTGATTTGTCCTCGTTGTGATGGTTTATCATTGAATTTTTCTCCCAATATCATTCATCCTTGTATTTTTATTTCCTCCAATTCTATATGAATTTTTTTAAATTCCTTTGATGTCAGTTAAGTTTTCTTTCCCCTAGTCAATTTTCTTCAAATTACAATTGAATTTTCTCATTTGTTTTACCAATCCATAATCTCTATGACTAATGAAGCTAGAAATACCACTGCTCTATGAACACTATCATTGATCTTGGGAACTCTCTATATTTATCTATCTGATAGTTCTAGTGCTCTTCTCGCACGGGGACCATTTGACGATATAGGTCATCGTTCATGAAGCGGGGTGTGTTTAGATATCTCTTGATAAAAATAAATTAGGCTTTTTCAATGGTCACTGTAAGCAACTTGACTCATAAACTTTTGTAGAATTGTGCCCGTGTGAACGATGCGATTATATGCTCATGATATGGATACTAAATTTTCTTATGAAGGAGATTGAGGACAATATTGAATATATATGTAGCTCTCAAAAGCTTTGGGCTGAGCTGAGAGACAAATACAATCATATGAATGGGGCAAAATTGTTTCAGATTCAGAAGAAAATCAATTAATTGAGCCAAAGTACTATGGATATCACTAGGTATTACACATGAATGAAGAAACTCTGGGAGAAAATCATTGCACTTACTACTAAACATTAGTTCACCTTTTAATGCTCTTATGGAGATAAGAAATGCACACTTAAAGCTGAACAAGATAGATATTTGATCCAATTCCTTATGGGATTGAATGATGCATACACAACTATCAGGGGAAACATAAATGATGAAACCCCTACCTACTATGATACAAATATTTGACGTGCTTGTGCAAAAAGAAAAGAAAAGGGAATTTCGCACAATCACTCATGTTTTTGGTGAATCATTCTCCATGAATATCAATGTTAGGGGTGGTAGTTCAGTAGGAAGGAATTTTCGAACCAACTATGCATCTAATAGTTATAATAGGGGTGATAGAACCCAACCTTTTGATGATCAATATAAAAGGTTGGGTCATACCAAATATAAATATTAGAAACCACATGGTTAATCCCCCAACCCCAAAATCCATTGTCTACCACTTCAAAACCTTATAATTACGCTAAGCACGAAAGCCATAACCCTAATAATCTACGAAGTTCATGTTCGAACCAGGGTTATAAGTTTGCAAAGGAAAAAGAAGTAGTTGTGCATGAATTTGGAATGGACTCTGATATATTGCCTATGAAGTAGGAAGGAGGAGAAAAGTCACATGGATAAGCAATAGATGACTCACCAAGGAGCAATAGGACCAGGTTGAGAATATGATCCAACACTTTGGATCCACCAGCTCGAGAACCATTAACAATAATATTTTACATGAATGTGGAGTTGTATTGTAGGTTTGTGGGTTGCACGTCCTCATTAGATTTTAGTAGATCATCTTGTAAATGTGTTTAGTTGATTAGTGACTTATGGTTTATAGACTCAGGGGCCTCATACCACATAACCTTCAACAATCATTACCTTTCCAATATGATTTACCTACCTTACCCATCATGTGAAAGTTATAGAAATAGGTGATGTATTTCTTACATTTGAGATCAGTTTGCATAGAATCTTCTTCATCATAATTTTTAAATTCAATATTTTTTGTCAGCTCTTTAGTAGAAAAACTCAAATGTTCATCTTCTTTTCTAATTCATCTTGTATTTTATATTGTCTTTCTTAAAAGAGGTCCCTAGATATTGGTAGACTACATGATGGACTATACTATCTGTTTTCAAGCTGTTTAAAAAAACTCATTCCTGTTGCGAGCTACTAACAAGTTCCACACTATTTCTCTTCCTCGTCCAATTTTATGAATAAGTTACTTTGTGGTCATCCATCTCATGTTTCTTGTTCGTATTCCACTTTACAGACTAGTACATACTACACTCATGCTCATTGATTGTACTTTATTGTAAAGCATGATGCTCCTATTACTCATGACAATTAAACACACTCTACTTCCAGTATGAATGCTCATGTTCCAAATGAAGTCAAGATTGATCTTTTGTGGCAAAATAGATTAGGTTATGTTCATTTTATAAAAATGAAGGATATATCCTCTATTCCTGTACATTTCTTAAATAAACAACCTTTTACCTAGACTATATATCAAATGGCTAGACAAATTAAGCTTTAATTTCTTGATAAACCCACTAGTACATAATCCAGTTTTGAATTGATTCATGTTGACTTATAGGGATTCTACTATGTAGCAACTCATGAAAATTACAAATACTTCATTACCATAGTAGATGAATTTAATAGATCAACTCGAGCTCATTCACTTAATAGTAAAAATAATGTCTTACACTCAATCAAAAAATTCATCAAAATGGTAGAATGTCGGTTCAATGCTCAAGTGAAAATCATAAGAACTGATAATGGTTTAGAGTTTACTAATAATGAGACATTTGTATTCCCGTAGTCAAAGTTATCTTGTATTAGAAAACCTGCCCATATACTCCCTAAAAATGGGATAGTAGAAAGAAAGCACACATACCTCTTGGGACAGCTAGATCCTAATGTTAAAATCAAAGAAAAGGAAGGTGTACCCTTTTCTGATCTAGGTTATTATAGAAAGTTAGTTGGCAAACTTAACTTTTTAACACACACAAGGTTCGATATAGCATATGGAGTATAACATCTTAGTTGGTTTATGCAAGAACTTTATAGAATCTCACCTAAAGGCTACATATCATATGTTGATATACTTGAAGAAGAATCCATCTTTAGGGGAGTTCATGTCTGAAAAAGAAGATTATAACATCAAGGAATTTTGTGACTCAAATTGGGTTACATGACATGATTTCAAAGAAGTTATTTTATGGTTATATAGTGATGTTGGATAACAGTCCAATCAGATGGAAGTCCAAGAAGTAGAAAACTATCTCACTATTTCCAGTAGAAGCTAAATACAGGGCTATAAGAAAGTAGTAGCGTAACACCCCGAGAGTACACCCTGGGCGTCACACGGTGCTTACAGTTTTGAGAAACCACAAGCTAACCCATGAGCTGGTATCTGCTGTGAGAACTGAGTAAAACTGATAATGACATAACATATGCGAAATTTAACTAAGGAATGCCATAAAGTTTTAAGTCATAAATCTGATAAAATCTATAAGGCATAACTGAGAATACTGAAAAAATATATGACAATGACAACTGAAATCTGAGAAACTAACTAATTATCTGAAATAGTCTGAAAAGCCTCTACTGACTAACTGAGAAGCTGATGGATAAACCTCCAACTAACTCCAATTAAATAGAAATAATTGAAACTGATAAAGTAATCTAAACTAAATAAATAATGTCCTCAAAATATGAGGACTCACCACTGCTAGGCTAATAGTCTGGAAAATCTATGCGCGATCCGAGAACTGAGCATCCAAACCTATGATATGATACATCATAACGCAAGAAAAGAGTATACGATCAGTACTTTGAATGTACTAGTATGCTAAATAAGGTAAGCTATGCATGGTTTCATGAACATGAATAATAACTGTCTGAATATATATATATATATATACTAAATAAAGTGCATGAAATCTATAGATATTGAGGATACGTGAAATCTATAAATACTGAGGATTCATGTAATCTGCAAGTACGAGGATGCATGACCAAACATATAACATGTTAAAATTTGTAAATACTAAAATACTAAAATTTGATAACTAAATCACTGATAACTGTATGTTATGGTCAAGCATCTAAAACTAAATTACTGAATTGATTATTGGACTAAGACTGTGGGAGGTATCATCTAACTGACATGCCCCAATCTGAGCTAATCGGGTCCAACTTGTAACCCCAGTTGGAAGGGTGTTAGTACCACGCCACGAGTACTAACGCTAACTGTGTGGATCCACTATACTAATGTACTATCCTGAAGGACAAAGAATGTCAAGCCTAAACTGATCGGTGACCCCTGAGAGGTAGTCAAGCCAAATCTAATAGGATACTCCTCATATACTATGTTGTATATGTATTTCTAGAGTGCAAGGACTTCTACTAATGACTCTGCCTATCTGACAGGGAAGCTGCCATCCCTGCACTCACTCAGTGTTAAATCCTACTCCCATCTAAACAGACTTGGAATGCTTAACTGTTCTAAGTTTACCTATATCTGATGACTGACTGAACTGATAATGCTCATAATATATTCTAAAACTATTTTAAAGATACTGAAACTAGGTAAACAACTAAGTTTTTGGGTATTCATAACCCCTAGGACTTAATAGTAATAATAGTAAAATAGTACTTGAGCTTGGAGGACATAACATGAAAGCTTTTATCAAATATTCATTCTTGTAGGCATTTCATCAAACACTTGATGTTCATAGTTTAAACTAATCATGGGAATAGTATGAAACTTGGAGTAATAGCATGATTTTGACATCAATAACACTTAATCATAATTTAAATCAATGAATAAAAACATTAGAACATGTGGGGTCTGATAAACAACAACAATTTCATGTAAACATGGTATAGAATTTTAATTCATGGGAGTTCATGGTTAAAATTACAATTTAAAATCATAATAACTTGTAAAGATCAAAACTTTAGATTTAAAAGAGGATACTTGGACTCCATGGGTGGAAGGAACTCATGGAAGAACACTTAACATACCTAGGTTGATGAATTCGTGAGAATTAATGGTGAGTTCTTGAGATTTGATCTTGAATTTTAAAGGCTAGGGTTTTCTATTTTAGAGAAATGCTATTGATTTCAGAGGAATTGAGTAAAATAACGACTAAGTAGGATTTTAGGACATTAATTTCGTGTTTTGGACTGATTAGGGTCATAGAAAAAGACCCAACTACCCCTGAAATAATTAAACATTTTCATCACCAGAATTCTATTTTTGGGCTTCTCTGCAATGCGGTGCCATTGTGGTAAGCACTAGAATTTGGCTAAAACTATATTCCATAGACAAGTGCAAAAATGTACTTTGACGCGATGCACTGGAATCGTGTTGCGTCACTGGAAATTGATGAGTGTGAACTGGCACTCTGGCGTGATGCGGTGCTATCGCATTGCATCACTGGAAAAAGAAAATTCTGAACTGAAATTTATGGTGTGATGCAGTGCCAATCATGGAGCCTTACTGGAAAGAGACAATTGCGAAATGGCACATCGGCGCGACGCGGTGCTGCTCGTATTGAGCTAGTGTTTTCACTAAAAATGTCATAACTTCTTACTCGAGTATTGGATTTGGGCAAAACTAGCATAGTTGGAAAGCTAATTTAATTTCCTACAACTTGGTGGGTTGTGAGCTAGAAAATTCAGAGTAGAGGAAACAATATGCTTGTTTGAAGTTGACTAAGGCAACATTCTTACCAAAATTTTAATTGGTAAGGGTTATTTCAATTAGTCTAAGAGCTGGGAGTTACTTGAGACCCTAATATGCATTAAACTAACTCATAAAACTATCAAAGAACAATAATATACTATGAATAAGCTTAAGAAATGACTCTAGCACTGGTTTGGATTTTTGGGGTATTCCAATATCTCCCCCTTATGAACATTCATCCTCGAATGAGACTGGTTAAGCTAAAAACACCGAGGAACTGAGATTATATGTTGAATATATGTGATGAAAACGTGAGTACATGACTGAGTCTAAAACATGATTCATGATTGAACTGGTTCTGTGAATTCATGACTGACATAAGGATGATATGTAGCTGAAACTGAGCTTGGAAAAAAGAAATTCTATGAAGGTTGTTACCATAAGTTGAGTCTGAGTGTGCAAAGAAAAGATGAGGGCACTTTGTCCACATATCTGCTTCTGCTTCCCAAGTGGTTCCCTCAACAGACTGATTTTGCCAAAAAACTTTGACTAGGGGAACTTCTTTTTTCCTTAGTCTACGAATTTGTCGATCAGAATTTCGACTGAATTTCCTCGTAGGAAAGACTATTCTAAAAATCTATGCTTTCTAAAGGAACAACTACAGTTGTGTCACCAATACACTTCTTCAACAAAGAGATATGGAATACTGGGTACACTGATGCTAATTCTGCAGGAAACTCAAGCTCGTAACCCACCTTTCCGAAGCGGCATAAAATTCTAAAAGGACCAACATATCGGGGACTAAGCTTCCCCTTCTTACCAAACCTCTTCACTCCCTTCATGGGAGATGTAAGACCCTGCAAAATTGTTGCGTCCGAATTTATCTCATTTGGTTTTACAAAGCCTTAAGACTTAGAAAATTTTCATAAGTGTTCAATACTTCGTCTCATTTTAGACCTCCAAACTTTGGGGATTTATTTAACGACCTTCTTGACCTATGTTTTTTGATTTTCAAGTTGTGTTGCGATGGAAAAAGGTCGTAGTAAATCTCGGGTGAGTTTTGAAATTTTCAGAATCCGTTTAAGGCTTATTTAGATTTCAAAACACTAGCTCCAGGCGATCTACAGGTGCCGCCTAGCCTATAGCAGTGCTATAAGTCAAGCGCCGCCTAGTCAACACCGGTGCACTAAGTAGGCAACTCCTGCTAACTTCAGTGCCTACCCAGTTTTCAGCATTTCAACTCCGTGTTTTAAAGGGTATTTTGGACATTTTCCCTACCTTATATATAGTCTTAAACACGGAATTTGGGTCCAAAATCACCAAGATATACTAGTTTTGTTGAAATCCTCTCAAGAACTATCAAGAACAAGTTTAGGGCTCAATTGGGGGTTTCAAGATTGAAGCCGTTTTCACTGTAATTTTCACGAATTCATAACTTCAGGTATGTGTAGTGTTCATCTATGGATCCAATTCATTCATATTGCTCAAGAATCATGTTTTTGAATGTTATTTTGTAAAATTTTTGTGGTGATATGAGCATGTACATGTTAATGATTCTTGTTTAAGTTTCAAGATGATGTCTAAAGGTATTTTCATGGAATATATATGGTTGTTAGTTAAAAAGCATGAACTTTAGGTGGTTTGATATGATGAAAGTATGAAATCCACCTATGCCTTAAAGAATGCATGCAAGGTGTTTGATAAAATGCCTAGGATGCTAGAAATTCATATTTACATGATTCCATGATATCTAAATGACAAGTCCATGTTAACTAAACACTTCAATATGAATTTCCATGATATTTATGTGTTGTCATTGTTGTGGCATGAAGCATGTATGATAATGGAGATATGAATTATGTACATGAAATCTATCCATGATTTCCCTACCATGTTTGAGATGTTGAATAAACACATGAAGGATACTATCCCCTACTTATGATATTATGAATTGTGGACTCCAATCTTGTGATCAAGTCATGTCATGTGTGAGTCAGTTTCCTTCTATCGAGTTCTGGGGGTATTTGTACCCGAAAACTATAGTTTTATGTCTAGATCCATGTCATGTTTCACGATATCTGAAATCAAGCTATGATTCAGTAGAATTCAGTCATTCATGTGACTTAGGAAAACCTCATGATCTTAGTCAGATATCAAACATCAGTAGTATTTCATCAGTCAACGAAATTTAGTCAGCTCAGTACATGTTCAGTCAGTTATTCACGTTTAGTCTCTTCAGATGGGAGTAAAAGTTAGCACCAAGTGAACCCAAGGATGGTAACACACACTGTCAGATAAGGGTATGAATCTTAGCAGTCATCCTTGTGTTCCAAAACTATGTAGCCAGCATAGGTTGAGACATCAACACTGTCAGATGAGGGTTGATGAGGTGGCTTAGCACTGTCAGATGAGGGCCCCACCATTCTTTTTTGGGAACACGATCAGATGAGGGTTACCCATAGTTGTCCTTACCAGTGGCGCGGTATTGACACCCTTCTAGTCAGGGCAGAGATTGGACCTTAGCTTAGCCATAATGGCACACATGGGGCATGTCAGTTAAACAACTACCTCCCACAGTTTATGTATTAGTTACAGTGCAGAACTCAGATATATCTTTAGATCTCAGTTTATTAGGACTATCAGAAACAGCCAAACTTAGTTACAGTGCAGAAACCAGATAGTTCCATCAGATTCAGGACTGTCAGATACAGTCGCCCATGTTATGAAAACTACAGTATCCGTCATGATAGTTATCAGTAAACCATGTATAATCTTACAGATTTAGCTATCACGCATTCACTATTCCAGTTACTATGCATGTTTGCACTCTCATGTTCATATCAGTCAGTCAGTTAGCATTGTTCATGCATGCAAACCCTTTTACATTTAGCCTACCTCACTCTTATACTTAGTACTTTCAGACGTACTGACGTATTTGCGCTATGGTGCCTTCTTTTCATGTTACACTATAGGTCCAGAGCCATGATTTCCAGACCAGTAGTAGCTTTTCAGTCGTAGAGTTACAGTGAGTCCTCATCCATTCGAGGATGATATTAGTTTATTTTATTTATTATTTCAGTTCAGTTTTGATAAATAGATTTAGTTGGAAACATGTTCCTTCAACTCCTTATTCAGACAGTATTTAGAGGCTTTCAGATTTAGCTATCAAATTCAGATTCGGTATTCAGATTTATATTCAGTGTTTTTGGGTATTCATTACCCCATGGATGTTATGATATTTCTTCAGTTGAACCTTATGGCCTACATGTTCATATTTTTTGCGTATTATATGTATGTTATATAGTGTATAGGTACAACTATTAGTCGTGGGTTAGCTTGTGATCCTTCGGGTCCTAAGCACTGTGTAGTGTTCCGATTCAGAAAATTAGGGCGTTACAAACTTGGTATCTAGTAGATTCTTGTACATGGGTGTGTTGTGCGCCACATTTATGTGCAGGAGGCTATAAGATGTTTTAGGAATAGTTTTCCTTCTTTCAGTATTCATGTCGCCCCAGTGAGCCTAATTTTAAGTTACACTGTTAGTCTAATCCGTTCTTCTCTTATTTCATACCAGGCCTCTAAAGAGAAGAAACCAGCCAGCTCCTCAGCTCGAAGATACCGTGGTAAATCAGTGTAGGTCTGCTATGCTGAACAGTGATATGACTTTAGCCAGACTCATGACCCATGCCCAGCAGATAGAGGAGCAGAAGATTAGGACTAGGGAGAGGCAGAATAAGAGAGCAAGATTAGGCAGTTTTAGTTTTGCTCAGCCCAAAGCCGAGGGAGAAAACCATTCACAGTTTCATCCTAAGTCATCAGTTCCATTTTAGTCCTCAGCTAGTGCTCCAGCACCTAAGTTTAGAGATAGAGCACCACGCTCTAAATCTCAAGGCAGTGTCAGTAGTGCCCATACTAATCCCCTATGTCAGACTTATGTTAAGAACCACAAGGGTGTTTACAGATTGTCCTATGTTTGGTTATCAATGTCAATAAAATCGTTCCACAGCTCAGCCGGTCGCCCAAATCAGTAGGGTGCCACTTTCAGTGCTACTAGTGGACAATGCCCAAATAGACTCTATGCTCTTTAGACCCAATAGGATCAGGAAAATTCTCCTGATGCCGTTACTGGTACGTTACATATCTTCCATGTTCATGTTTATGCTTTGCTAGATCCAGGTGCATCCTTGTTTTTTGTTACTCCATACATAGCAGGCAATTTTGGAATCAGTCCTAAAATTTTAGCAGAGCCCTTTTCAGTCTCTACCCCAGTGAGTAGAACCATTATAGCTCGATGGGAATACAGGAACTGCCCAATTATGATACTTTAGAAATCCACATCAGCAGATTTAGTCGAATTAGAGATGACTGATTTTGATGTCATTCTCGGTATGGATTGGCTTCATTCCTGCTATGCCACAGTCGACTGCAGAAATAGGATAGTTTAGTTTCAGTTACTGAATGAGCCCGTCCTAGAGTGGAAGGGTAGTATTTCAGCGTTTAGGGGTCATCTTGTTTCCTACCTTCGGGCAAGGAAGATGATTTCTAAGGGGTGTGTTTATCATTTCGTGCATGTTAAAGATTCTAGTTTCGAATCTCCCAGTCTTGAATCAATCTTAGTTGTCCATGAATATTCAGATGTCTTTCCCGAAGATCTTCCAGGCATTTCTCCCGAAAGGGAAATAAACGTTGGCATTGATCTTCTTTCAGATACTCAGCCAATTTCTATTCCGCCATACAGAATGGCACCAGTAGAACTCAGAGAACTAAAAGATTAGTTGAAGGATCTCTTAGATAAGGGATTCATCAGGCCCAGTATGTCCCCGTGGGGTGCACCAGTCTTATTTGTGCACAAGAAAGATGGTTCTCTCAGGATGTGTATAGATTACTGTCAGCTCAACAAAGTCACGGTCAAGAACAGGTATCCACTTCCCAGAATAGATGATCTGTTTGACCAACTTCAGGGTGCCAGTTACTTCTCCAATATAGACCTCAAATCAGGCTATCATCAGCTAAGAGTTAGAGAATGTGATATCCCGAAAATAGCTTTCCGTACTCAGTATGGCCACTTCAAATTTCTAATCATGTCCTTTGGTCTTACTAATGCCCCTGCAGCTTTCATGTACTTGATGAACCGGGTGTTCAAGTAGTACTTGTACATGTTTTTCATAGTCTTTATATATGATATTCTGGTCTATTCTCGGCCTGAGCATGATCATTCAGACCATATGAGGATTGTTCTTCAGACTCTCAGGGATCATCAGTTGTTTGCCAAGTTTAATAAGTGCAAATTTTGGCTAAGATCAGTACCATTCCTTGGCCACATTGTTTTCGGTGATGGAATTAGAGTAGATCCTTAGAAAACGAAGCGGTAAGAAACTGGCCCAGACCCTTATCTCCATCAGGGTAGGAGTTTCTTGGGTTTGGCTGACTATTATTGACGGTTTGTCGAGGGATTTTCTTCTATTGCATCTTCTATGTCCAGATTGACTAAGAAAAAAGTCAAGTTTTAATGGTCAGATTCATGCGAGAAGAGTTTTCAAGAGTTGAAAACTCGACTCACTTCAGCTGCAGTTCTAGCTCTCCTAGATGGTTCAGATGGGTTCGTAGTATATTGTGATACATACAGAGTGGGTTTAGGTTGTGTCCTCAAGCAGCATGGTAAGTTCATAGCCTACACCTCCAGACAGCTAAAGACCCATGAGAAGAATTATCCTACTTATGATCTTGAGTTAGTAGCCGTAGTATTTGCCTTAAAGATTTGGAGGCATTATCTATACGGAGTTCGTGTAGATGTCTTAACAGATCACAAGAGTCTTCAGTATGTCTTTTCTCAGAAAGATCTTAATATTCATCAGAGAAGGTGGTTAGAGATCATGAAGGATCTTTATCATTTGGTCAAGGCCAATATTGTGGCCGACGCTCTCAGTAGACTCTCCATGGATAGTATTTCTCACGTTAAGAATTGTAAGAAAAAGATAGATCAAGAAATTCATCATCTTTCCAGACTAGGCATTCGCTTAGTTGACTCTTCAGAGGGTGGTGTATATGTTCACAGTAGTTCAGAGTCATCTCTAGTTTCCGAGGTGAAAGGAAAGCAAGACAGGAATCCTAGCCTTGTCAAGCTAAAAGAGTCAGTTCAAATTAGAAAGTAGAGATTTTCTCCCAAGGAGGATATGGTGTTCTTTGTTGTCAGGGTCGTCTTGTGTTCCAGGTGTAGATTACTTGAGACAGCGGATTCTTCAAAAAGTGCATGGTGCACGATAATCTATTCATCCAGGGGCTACTAAGATGTACCGCGACTTGCGGGAGATCTATTAGTGGAGTGGGATGAAGAGAGATATTGCAGAGTTTGTGGTTAAGTGCTCTACATGTCAACAGGTTAAGATAGAGCATCAGAAACCTAGTGGTTCTATGCAGGAGTTCACCATTCCTACTTGGAAGTGGGAAGAAATGAACATGGACTTCGTGAAGGGTTTTCCTAGAACTCGTCATCAGCATGATTCAGTTTGGGTTATTGTAGACAGAATGACCAAGTCAGCTCATTTTCTTCCAGTTTGTACTTCTTATTCAGCCACAGATTATGCCAAACTCTATATCAGGGAGTTCATTAGATTACACGGTGTTTCATTATCTATCATTTTAGATAGAGGTACCCAGTTCACCTCTCACTATTGGAAAGCATTCCAAAAGGGTCTTGGTACTCAAGTCCACCTCAGTGCAACATTTCATCCTCAGACAGATGGTCAAGAAGAAAGGACCATTCAGAGGCATGTGTAGTTGCTTTAAGGGAAATTGGGATGACCATTTGCCTTTGATTGAGTTTGCATACACCAATAGCTATCATTCCAGTATTCAGATGGCTCCATTTGAAGCTCTCTATGGTAGGCGATATAGATCTCCGATAGGTTGGTTTCAAAGTTAGTGAGGCCTCAGTTATAGGTCCTGACTTAGTATTTGACACCTTAGATAAAGTTCAGTTGATCAGAGAGATACTCCGGGCTACTCAGAGCCGACAGAAGTCTTAAGTAGATGTTCGTAGAAAAGATCTCGAGTTCAAGGTCAATGATTTTGCCTATCTTAAGACCTCTCCCATGAAAGGAGTAAAGAGGTTCGGCAAAAAAGGGAAACTCAATCCCCGTTATGTCGGTCCATTCCGGATTCTCAGTCTCTTCAACAAAGTAGCTTATAAGCTCGAATTGCCTTTAGATCTTACCTCAGTTCATCCAGTCTTCTATGTCTCTTAGCTCAAGAGGTGCATAGGTGACCCAGCAGTTGTTGTCCCTTTTTAGAGCATCGACATTCAGAACAGCCTCTCTTATGAAGAGATTCCAATTGAAATCTTAGACAATCAGACTCGTAGATTGAGGAACAAAGAGGTCCCTCTAGTCAAGCTTCTTTGGAAAAATCAGTCTTATGAGGGAGCTACTTGGGAAACAGAAACAGATATACGTACCAAGTATCCTCACCTCTTCCCCACCAATTCAGATCAAGCTCAAGGTAACAGTTCTCCTTAAGCTTATTTAGTTTTATGTTCATGTTCCCAGTATAAACTTGGTATCTATTACCATTTCATACTCAGTCATGCATTCATGTATCAGTTCAGTTATAAGATCATGCATCAGATGTGCATTCTCATCTTGAGAAACTCAGTTTATCAGATTGCTCTATTACGCATTCATGTATCAGTTATCCATGCATCATATATACATGAATTTAGAATATTTAGCATGTCATTCATGAGATCATGTTTCAGTCCTTCATGTTCAGTTCATGTTCAGCTTGTCTTGTATCCCCTCTCAGTTGATTCTCATTTGAGAATGAATGTTCCTAAGGGGGAGATATTATAACACCCCACAAAATCATTGCGTCTGAATTCAGGTCATTTGGCTTTACAAGCCTTATGACTTAGCAAATTTTCATAAATGTTCAACACTTAGTCTTATTTTAGACCTCCAAACTTTGAGGATTTATTTGACGACCTTCCCAACCTTTATTTTTTGATTTTCAAGTTGCGTTACGATGGGGCAAGGTCGTAGTACATTTTGGGTGAGTTTCGGAATTTTTGGAATTCGTTTAGGGCTCGTTTGGATTTCAAAATAGTAGGTCCAGGCGATCTATAGGCGCCGCCTGGACTATAGCAATGCTATAAGGAATACGCCTCCTGGTCAACAACGGTGCACAAAGTAGGCGTCGCCTGCAACTCCGGTGCCTACCCAGTTTTCAGCATTTCAACTCCGTGTTTTAAAGGGTATTTTGGACATTTTCCCTACCTTATATATAGTCTTAAACACGGGATTTGGGTCCAAAATCACCAAGATATACTAGTTTTGTTGAAATCCTCTCAAGAACTATCAAGAACAAGTTTAGGGCTCAATTGGGGGTTTCAAGATTGAGGCCGTTTTCACCGTAATTTTCACGAATTCATAACTTTAGGTATGTATAGTGTTCATATATGGATCCAATTCATTCATAGAGCTCAAGAATCATGTTTTTGAATGTTATTTTGTAAAATTTTTGTGGTGATATGAGCATGTACATGTTGATGATTATTGTTTAAGTTTCAAGATGATGTCTAAAGGTGTTTTCATGGAATATATGTGGTTGTTAGTTGAAAAGCATGAACTTTAGGTGGTTTGATATGATGCAAGTATGAAATCCACCCATGCCTTAAAGAATGCATGCAAGGTGTTTGATAAAATGCCAAGGATGCTAGAAATTCATATTTACATGATTCTATGATATCTAAATGACAAGTCCATGTTAGCTAAACACTTCACTATGAATTTCCATGCTATTTATGTGTTGTCATTGTTGTGGCATGAAGCATGTATGATAATGGAGATATGAATTATGTACATGAAATATATCCATGCTTTCCCTACCATGTTTGAGATGTTGAATAAATACATGAAGGATACTATCCCGTACTTAAGATATTGTGAATTGTAGATTCCAATCTTGTGATCAAGTCATGTCTTGTGTGAGTCAGTTTTCTTCTATCGAGTCCTGGGGGTATTCTTACCCGAAAACTATAGATCCATGTCATGTTTCACGATATCCTAAATCAAGCTATGATTCAGTAGAATTCAGTCAGTCATGTGACTCAGGAAAACCTCATGATCTCAGTAAGATATCAGACATTAGTAGTATTCCGTCAATCAACAAAATTCAGTCAGATCAGTACATGTTCAGTCAGCTATTCACCTTTAGTCTCTTCAGATAGTAGTAGAAGTTTGCACCGAGTAAACCCAAGGATGGGAACACACACTGTCAGATGAGGGAGTGATTTTTAGCAGTCATCCTTGCGTTCCAAAACTATGTAGCCAGCATAGGTTGAGACATTAACACTGTCATATGAGGGTTGATGAGGTGGCTTAGCACTGTCAGATGAGGGCCCCACCATTCTCTTTTGGGAACACTGTCAGATGAGGGTTACCCACAGTTGTCCTTACCAGTGGCACGGTATTGATACCCTTCCAGTCAGGGCAGAGATTGGACCCAAGCTTAGCCATAATGGCAAACATGGGGCATGTAGGTTAAACAACTACCTCCCACAGTTTCCATATCAGTTACAGTGCAGAACTCAGATAGTTCTTCAGATCTCAGTATATCAGGACTGACAGATACAGTCAAACTAAGTTACAGTGCAAGACTCAGATAGTTCCATCGGATTCAAGACTGTCAGATACAGTCGCCCATGTTATGAAAACTACAGTATCAGTTATGTTAGTTATCAGTAAACCATGTATTAGCTTACAGATCTAGCTATCACGCATTCATGATTCCAATTATAATGTATGCATGTTTGCACTCTCACGTTCATATCAGTCAGTCAGTTAGCATTGTTCATGCATGTAAACCCTTTTACATTTATCCTACCTCACTCGTATACTCAATACTTTCAGACGTACTAATGCATTTGCGATATGGTGCTTTTTTTTCATGTTACACTATAGGTCCAAAGCCACGATTTCCAGACCAGTCGTAGAGTTACAGTGAGTCCTCATCCATTCGAGGATGATATTAGTTTATTTTATTTATTATTTCAGTTCAGTTTTGATAAATAGATTTAGTTGGAGACATGTTCCTTCAATTCCTTATTCAGACAGTATTTAGAGGCTTTTATATTTAACTATAAGATTCAGATTCAGTATTCAGATTTATATTCATTTGTTTTGGGTATTCATTTCCCCATGGATGTTATGCTATTACTTCAGTTGAACCTTATGGCCTACATGTTCATGTTTTCCGCATATTATATGTATGTTATATAGTGTATAGGTACAGATATCAGTCATGGGTTAGCTTGTGGTCCTTCAGGGTCATGAGCATCGTGTAGCATTCCAGTTTAGAAAATCGGGGTGTTACAGAAGAGATCTTCAGATATATGAAATCATCAATCTCAAACGCAAGATCTCTCCTCCTCAAATTTGTATATGATTTCTGTCGACTCTGGGCTGTTGTAAGTTTCTCCCTGATCATCAGAACTTTCTCTAAAGCAACAAACACTAAGTCAGGCCCTACTAGCATAGTTTCTCCTATTTCAAACCATCCAATCAGATATTTACATCTTCTTTCATATAGAGCCTCAAATGGGGCCATCTGAATACTGGAATGATAGTTGTTATTATATGCGAACTCAATCAAAGGCAAATGATCATCCCAACTGCCCTTAAAGTCGACTATACACGCTCTCAACATATTCTCATGGGTCTGAATAGTCCTTTCTGCTTGAACATATGTCTAAGGGTGGAAGGCTGTACTGAGGTAAACTTGGGTACCAAGACCCTTCTGAAAAGCTTTCCAAAAGTAAGAGGTAAAGTGACTACCTATATCTGAGATGATATATAATGAAACACTGTGCAACCTAACCAACTCTCTGAGATAAAGCTGGGCATAGTCCTTGGCGAAATAAGAAGTATGGACTAGCAAGAAATGAGTTGATTTGGTCATTCTGTCCACAATGGCCCAAATCGAATCATGTTATTAATGAGTATGAGGAAAAACTATCACAAAATCTATGTTCACTTCTTCTCACTTCCAAGTGGGAATACTGAACTCCTGCATAAACCCACTAGGCTTCTGATGTTCAATCTTAACCTGCTGACATATGGAGCACTTAGCTACAAACTCTGTGATATCTCTCTTCATCTCACTCTACCAATAGATTTCCTACAGATCGCGGTACATCATTGTGGACCCTGGATAAATTAAGTAACAAGCACCATGTACTTTTGCAAGAATTTCCTGTCTCAACTCATTAACACATGATACACACAGTCTACCCTGGCAACACAATACACCATCTCCCCTTTGGGAGAAGACCTCTATTTTCTGACCTCTGACTGACTCTTTCAGCTTTATTAGACTAGGATCCCTATCTTGCTTTTCTTTCACTTCGGCAACAAAAGAAGATTTCGAACTATTTTGAACCCACACACTACCCTCAGCTAAATCAACCAAACAAATACCTAATCTGACAAGATGATGAACTTTCTGCACTAACTTCTTCTTATCGCCCTTAACATGAGCAACACTACCCATAGACAATCTGCTTAGGGTATCTACCACTACATTGACCTTGCCAGGGTGATACAAAACACTCGGCATAATCTTTCAATAATTTTAACCATCTCTTCTGATGCAAATTCAAATCCTTCTACAAAAACACATACTGTATGCTTTTGTGATCTGTGAACACATCAACATGCACTCTATACAGATAGTGTCTCTAAATCTTTAAGGCAAACACAATAGCTGCTAACTCAAGATCATGGGTAGGGTAATTCTTTTCATGGGGCTTAAGTTTTCTAGAGGGATAGGCCACAACATTACCCCTCTGCATTAAGACACATCCTAACCCAACTCTAGAAGCATCACAGTACACCACAAACCCATCTGAACCATCTGACAATGTCAAAACTGGGGTTGTAGTGAGTCGAGTCTTCAACTCCTGAAAACTCTTCTCATAAGAATCTGACCACTGAAACTTAACTTTCTTCTGAATTAATTTTGGACATTGAGACGCAATAGATGAAAATCCCTCAACTAACAATCGATAATAGCTAGCCAAACCTAAGAAACTCTTGATATCTGATAGAGAGGTGGGTCTGGGCCAGTTTCTCACCACCTCAATCTTTTGAGGATCAACTCTAAGGCCATCACCGAAAATAATATGGCCAAGAAAAGCTACCGATCTTAGCCAGAATTTGCACTTACTAAATTTTGTGAACAACTGATGGGCTCTAAGAGTCTGCAATACTAATCTAAGGTGGTCTGTAAGATCATTTTCATTACGTGAGTAGACAAAGATGTCATCAATAAATACTATGATGAACATGTCCAAATACTACTTGAACACTCAATTTATCAAGTTCGTAAAGGCTGCTAAGGCATTCGTGAGATCGAAGGACATAACTAGAAACTCGAATTGACCATATCAATTTCTAAAAGTTGTTTTCGAAATGTCACATTCCCTGACTCTAAGTTAATGATACCCAAATTTGAGGTCTATCTTAGAAAATAACTGGCACCCTGAAGTTGGTTGAACAAGTCATCAATTTTGGGAAGTGGATACTTGTTTTTAATTATGGCTTTGTTCAACTAACGTAGTCGATATATATTCTAAGAGAATCGTCTTTCTTACGCATGAATAGGACTGGTGCACCCCATGAGGAAATATTGTGCCTAATGAATCCCTCATCTAAGAGTTTTTTTAACTGATTTTTTAATTATTTGAGTTTGGCTGTAGCCATTTTGTATGGCAGAATATAGATAGGTTGAGTATCTGAAAGAAGGTTTATTTCAAAGTTAATTTTTCTCTCAGGAGGAACTCTGGAAAGATCTTCAGGGAACATATCTGGAAATTCCCTTACTACTGAAACTAACTCAAGATTAGGAGTCTCGACATTTAAGTCTTTAACTCAGACAAGATGATAAATACACCCCTTAGATATCATCTTTCTCGCTCTAAGGTATGAAACAAGCTGACTCCTAAGAGCTGTAGTGCTACCACTCTATTCAAGGGCTGGTTCATTCGGAAACTGAAAATGAACTATTTATATACAATCAATTGAAGCATAGTATGAGTGTAGCCAATCCATGCCGACAATGACGTCAAAATCCGTCATCTCTAACTCAAAAATATCCACTGAAGTGACTTTTTAAGATATGATAATCGAACAATTCCTGTATACCTACCTAGCTACAATAGAAACACTTGCTGGGGTAGAAACTGAAAAAAGGTTTTGCTAGGATTTCAGCATTGACTCTGAAGTTGATAGCTATATAAGGGGTTACAAAAGAATGAGAAGCTCCAGGGTCTAATAAAGTATAAACATGTAAATGAAAGAGTTGTAAAGTACAAGTAACTATGTCAGGAAAATTTTTCTAATCCTGTCGGGACTGAAGGGCATATAATTTGTTTGGACGCTGACCATTGGTATCACTGGAAGTGGCACCCTGCTGAGTCGCACAGCCGACTGGAAATGATGACTGATGGGACTAGCCCTGTTGGCGCAATCCCTACCTTTCTGAGCAAATACCCGATACTCTCGAATTCAATGGCTTGGCTTACCCTGATAGTTTCTACCATATTTCTGGTAAAGAGGATTTGTACGAGCACTGTTAATACTACCCTGCGACTTAGAGCCTGGCGCCCTATCCCAATTTTTATTTCTGAACTTGGGTACTGGGGCACTAGCTGAAGATGGAGCTAAGACTGAAGATTTCTGATGGAACTGAGGATGGTTACCACCTTCTGACCTTGGCTGATTAAAACTAAAGCTACCTATTTTAGCCCTCTTATTCTCTCCATCTCTCTCCTTAGTCTGCTGCTCCTCAATTTGTTGAGCATGGACTATCAACCTAGACAAGTCCATCTCGTTAATAAGTATTACTATACTCCTTGAACACACTGTCAGACACACCAAACACATACTTGTTTATCTTAGACTCGTTATCAGCTAACACATGAGGAGCATACTTAGCTAACTGAGTAAACTTAAGGGAATACTCCTTCATACTCATGTTGCCCTGCCTCAAGTTAATAAACTCTAACACATTATCTTTCCTCAGCTCCAATAAGAAGAATCTATCTAAGAAAGCTGTAGCAAACTCTTCCCATTCTATAGGCCCTACATGTGCGCCTCTATATACCTTCCACTACTTAAACTATGTATGAGCCATATTTTGCAACTGATAGGCAGCTAACTCAGCACTCTCACTAGTAGTTACCCCCATAATATTTGTTAACTTCTGCACCATGTCTAAGAACTCCTATGGATCCTCTTCATATTTGTATCCTAAAAATAGAGGAGGATTTATTTGGGTGAAGTCCTAAATTCTAGCTACGACAGTATTGGCTACTAGGTTAACTGAGTATTCTGAGATGCTACAAAATGGGCTAGAGTAGTGAATGCATCCCTGAACTCTACATGAGACATATGCTCATTCAGGGGATCTTCCTGAACGGACAGAGATACTGGCTAGTTTACGTTTCTTCTTCTATTTGTCTTTTTGGGAGGCATGTTCTATAAACGAAAAAAAGAATAGTTTAGACAGAGAGTTTAACTTGAGATCATGCTCAGTCGTATGACATAAACACCGAAAGAAAGGAATTTTTTCCTAAATTTTATGTAGCCTCTGGCTCATAAGTGCGGCGCGCTTCACACCCATGCACAAGACTCTACTTGATGCAGCTTTCAGACTTCCTAGGATACTTTAAAACTTGGCTCTGATACCATGTTTATAATGCCCCGAGAGTACACCCTAGGCATCACATCTTACAGTCCCGAGGAACCACAAGCTAACCCATGAGTTGGTACCTGTTGTGAGCATTCGGTAAAAATAATAATGACATAACATATATAGAATTTAATAGAGGAATGCCATAAGGTTTTAAGTCATAAAGCTGATAAAATCTGTAAGGCATAATTGATAATATTGATAAAATATCTAAAAAGAACAACTGAAATATGAGAAACTGACTAACTATCTGAAATAGTATGAAAAGCCTCTACTGACTGACTAAGGAGCTGATGGAACAAACCCTTAACTAACTCCAACTGAATGGAAATAAGTGAAACTGATAAAGTAATCTGAACTAAATAAATTATGACCTCGAAATATGAGAACTCACCATTGCTACGACTGATAGTCTGGAAAATCTATGCACGATTAGAGAACCGAGCATCCGAACCTATGATGTGATACATCATCGCACAAAAAAAAGTATGTGATTAGTACTTTGAATGCACTGTATGCTAAATGAGGTAGGTTGATACACATTGTTTTATGAACATGAATAATAACTGTCTGAATATATATATATATATATATATATACATATATATATATATATATATATAACATAAAGTACTGAATAGAGTGCATGAAATATATAGATACTAAGGATATGTGAATCTGTAAATACTGAGAATGCATGAAATCTGTAAGTACTAAGGATGCATGACCAAGCATATAATTTGTTAAAATCTGTAAATACTAAAAAGCTAAAATCTGATAACTGAATCACTGATATCTGTATGCTATGGTCAAGCATCTGAAACTAAATTACTGAACTGATTACTGGACTGAGACTATGGGAGATATCATCTAACCGACATGCCCTAATCTGAGCTAATCGGGGTCCAACCTATAACCCCAGTTGGAAGGGTGTTAATACCATGCCATGGATACTAACGCTAGTTGTGTGGATCCACTATACTGATGTACTATCCTGAAGGACAAAGGGTGTCAAGTCTAAACTGACGGGTGACCCCTGCGAGATAGTCAAACCTAATCTAATGGGAGACTCCTCATATACTATGTTGGATACATAGTTCTGGAGTACAAGGACTGCTACTAACGACTCTACCTATCTTACGGGGAAGCCGTCATCCCTGCACTCGCTCGGTGTTAAATCTTTCTCCCAACTGAACTATCTCAGAATGCTGAGCTGTTCAAAGTTTAACTTATTCTGATGACTAACAGAACTGATAATGCTCATAACATATTCTGAAACTATTCTAAAGATACTAATACAAGGTAAACAACTAAGTTTTTGGGTATTCATAACCCCCAGGACTCAATAGCATAATAGTAAAATAGTACTTGAGCTTGGAGAATATAAAATTAAAGCTTTTATCAAATATTTATTCTTTTAGGCATTTTATCAAACACTTGATGTTCATAGTTTAAATTAATCATGGAAATAGTATGAAACTTGGAGTAATAGCATGATTTCGACATCAATAACACTTAATCATAATTTCAACTAGTGAATAACAACATTAGAACACGTTAGGTCTGATAAACAACAATAATTTCATGTAAACATGGTATAAAATTTCAATTCATGGGAGTTCATATTTAAAATCACTATTTAAAATCATAATAACTTGTAAAGATCACAACTTTAGATTTATAAGAGGATACTTGGACTCCATGGGTGGAAGGAACCCATGGATGAACACTTAACATACCTAGGTTGATAAATTTGTGAGAAATGATGGTGAGTTCTTGAGATTTGATCTTCAATTTTGAAGGTTAAAGTTTTCTATCTGAGAGAGTATGCTCTTGATTTGAGAGAAATTGAATAAAATAATGACTAAGTAGGCTTTTAGGACATTAATTTCATGTTTTGGACTGATTAGGGTCATAGAAAAAGACCCAACTACCCCTGAAATAATTAAACATTTTCGTCACTGGAATCCCATTTTTGGGCTTTCCCGCGACGCGGTGCCATTGCGGTGAGCCATTGGAATTTGGCTGAAACTGTATTCCACGGACAAGTGCAAAAATGTACTTTGATGCGATGCGGTGGAATCGTGTTGCGTCACTGGAAATTGACGAGTGTGAACTGGCACTCCGGCGCGATACGGTGCTACCGCATTGCATCACTGGAGAAAGACAATTCTGAACTAGAATTTTGGTGTGAAGCGGTTCCAATCGTGGTGCCTCACTGGAAAGCAACAATGGAGAAATGGCACATCAACGCGACGCGGTGCTGCTCGTATTGAGCTACTGCTTTTATTAAAAGTATAATAACTTCTCACCCGAGTATTAGATTTGGGTGAAATTGGTATCGTTGGAAAGCTAATTCGATTCCCTACAAGTTGGTGGGTTGTGAGATGAAAAATTATGAGTAGATCAAAACATATTTTTGTTTGAAGTTGACTAAGGCAACATTCTTATCAAAATTTCAATCGGTAAGAGTTATTTTTACTCATCTAATAGCTGAGAGTCATTTGATACCCTATATACATAAAACTAACTCATAAACTATCACAGAATAATAATATACTATGCATGAACTTGAAACATGACTCTAGCATTGGTTTGAATTTTTGGGGTATTACAAGTAGGAGAGTTGGTCAGGCTAAGTATATTACTGAGTTTAGTTTTCCATTTCACAATCACGTTCTTGTATATTATGATAGCCAACCAGCTTATCATATTGCTTGAAATCCTATGTTTCATGAGTGTACAAAGCACATAGAGGTTGATTGTCATTTTGTGAGAAGTATGCTACAAGATGGTCTGATATACCATATTACATTGGCACAGAAGCACAACTTGCAGACATCCTCACCATGGCTCTCCATACTGCTGAACACTCTGATAATCTTAGCAAGTTGGTTACCATTTCATCCCCTCCAACTTGAGAAGGGTATTGAGATTATATCTAGCACAAGTATATATTTATTGTAATTGTTGATTCGGCAGATTACTTAGTTAGAAGTTGTTATTGTTAGTCAGTTGTAGATTAATGAGCTAATGATTGGCTATTAATTGATAGTAGTTATTTTCTCTCTATTTCTTGTGTATAAACGGTAGCTAGTACTGAGTTTGAGTTTGGGCTTTTATTTTCCCTAATTCTAGGATTCACATAATCTCTCTGTTCTCTCAATTTTCTCTTCTAGCTCTAGATAATCTCAATCTTAACAAGAGCCAACCAAGAAACAAAGAAAAGATAAACCCAGAGATGAATCAATGAACACTAGCATCTCTCTCAATATGTCCTCAATGGATACTTTAGAGTAGCTTGGTAGTGCTTTTTTAATCTTTAATCAAGATAGTTGCTTGATAGTACTTCTAGTCAAAGAAAAACAACAAAAAAAGTGATTCAACGTATGTAGAAGCACGACATGGTAGGAACTAAAGTATTATATATCTCAATGTTTAGTGTGACCTCAACAAAAAAGTGCAATATCTTAGCAACCTTGAAGATCCAGTCGAAGGGATCACGAATTGCTACGATATGACTATTGACAACAGTGAGGAAAAAAATCAGCTCAGATGAGGAAGAAGCTGAAATGGCCAATTCTGCAGGCATGTATTTCTTAGGTTCTTTACTTGAATTTCTATTACACGAAATTTGCAATCTAAGGTATCGAGTAACATGACAAAGAATGATGAATATAAATGCAAATTACAATATCTGTTCAACAGTAAAATTTTGTATTGAATTCCACTCTTCTCTTCTTTTTCATTTAATTGAGACCAAATGTATTCATTTGTTTTTTATAGACTAGGATAGATAGGTTGCATTTTATAGTTTTGTTATTTGCACGGCACAATACCAAGAACTGCTTAGAGGGGGTTGGTTTGGTGGTGTGCTCTTTAGGCGTATTGTTCTTTTGTTATGGTAATATTTTATAGTTCATTACTAAAAAAAACTTTTAACTATTAAAATTGATCGATGTAAATGAAAAGAAGCCTGTAACTCATTTCATTGACCTTAGAATTTGTAACAGTAACAAAACACTATAAACTCTTGAGGTCAATCTCTTTTCATGTAGGTCTTCAAGGAGCTTAGGTCATGATCCGAACTAGGGCCTGGCCGTGACAGGTAAGTCAAGATTATCGAGGACCGAAGGCCACCTCCTTTGCCTAACCAAACAGAACACATTACAGCTGGCATCAGATGAATTCCAAACATATAACAAATAAGATGACTTTCGAACATAGAAAAGATAGAAAACTCAAAAAAAAATTAAGAATTTTCAACACATCCCAATCCAAAGTAATCCACAAAGCCTCTACAACAAAATCAAGTATAATCTAAGTCGGGACATGCCAAAAGAAATCATAAGAATAGTCTAAGACATAAGAGAATCGCAAAACCATGAAATGAAGCTCTTCCGAAAAATAGAAGCTCACCACTTCAAGCTAACTGCTGATCCCCCGAAATTTTATCACTGTGCAGGAAAAGTAGAAGTGTCTTCGTGTCCTGTATCACATGGGGATACAGCATCCAGAGACAGTTAGCGGGTTGAGCTCTAGCATGTAACTTAGGAATAAGGGAATAAATAATGCCATCATTCCAAAACCAATTCAAAACCATTTCATATGCACTCATACAAGCATATGCATATATATATATATATGTATAAGATGCTGGGAGAGGGAACATGGTTTAGCGTGAACTATAAATTATTAGCCTAGACTATATAGCTTGACCGTCCTAATTATTGACACCCAATTTTCACCTTCCAATACTCCTCTTAGACTGTTATTTTATCAAAATTATTAATTTTGAATGTTGATATGTTTTACACATTATTTTAGTATCAAATAAATTCCGACGTATTTCATTCATTATTTTGAAGCATACAATTTATTTTAACATTTAATTTTATATTTTTTTTAGTATGTATAATTTATTAATTTAAATATAATATTTTACACAATTTTATTTAATATTTATAAAATTATATCTGCAAATATGCACACTCATAACTTACAAACACCTAGTCTATTATTGTTATTGTTATTGCTGTTGTTAATTCAAATTTCAAATTTAAATCTTCTCATATCCATAAAAATCCTCCTCACCATCTTTCCTTTCTTTTGAAGAATACTTTATTCTCAAAATCATTTCAAATCAATTTAACTATTTTATTTTACTTTCCCCGTATTCATAAAATTCTCCTACAAAATCAAAAATCTTTTCTTTCTATGAAAAAATATTACTTCCTCCAAAATATCCCTTTTATTAGTCTTTTACATGAAAACAAAGAAGAAGATTTTTTTCCTATTTTGCTCTCCTCCCCAACGACTATTTTGATTTTTTTCCCCTTTAAAAAGAGACCTCATATACTATTAAAAGGAGGAGAGCACACAGACGCAACATGCATAAGCACTCCTTCGCGTCACTCTCACTGACACTCACGCACACGTCTATTATTTTCACACAGAAGGAAAAGGAACAATAATCATAAACATTCTCATCCATCGCAGCCCCAACATCAAGCCACCATTAAATCGTTGGCCAAACTCTACTAACGCTATTGTCGAAATGTCGTGGTTTGCTAGACTCTCTCCTAACCACTCCTTCTCTTCACTTTTTATCAACAACTAGTAACGAAAACGTACAAATGGATACAAACATACACACATATAAGCAATACGTACATACACAAGGGATAAGACCATGGTCATCTTCTTTGAATACAAAGGAGGCAGCCACCATATTACAAAACCATCCCCCAAGTGGCAAAACGATTAAGTTTTTGGTTGATAATTCTGGTCATTATCGAAGTCACAAAGGTCCCGTCTTGATCTTACTCTTATTTGATTATAGCTGCCAATAGAGTTTATGCACAAGTACTTGCAAATATTTTTGTAATTTATTGGTTCATTTATGACAATTTTATTTTCCTCCAGTTTGAAATTATACTGAGCTTTATACGTGTTCTGGTTTCATAAATCTAACAAGGATAAGTCACTTGCAGGCAATTTGAAATCGTCACTTCTTAATTTTGCCTGATGATTTATATTTTAGCCCTAAATAGTGACTAAAGGGTTTCTACATGTAATTTAATTTGTTGGTTTAATATTGTACTAATGTTGATTTCATTTTCTCTGATTAATTCTCTTCTCTTGGTCATATACCCATTTTAAGTTTCTTCCGCTGTAATGGTTGCTTTGTTATGGGAAAATTTTTAATTGATTAAGCCCCCTCAATAATTGGTAGTAATTTGACCTGGAGGTGGAACATCTATTCCCCTTCTTTAATTTTAATTTAAATATCCTCATGATCATTTTCTTTTTGTTCTCCAAGTTTGGTGAGAAATTAATGTAGCAATTTCAGTACACTTTGGCATATTAGTAATCCTAAAAGCTAATGGCAAATCATTAGTTTAAATTTTAATTGTTCTCTTTGTCCTGGTGAATTTATTAATCTTCAGGGTTGTGTTACTTTAGTTCCAGATTAAGTTTGAGGTCTTGTGAAGTATTGAACGTGAAAAGAATAAGACAAGATACAAATTTATTTCAAATCTTACTGATCGGTAAAAGGACTTCGAAGCTCTTCTTGTTAATCTTTTTTCCTCTTGTGTGCTAACTTGAACTTTTATCACTATATTACCTATTTGTTTTTTGTTCATTTAATACTCTTACCCCTTTTAAATATTTTTTTATATGTACATCACAATGGAATGTCATTCCATGGAGTTCAACTACTGAATGGAGGAGTCAACGCATGAAGCAGAGGTCAAGTGAAATCGTCACCTCATTGCGGGTCAGGTACATTTGGGATATGATGACAAAGACATTCTATAGATGACTTCTTGTATGAAGCATATACGTAGCTTTATTAAAAATAAAGCACCTCATTATTCCCTCCTTTTCTTATTTCATATGTCACTATTTTAAACATCTTAAAGACTTGACAACTCTTACTACTATTATAACACTCTTTGATACAATTTATATATTATACTTTTACATGCTAAAATATTTTACTTAGTACTTTTACATAAGTTTCTTTGAGAATTTTTTTCGTCTTGTCTTAAGGCATTTGAGAGAGTAGACATAGAAATCGAAATAGATAGACTAACATCACATTGGGTCCGTTTCAGCCTTGTCATACCTGATCTCACTCATATTCTCTCTTTTTTTTTTTACTTTGAATTACATATTTACTTTTATTAATCCCTTACATTAAGTCATCACCAAAATTGAGTTGACACACATATTACTAAAAAGTTTTATATTATTTGTAGTACATCCTTACTTCAACGTAAGTTCAATTTATAGTTTATCACCTTTCAATTTTATCCTCACGCTAAAAAGCAAAGGAGCTCGCTATAGTTCGTGATTCGAGAAAGATGAAGATTACAAGAATTATGGCATTTTCATTAATTATTTGCATGTCGCAAAAGTCAGTCTCATATCTCTTGTATTTTTTTCTTTGTATGATATATACACTAGTTGAAAGTTTTCTTTATTATTTTCATCGCTTAGTTAATATTATTGTTTTGTTTATAACATAGAATCCCCATGTAAAATATGAATTCGATCGAAAATCACATTCGTGGACCTCAAAAGCTGTCTAAAACCTTCTTTTTGAGGTAATTTGAATCCTTATTTGAATTTCTGATGACGTAGACTAATTAATTAGTTTGTAATTATCGTAGAATGGTGCCCTAATACACCTTAATTCATTAGGTGGCGATCTTCACTCTTTAATCCATCCTAAAAAGAGTTGTCACATCGAATCCCACTTATCGTGAGAAAAATACTGCACGACACTAATAACGACCCACGGGTTATATGGTTTTAGTTGTCAACCTTGGTAAGGCCCCAATGTGTTTTAGACGCACGAACCAGAGATATCACAGAAGGTTGGAGAATCCTCATGCCCTACGCCATCCATGATACAGATATACATATAGTGTGAAATGAGCACACGGTCATCTAGATCAACCTTACGTTGGCAAACATAAGTTTTCAGTATTAGTCCCTCAGGACCTCCACCTTCACAGCTAGCTACATAATCCCCTTTAAGCCTAATTAAAACATTCAGCACATAACACATCCATTAGTTCAAGGAGTCAATCATTAAGGCATCATTTAGTGGTATCATCATATTGACTATAGATTGCAAGCGAATGTCATTAAATCATCACTTGGGGGAGTCCTTGTACCCCCAAACTCCTATTAAAATAACTTGGGGGAATCTTTGTACCCTATAAGGTTTTCAAAAATCATTATTATCCATTTATGTAATGCATTATTTTAATAAAAGTAGGCCAAGCCAAATAATTATTCACATTCCAAAATCAATTACACAAGTGGGTTGAGGCTCTCGATAATTTCAATGCCAAAATCCAACTACTTAGGGGAATCTTTGTAGAATCTTTGTACCCCTATTTTTATTATTTGCAAATTTAGAGAATCCTTTACCCCTATTTCAGTCACCATCCCCATGTACCCCAATGAATTTACAAATCATCAATTCAATGCATAAATAATTCATAATAATCATGGGAAAAATATTTAAATAAATTACATCCAAAATTCACAATCCATCATTCAAAATCCAACATCAAAACCATGTGAATGTTAAAGAAATTTATGCAATAATGAAAACACGAGTTTAGGAAAAAAGATATATGTCTTAATTCCCAAGAAATTTGAAGAAAAAATCACCCTTAGAGCCCTAAATGACCAATTTCTTGAAACCCTAATCTTGTCTTTGAATGAAAAAATTGAGAGAGCTTGAAAGAGTGTTTATGATTAACTAGTGTTGAAAATAGGGTCCCCAATGTGATTTAAGGTTATGGGTCTTAAGTGGGGAAAGAGAGCAATGTCCATAGCGCCCTTAGTTAAAAGCTGAAAATTTGTCGCCAGTGACAACGGGTCTCCCTACGACTCGAAAGGACGCACTAGGACTCTTTACCATGAGTCTTAGTCAGGACAGTAGCTAAAAGACCCCTCCCTGATGACCCTACGACTTACACCAGATGACTCGTTAAATGACCCTACAACTCATAGGGTCCTAGTCATAATTAAGATATAACATTTGAGTAGTTACATTGGTCACCCTATGATTGGTATCTTACAACTCAACTAGAGTACTTACGACTCATTGGGCTCAAGTCGTAACCAAGGCAGAAGCAAAGGCAACCTGCACTGGTCAGTCTACGGTTTGGGCCATACGACCCATATAGAAAACTTACGACTCGTATGGATAAGTCGTAGTCAGGACATGAACTCAAAGCTCAGAAATTTTGTAAGGACCAAAAATTTTGGGATGTTATAGCTTCCAATCTTTAACTAGTGTCTTTGAATCAATTTTCAGAGGTATTTCTCTCTTACACACTATTTGGATGGTGATTTTCTATGATATTGTATGGTATTATTACTAGTAGAACCATATTTATTTTTATTGTTTCTTAAAAGGTATGGTATATTTCATTTTCATGATTTGGTAATCATGAAATGCCTCAAATTATAAAACCATCAATTTGGTGGTATCCTATGATTTTCTAATTTCTTTTTCTAATCATGTACTTACTTAATATTATCTAATCCTACTTTAACCTTTATGCTATATTAATTTAAACCATAATATGTTTTTCTTCTTACGTTTTCCTGCTCCATCATTCTCTGTTGGTTTTTCTTCGTGCTTCTCCCTTTAGTCTTCTCTTCTACGTTCGTTCTCTCTTTCTAGGTTTGTTTTTCTAAACTTAGTTGCTTATTATTTTATTCTTGTTTTATTTCAATAAATTAGTACAGGCTGAACTTTTAATGCCGGAATATATCATGTGATATGTTCCATCATTATTTTGTATCCCCCCTTTTGGATTCTTCTATAACTAAGTTGTGTTAGTGTTCTATTTTCTAATAAAATTTAGCATATTTACCTAAAAGATATTTTTGTGTTTGGGTTAGTGTTTGGATATGTCTTTGTGGAGTCCTCGTGTCCATCGAATGATTTATTAGTCAAGAAATTGATCGAATATGAAATTATGTTGGGCATGTCGCATGTGTCCAGGTTCTGTTTGGCGTGAAGTTCTGCTAAGAATGCTCTACACAAACCTTTCTAGATGATGCATCTATATTCACTAGCTTAGAAATATAGACTAGATTGTAACTCATTATTAGTAGTCATTTTTATAGAATTCTATTCCTTGTCTATTCTGGTTTCAAGGTATATCCTGTGAGCCAATTTCTAGATCCTTAAGTGATTCAACCTAGGATCCCAATTCTGAAAATGTCATTATGTTAATGTTATTGGACTGCATGAATTCATTTGAGCCCCTACACTTCCCCAAGAAGGTAGAAAATCTCACCATGCGATGGAGTCCAGATGATGGAAGAACTAGTTGAAACACCTCAATGGTATTTGCTAACTACTCTGACTCAGAGGCCAGTGAAAAAGATGCTTACTTGCCTTGCAGTTACATGTTTTTATGAATGTTCATTTAAGTTTTCTCTCCTAGGACATAAAAAAATACCATAATTCAAAAAAGAAGGGAAATCATGTGGATAACACGTACCTAAGTCGGGGTTCTATCGAAAATATCCTCTATAATTCGTATGAGGTAATAATACGGACTGCGTAAATTTTACCCACTCCAAATCCTTATTTGTGAGAATACATTGGATATAATGTTGTTGTTGTTATTGTACTCTCCTTTCTTAAAAAGATAAATCTTTCGATTAAAACAGTGATTGACTAATCAGTAATCACCAAATTTTAAAAAATAATCTACATATCTCAAACTTTGTGTATATTTTATTTGCATCATTAAGGCAGTATTAAAGTAGCAGATGATCTGCATGTGTTGTACTTGTGTTTATATTTGTCTTCCCATGCATGTATGTTGTTTATAAATGTATAATCTCATAGCTAATTTTTATTCAAATATATTTTTGTATGTGCATAGTTTAATTGGTTGATGTATTTCCCTTAATTTTATTAAAAATGGTTGATCGGAATAATCAAAATATTAGTAAGATATCAAGAAAAGTAAGCTCGTTAGCTTCATATGTTTATGTTCAAGTAGTTATTTGATTTTGGACTTATATTTATGAAATTAAAAATGATCGACGTACGGTCACATATGATATATGGCTTGAAAGGAAGAAAATTAGAGATGAATTATTCAGTCATCTATTTTCAACTGATTTTTTCGTAGTATACTAAAAATGATCCCTTTAATTTTTACTGATCTGTGTGAGATTTTAGTTAGAGATGGAGGTATTAGACCAATTCTTCAAGTTACAATTGAAAAAAATATTGTGAAAGTACTTCATTTATTAGCACATAATATAACAAATCATGAGCTATCTTTCATTTTTTGATGATCTGGAGGGTCGGTCAGTCATCATTTTCATGTTTTCCTATGAGCTATTTTGGAGTTAATATGAAAATTTTATTTAACAACATGCTGGCTCCCAGGTTCTTTCTGAAATTGCTAGCAATCGAAGATTACTTATATTTTAAGATAAATGTAATTTAGTATTATTTAAATTTAAGAAAATATTGAGAATGTTTACATTGTTAATTGATGTTATAATATCAGGATTTCATTGGTGCAATTAATGAAACACATATACGTGTTAAAGTTTCACAATGTAAAGCATCAAAATATTGTGGGAGGAAATATTATCTAACTCAAAATATACTAGTTTCATGCATATTTGATTTAAAATTCACATTTGTGTTAGTTGGATGAAAAGGTATGGCATCTGATTCAAGAATCTTGAAAGAAGTACTAAATAGTTAAGATCCACTAAAAATTTCAGAAGGTAAAGTATTATATATATATATATATATATATATATATATATATATATATATATATATATATAAAATTGAGTATTTTACTTTTTTATATTTTGAAAAATTCTACCTTGTTGATGCTACACTCATGTTGAGAAGTGAACTTATTACACCTTACTGGGGGAATGATATCACTTGAAAGAGTATTTCAGAAATTCACCCCAAAATTTTTGTGAATTATTTAATATACGATATGCTTCTTTGTGTAATATTGTTGAAGGATTATTTGGTTTTAAAAAGAGATTTTCTATAATTTCTAGTTCAACAGAATCATTAGACAGAATTAAAACCCAGAAATTGATTGTATTTACATATTGTATCTTGCACAACTATTTAAGAGGTGTAGATCCAAATGATGAGTTAATCACTCAAGTTGATACAGAACTTATGAATGATAACCTTTTGCATGAAGAATCTCCAAATTCTAAAGAGAGTAATAAAAAATTTAGAAGGGGAAAGTTGATTTGAGATGGCATAACAACTGTCATGTGGACTAATTATCAAGATTAATTTTTTAGGAAAATATTCAAGTGATTATTTGTGTCACATATTTTTATTTTATGTAATTTATGAGTAATTTCATGATGCTATTATTTTAATTACAAACATTATGTATAGATGATTTACTTTATATTATAACTAGTATTAGTACCCGTGCGATGTGCGGTTGTTATTAAATAAAATTTAATATAGAAATTATTATCTTATTGATTTCTATAATAAAAACTTTATTCAATATCGTTCACATATTTGAAATTAATAAATTTATGCAATACAAAAAATAACTATTAAAATATTAAACTTAATATCATTAATTACATAAAACTTAAACATTTCTTTTCGAAAATTAGTATCCGCGTGCAAATAATATTATATTGTAATATAATTATTTGAGAATATTAGATAATATTGTGACCTATATTGATTTATTTTGTAAAAAAAAATCATATAATTACAAAAGAAAATGCATATATAACATAATTATTATTAGTTAAATGACTTACTTCTAAATTTGATTAGAAAAACAAAGAACTAATGAAAGATATGTTTTAGAGTTATGCACATGAGGCTTCTCTGTAAAATTTTAACTTGAAATTTAAATTCTTTTATATTAAATATTTTAATTTGCACCCTCTTACCAAGAGGAAGAAAGGAGTTTTCCCTTCTCTTTTCTTATCTTAATAGATTTTTTTAAAGTAGATTTTGTATTTCTTTTCACAATCTTAGTCATAGTATATTTTTTATAAATTTAAAATATTTTTACATCAAGGCAAATATTTTGAGTAAAGTCTCAATAATAGTCAATTTTTTCTCTTTCATATTTTTTATTACCATTTTTTCAACAAATAACTTATAACATTATCTAAAGTCCTAACCTGTTTGCACGATTTCACAATGTTCACTTATTCTCTTATGATAAAGGACCAACAAATATTAATGAATCTTATTGTATATTATTTTTTTGAATAAATGGTTTAGTCCTTCATAGGCTTGAATATTCACTCTTCAACTCTATTTTTGATTAGCCTTATCATACTTTCTCAATTTACTCAATTTGAATGAAATTATAAATATTAATCACTATCGAAATTAAATTTCCTCCATCTTAGAACATTCATCTAATACTTAACCCCTCATGGTCATCAGTACAATAAGATATTAATATTATTCATCTTTATCCTTTATATTGTACAAAGTAGATCAAAATAATTATTGCACCAAAAGATCAACAATATTCTTATTTTAGAGTTACAAATATAAGGATAAACATGATTGAACTCATTGACGGTATATATCAACTAAAACAAAAAATAAGAAAGTTTATAGCATAATGTTTATAAATAACAAATGATAAATGACCTTTACTTTCACATTAGTACAATATGCTACGTAAAAGTACAATAATATTTGCAGTAAGAATTTAAATATAATGAATTTGAAAAATCAATATTCAGAAGTATTTGATTTATTGAATTTGAGCATTGCCCATCGAGCATCAGTCATGAGATACTCACTCAATTGTAGTGAAATCATAAATATTTTTTAAATAACATTATTATTTAAATTAAGTGTGTATATTTTTTGAGGGATAACATATTTTTCATAATATTTTTTAATTTTTAAAATGAGTTTTTGATTATTATAATCTTATTCATATAAGTTACATGATTACTATATACTAATTGATTTTTTTGTAATATTTTCTTGATTTACTTAATTGTAGTAAAATCATAAATATTTAATTTTTATAATATTATTATTTATATTATTTAAATTAATTGTTCACATATTTTAAGGAATGACATCTTTATTGAAATATTTTTTATTTTGGAATGACTTTTTGGTCAGAGTAATTTTTTTCATATAAATTATTTGATTACTAATTGGTTATTCACCAAAATAAATTTTGGTACCAACAGAATAGATTCTTGTTGCCAAACCAAGTGACTAGTTTTCAATATGTCACTTGGCTTAATTTTAGGCTAATTTCTTTGTTTTATTATATACATAGATATAGATTTTTATCAATATTTATGCGTGAAAATATTTTTTTTAATCTTATATATATTTGTCTTAATTCTGTAGTGGTTGATATGTCAAAAAGACAAAGAAATTCACCTCAAGTGATCTAAACGTACAGGATAATTCTGTATGTATTTGGAAAAATGCACTGGATGACACATTAGTTGATGCATATTGTCATGAGGATGCACTTGGACATAGGATTGGAGGAACTTTTACTACGCACGCAATGAATAGCATTGTGAAGGAGTTATGATTCAAATTTCCGTATAAGATTATTAGCAAGGAGAAAATTCATAATCGAATGAAAAAATAATTCATCAAGTATTATGACACATTTTATCAATCGAAAATGAGCAAATTTGCATGTGATTCTATCAGGCATAAGTGGGATATTGAATTTGAAGTATGGAATCAACTGATTTAGATAAATTTGCGTCTCATCATAAATGAGTATGTTATATTTATAGTCATAACTGAATTTATATTGTTGTGGAATGCTTAGTTTGAATTGATTAGGTATGTTGTTTCTTGGGATTCTATATACCCTAATGTTATCTAATTGTGTAAGGACTCATAGTCTAGATTCTAGTGAGAAACAACATGATTTCTTAATAGCAAAACATTGTGAAGATACTGAATTGATAGTTCCAAAATTATGTCTAAGGCAAGTAATATATGCTCTCTATGTTTTGTTTTAGTTGACTCACGTTGACTTGATACTAACCTTATTAATTATTCTTTGAAATTCTAAATCTACTTTTAACACTTTGTATTATCACTAAATGATAGAAATAATATTGAAAGAGCATGATAAACTTTGCTTGATTTTATAAATTATATAAGTTAATTGAAATAATTATTTTTAGTAAGAGGATCAAATAAAATAGTGCGGAGAAAATAGAAAACTTTGACAAGCATCATCACATTAAATAAACTTTGTTCCAGTATCATAATTTTGTTAGAATAGTTTGACATTTAATGTTCTTATTTATTTCTGAAAAATATACTTTTCAATAATGCATGATCTGATGTAAACATTGTAAAGTGGTGAAATTCTTTGATAAATACGAATAAGTTAGTGTTTTCAACATTATTTTCTTCAATAATAATTTGCACTTATAATATATAAATTAAGCCTCAAGTTGCAGAGTTGAAGACCAAGTCATTTCAAAATTATAAAAAGTTGGTGCTGTTATTGAAAAGGACAGAGCAACTGAAAAACATGTTGAGACTGATTCAGATATTTTAAAAAGGAATGGTCATAAAAATTCAAAATAATCAAGTGTTGATTAATGTAATACCCCGTATTTTCTTAACATGGTTTAACTCTCAGTACTCAAGTATCTCTATATAATTTTTTTTAAAATATTCAAAATTTTTAAGTTTAAGGCTTACCATTGTGTAGGAAATTCAATCAACTTTTCAACAATGTAAAATTCGGCCAAATTCGATAATCGGGTGAGAAGTTAGAGCAATTTTAGTAAAACAGTGTGCCACCTGGTGCAGCACCGCGTCGCGGAGTCAGTTCAAATGATATTCATCAGCTTTCAGTGAAACTCCGCGATAATAGCGTGTCATGCCAATGTTCCAGTTCACAACTATCATTTTTCAGTGAGGGACCGCGATTCCACTGCGTCGCATCAAGAGCCATTTTTCCAATTGTCAAAATTCAGTGAGACTCCGCGATGGTGCCGCATCGCGCCAAGGGTCAGTTTTACGTTCATCCCTTTTTGAACAGTCCCAGCCATATTTTAGTGGCTCACCGCGATGCCACCGCGTCGCGGAGAAGCCCAAAATTAGATTTTTCAGTGATGAATTTTAATAACTTTTCAGGGGTAAATTGATAGTTTTTTTCATGGCCCTAATTAGTCTTAAACACAAAATTAATCCCTAAAAGAGTACTAATTGCTCATTATTTCATTATTCACTCACTTTCTCTCAAGATTAAGTTAGTCTCTCTCAAATTAACATAACCCTAGCTTCAAGAAATTAACAACAATTTTCAAGAAATCCTCCAAGAACCTTCAAGAACTCATCCTTTCAGGTATATTAGGTGTTCATCTTGGATTTTCTTTCACCCATGGAGTCCAAGAACCCTGTTTAAATGTACAAGTTTATACATTTATGATTTCTATACTTGAAATTGATTGTATTCATGATTCATGATATTAATTAGGTTTCAATTCATGATTTAGTTGCAAGTTTCATGATCTTGAATAGCATGTATGATGAATATGTGACTATCTTAATGAACCCTTGACAAATTTTATGTGAAATAATCATGATCCCTAAGTGTTTAATAAAATACCTATGTGAATTGAATAGAAAAATCATGACATGCTTTATGTGTTCTCAATCATGTACAAGTTTCTATATCTCAAGTGTTTGATAAAATGTCTAGGTGAATGTATTGTTAACAAGTACCTATGCTTTTCAAGATCACGCCAAGCTTTACTTTTTATGCTATCGAGTCCTGGGGGTATTCAATACCCAAAAAGCTAGCAGTTTACCTAGAGCTACAGTAGTTACAGAATGGTCTCAGTAATGTCACGAATAGTAGTACTTAATCAGTTATAGAATTTAGTGAGACTCAGTATCAGTCCAGTTCAGCTCAGTATAAAAATTAGTATCTTTAGTTAGGAGTCGAACTCAGCACCGAGTGAACCCAAGGATGGGGGCTTACCTACCAGTAGAGGGTGTGATCCTTAGAAGCAGTCCTTGCATTCAAAAACTACGTAGCCAGTATAGATTGAGACATCAACCTGCCAGTTGAGGGTTGATGAGGTGTCTTACCTGCCAGTTGAGGGTACCATCGTTCTCACTCAGGGCACCTGCCAGATGAGGGTGACTCTTCAGTTTGTCTTTACCTGTGGCATGATACTGACACCATTTTAACTAGGGTTAAAGGTTGTACCCCAGTTATCTTATTTGGGGAATGTTGATTAGATGATTACCTCCCACAGTTTTAGTTTCAGTCAGTATAGAACGCAGTTCAGTTCTATAGAATTAGGACTGTCAAACAAAGTCAGTCAGTTATCAGTAATTTCAGATATCAGTTACTCAATATTCAGCTTCAATAAAATCTCAGATACAGTATTCACATATTTTTACAGTATTGCATACTCAGTATTTACAGCAGTTTTAGTTATCCATGTACTATCATATTCAGTTACTCTATATTATTCAGTCAGTTACTATTCATTCATATAAACCCCTGCATTCAGCCTTACCTTATCTAGTATACCAGTACATTCCACGTACTGACACATACTTTCTCTTTGTGCTATGATGTTTCATATCATAGGTTCAGACGCTCAGGTTTTTGACGTGCATAGACAGATTCAGATATCAGCAGTAGATTCAGTAGTGAGTCCTCAAGAGGATATGCTTTTATTTCATTATTTTTATTAGCTTCAGTATTTTAGTAGTCGGAGTTAGTTGGGGGCTTGTCCCATCAACTCTACCTTCAGATAGGTCAGTTAGAGGTTTTTTAGACTAGACTAGTTCAGACAGTACTCATTTTTCAGCTATTGTTTTCAGTTACTATATTTATCAGCATTCAGATTATGAACCTTATGGTAATTCAGTCTATTTTCCGCATTATTTCAGTATTATTATTCAGTGTTCACAGAAGGTACCAATCATGGGTTAACTTGTGGTCCTTCGGGGTCGTAAGCATTGTATGTCGTTCAGGGTGCAGACTCGGCGCATTACAATTCATTGACTATTAATGAGATAGATGAAATGAATTATATTAATACTGAATCACTGAAAGATATGGAGGAACATAAACAGAGAGATCAAAGTCAAGCAACTAGTGATGCACCTATACCTAATGTATGCAGAAGCACGAGGGCCTACCACAAATAAAAAATCTAAACATGATCATCTTGAAGCATGGTTGGCATGTTGAGAGATGAGAAGGACAACTTGGTTGGTGCTATTAACCGACTTTTATTCCTTCACCTATTTCTGAGAATGAAATATGAAATATGTTGGAGAAGCTGAACTTGCAATCTGGTGTGAATATAAAGGCTTATATATTTCTTTATCAAAATGCAAGTGCATGTCGCATACTGGTAGAATGTCCAATGGAACACCACAAAAGTCTTTTATCAAAAATAATGTCGGAAGACAATTAAGTTTAGCTTCTACTTTTTTTTACTTTATTTTTTGTATTGTTGAAAAAAAATTTGTTTGAACTTTTGTTGATACGTTGTGCATAGGGTCTACTTATTTTAGATTTGGGACATTTTTGAAGTGTTCAAGTGAGCATTTTTAGAAGTTTATAACTTTAAAAGTTTTCTAAGACATTAATTTATTGAGAAAAAGAAAGATTCACTATTGGAGTATTTACTATTGGAGTATATCTTTGATATGTTATATGATCGGTTTATGTGCATTCATAATGATATTGTTGTCATGATTTAAAGTATTCATAATTTTTATAGAAATCTCGAAAAATATTCATTTCTGTACAATAAATGAACAAAATTTCAAAAAATAATTTATTGATAGAAACAGAATGTAAAGTTATAGTTTTGCTAGAATTTTCATGAATTTAACAATTTATTTACAAGGTATAATTTGTGATAAATTTGCAGAAAGAAAATTATTTTATTAATAATTATTGATAAATTTAAAATTTAATATAATCGTGGTCATTTTAGTAAACTTACACATTACGATACAGTACCATATCACTAATAAAATAATAAAATTGTTATTAAATAATAACAAAAGATACAATTCATCCAAATATTATCTTATACTATATTATATAGTATCATATCATACAATACCGTATATTATGAAATCACAAAAAATTATCATCTAAACAAAGTGTTAGTTGTTTGGTTCTAATACTTGAGTTCTTGAACAATTAGTAAGTTTATTTTTCAATTCAAGAAGATAAATTGTTTGACTTTTAAAAGTCTTTTTTACTGTTATAAATTTCATATGGAATGTATCAAATGTCATTTAATTTGTGATCTTATCATGATATGTGAATAATTAAAATTAAAAAGCTATCAAAAAAACATATTATATTTTAAACAAACTAAAGGAAAAATAGAACAAATAAATTAAACAAAAAAAATGCATAATCCACTAGATAAACAAATTGAGATAAAGTGAATTGAGCAAGCTGCACCATGACGCAGGGTCATATCTGAAAGCCTCATTTCAACCCCCTTCCTCATCCACATAGTATGAACTCGCTCGAAGTACTTTCTCTTGTTATGGTGGAGAATTACTTTCCACAATCTTATTCATAACTATTTTGTTCTCATTCTCTTTCCCCTTCTTTTAAGCACTTTGTTGGACTGTTTGTTTCCTTTCTCTTTACCTTTTTTTATGCGTTTTTGTCATGTAGTATTTTGATTTAACATTTACATGGTTTCATTTTTTCTAGGATTGAAGATAAGTTGTTGGTGTTGGTAAAGCACATCTAGATCTTCATCTTTAGGCGCATCATATTAACGTGTATTTCTGTTATTGAAGGTTATAGTGGTGTGTTTTGACATCAATTGTTGTCCAGAAACACGAGTTGTGCTCTTCTAGAAAGGAATACTATGATCCACATATCTTGTGTCATGCTCGATGTATTATTTATAAAATAGATATTTCTTTCATGTTTACAAGTGCAAACTTAATTATACAATTTATATGTTTCATGTTTTTAATCAATTATACAGAATTTAATTTTATGTGCGAAATACGACACGTTTATTTTTCTCGAAGTATGAAACTATTATTTTCGTGGTGTACTTATGTATCTTTTTGCGCACAGCTCAATTTTTTCCGGATTGTGGTCAAACGAACTTTTCCAAAGATTATTTTATATTCTCTCAGTTTCATTTTAGTTGGTCTTTTTTCTAAAAATATTTGTTTTAATTTAGTTGTTCCTTTTGATAAAATCAAGAGTATTTTATTATGTTCTTTCAGTACTATCCTCAACATTAAATGACTAAATAAAGTATATTTACTCGAATTTATGTTTTCAAAACATAATTAATAAGGTTAATTTGGTAAAATAAATTCCTAATAAATACTTTCTTAAGGGAAGTGCCAAGTAAAAAAAAACCAACTATTTTAAAACGGAGAGAGTATTTGGTATGAGAAATTAGTTGGTACCGAATTATTTATTCCACCTTTTACACCATAGTGATGGAATAAGTTATTCCTTATACATGATGAGATAATTAATTCTGAGATAACTAATTTTAAAATTAATTATTTTGAGATAACTCTTTTCCAACCAAACACTCCTTCAATATCTAAATTACCCTTGATTTAGCTTTATTGCCATATAAGGAACCATATTGATCCTAGCTCCTAAACTCATGTTTCTGCTATAGTAGAAAAGAAAAAGTCTTTTTGGACACAATTTTTTTTACCACAATTTGGTCACAATAGAAAAAAATTATGTTTACATTATGAACTAGTTAATTTTTGAAAATTTTTACCGTTTTACTTTAAAAATTAAATAATTTTGTATATTTGAAAGAAAAGGGTAATATAATCTTTTTATTATTCTGACCAAATTCTTATGACCATTTAGCACTACTCAAATTATTTTATTTTATTTTGGGACTATTTATCTTTATATCTCACACCAAACGATCCTAAAACATTAAATTATGGAGTTAAAGTTACATGTCTACAAACCCCCAACTGTCACTTTCTTCCTTCTCCATATTTTCATGGTTTGACAATGTCCTCCATATTGTGTTTATCCCACCATTTGTTGGAGTATTAAAAATTTCTCTCCGACTGCTACTCCAACTGATACTTTCCCTTCACTCTTTCCTTCTCTTTCTCATTTATAAAGTTTTCATCTTCCTATGTTTTTCCTTCGATTTTTTCTTCATTTTCAGTTTTAGTTTTTGATTAAGTTTTTTGGGTCAAAATCTGAAAAGAACAGAAATTAGGGCCATAATAGACATAACAGCTCAGATTTTATTAAAATCTACTTCAATCTTCAAATACGCCAATCTGATTTTATTTTATTTAATTTTGTGAAATCGGTGGATTTTTTTGTGTTAAAATCTGGGTAATTTAATATTTAAAAAGTGATAGGATTTTTATTTATGCATTTGATAGATTTAGTTATGTGGATTACGAATTTTTTATCTTTATTAGTTTTATAAATATGGGTTTATAAAGTTTGGTCAAAATCTGAATAGAATCAAAATTAGGTTAAAATTAAGATAAAAGCTTGTCTTAGAAAGACAAGAGAAGTCAATAGCAATCTCTGAGAATCAAGAGAGGAGATTAGATATTAAGGAATCGACAATGTTGTTCGATAAGAAGAGAATTTATTCTTTTACAATTTTTTTTTTATTATGTTAGTGTTAGAGTGAGAAACTAGAATTAATAAATAATTGAATGAAAGATTGGTGATATTGACCAACTTAAAGGGTCAAACATCATTAGAAAATTTGATTAAGTTAATTGTGGACTTGATTAATATTTTCAAAACTTTCTAATCTTTTCAAAAACATAAATCAACCTAATCCACACCCCTCTTCAATTCAAATCAACCACTCTCTCTCTAGCTTCTCTCAACTTTCTCCGAATCAATAGTTCTGTAAAATTTCTCCCTTCTACCTCTGGCAACAAATAGTCAGGCGAGTTCCTTTCCGACTTTCAACCATCAATCGACATGAAGACTTCTCCGGCGACAACAACTTCAAGTTCTTCGTCGTCCCATTTTCTTTTTCACAAGTAAAAAATTATGAAGAAACAGAGAAACTTGAGCCAACTACTCTTCTAGTATTGAAATGTGGACTGAATAAAACTCTAATTTCTGGCATTTCTTCTTCTTGTTGTCTTACTGTTGATTCAAATTTGTTGGTGATTTTTTGTCACAGTTGATGTTCTCTGTGTGTGTGTTTGTATGCGTATGCATGTATGTAATATGTTGGTGTTGCTGGGTTGATTTGTTGTTTGTCTTGGTAAAAATGGTATTGCAACAGATGAAACATCTGATGTAACAGATGAAACATATGATATAACAGATGAAAATCTGATGTAATAGATGAAAATCTGATGCAACTATGAAAATCTGATGCAACAGGTGAACAATCTAATAGATCATTCATCTGTTGTGACAGACGACTCTTCTATTTGGAAGAAATCTAAACAATATTGATCCAACAGATAACTGATTAGTGATCTATTTTTATTTTTTCCAATGGTTTACTCTTCATTTTGCAATAGATTAGGACTATTGTTATTCTTTCCAATGGTTTACTCATCCATTGTAACAGGTTGGTTATATGTTGCAACAGATAACATACCTGGTGCAACAGATTAGTGATCCGTTTTTATTCTTTCCAATGGTTTACTCATCCATTGCAACAGGTCGATTATATATTGCAACAGATAAAATACCTGGTGTAACAGATTAGTGATCTATTTTTATGGTTTCCAACAGATTACTTATCTATTACAACGGATCAAGTATATGTTGCATCAGATAAAGTACCAGGTGCAATAGATTAGTGTTGTTTTTATGGTTCTCAAAGATTACTCATCCATTGCAACAGGTCGGTTATATGTTGCAACAGATAACATACTTGGTACAACAAATTAGTTATCTATTGGAACTGTTATATTACTGTTATGCATTAACCAATTATAAACTATGTTAAGTTCCCGTTAATTTAAGATAATATAGCTCCCAAAAGAAAAGAAATCGAATCAAGTCTAAGTAAAGGAACAAGTGCAGCAGCTCAGCTATATCCATCACTCTATGAGCTTGCTTTACAAACGTTATCTCAATCAGGAATAGAAGATAATGAACACCGGGAGGAGGAATCTTTCAAAAGAAATGATCCAAATGCTAATAGCCCTTCTGCTGAAGAGTTGGTCAAAACCTTCAGCATTGATCGTTATCCTGTGAGAATGCAGTGCGATGGTGACATAAAATTAGATTCTTATTTCAAGGAAAGCTGCTTTGGGCAATATCTTGATTTGCCGAAGGACAACAATGCTCGTTTCCAAAGAAAAATGGTATATGATCTACTCAAGCGTAGGTTTATGTATGAAAACAAAGATAAGATGGATGAGTTGTGGATAAATTACTGTGGCGTGCCTATTTGTTTTGGTTGGAAGGAGTTTGCCATAGTTACCAGACTAAAATGTTATCCTCCTTCTCCTTCTCAAGTTATACCTACTCCGACCCAAAAAAAAGTACCCCGCATACCCAAAAAAGGAAAAGGCAAGTCGAGTGATCTTGATGACCTGGTGTTCATTGTTGGTCCAAGCTTAAAAAATAAAAATCTGATAGAAGCGTTGAAAGGTAAAGGACTTTCAAAGAAGCACAAGAAATCTTTGTGCTTGGCTTGGTTTGTATATAATATTCTTTGGGCTAGAGATGCGAACAACAACATAAGCCTCGGTTTAATAAATCTCTCCGAGGATCTTGAAGCATTTAACAGCTATCCTTGGGGTTATGAAAGTTTCAAAATGACTGTCGAATATTTGTTGACTTTGTTAACGCCAAAAACAGTCAACTTATATGGCTTTTCATGAGCCTTCAGGGTAAATATTTCTTTTATCATGATATGATTCATCATTTTTTATTCAATAATGCTTTTGATTTATTAGCGTTATGTTATAGGCTTGGGCATTTGAAGTCATTCCTTATTTGAGACAACAAGTGAACTACCAGGAAGAAGTTTCCTGTCTAAGACTTCTGAGTTGGTTGTTGGCCAAAACTGATAAAATGCAAAATTTCTTGATCTTTTCAATCCCCCCAATGAAGCAGTAAGTCCAATTCTAATCAAGTTTTTGTTTTAAAATAGTCTGTTACCCCCCCCCCCCCCAAACCTTTAGTCAAAATCTCAACTGCACACTCAACCTTTTAATGTGACCTATTACCCCCCTGAACTTATTTTTATCGAATTTTTTACCCCCTAGTTGCTGACGTGTCACTGGATGTGACTACATGCGCCCATAAGTACTTCAGTTGACTTTTTTCACTTTAAAATCATTATTTTTTTATTGCCACATCATAACTTTTAATAATTATTATTTTTTCTTAATAATTATTGGCTTCTTCTTCTATTCTTCTTCTTCAATGGCTTCTTCTTCTTCTACTTCTTCTTCTTCTTCTTCTATTCTTCTTCTTCTTCTTCTTCTTCTTCTTCTTCTTCTTCTTCTTCTTCTATTCTTCTTCTTCAATGCCTTCAATGGTGCAGCTTCAATGGTGAAATACCAATGAACAGTGACGACGCTGGAAAAGTTAAAATTCTGTCGACTTTTTCTTTTTGGTGAATTTCACGTAATAAGATTCAACACATTAATTCAATATTTGATTCAGCTTCATGTAATCAATGGAATTCGACTTTATTGATTCAACATTCTCACGTAATTCGAGTTCTTGGATGCCATTGAAGAAGAAGAAGAAATGCCATTAATGAGTTCTCATTTGAACTAAGAAATTCGATTCAAAAAAACTTGAAAAAAATGAAGAACTTGAATTCTTGAATGATGAGATGAGGAAGATGATAAATTAATCTTGAATGCCATTGATTAGTTATTGGATTCTATTGAAGAAGAAATGCCATTGAACCCGAATTAACTTGAAAAAGTTTAAGAACTTGAATTCTTGAATGAGGTGATGATGAAGATGATAAATTAATCTTGAATGTTATTGATGAGTTCTTAGATGCTATTAAAGAAGAAATGTCATTGATGGGTTCTTGGATGCCATTGAAGAAGAAGAAGAAGAAGAAGAAGAAACTGAAAAAAAAAAAAAGAAATGAAGAAGAAGAATTGACGAAGAAGAAAGAACAATAATAATTGCCATTGATGAGTTCTTGGGCGCCATTAAATAAGAAGAAAAATTGGAGAAGAAGAAGAACTGAAGAAGAAGAAATAAAGAAGAAGAATTAAAGAAGAAGAAGAAGAAAGAAAAATAATAATTGAGAAATAATAATGTTAAATTATTATTTTTCTTAGAGTAAAAAAATAAAAAATGATGTGCCAATGACGTGGCATGACGTGGAGGCGCGTGCATCACACCATATTTGCAATGACTAGTTGTCAGTTTTTGAGGGTTTAATAATTCCACTTTAAAATAGTTCAGGGAGATAATAATTCCACTTTAAAATAGTTCAGGGGGTAATAGGTCACATTAAAAGGTTGAGTGTGTAGTTGGGATTTCAACTAAAGGTTGGGGGGTAACAGACCATTTTCTCATGATTAAATGATTTCATCATCATTCTTAATATATGTACCAATTTATTTTAGATTGTCCATCTGTGGCTTGTTCCGACCAACCGAGAGTTGAAGATGCCATTTTTTCTTACTTTATAGTCTGTGCAAACTTTATCATACCCTAAGGTCGTTGATGGAATAAAAATAGAATTGCTTGGAGCAACAACCATCATAATAAAAATAATTTTTGAGGGTGGGGCTAATGATGCTCCTCTTACAGTTTTTGAAACAACAAGCCATTATGATTATGATCATAATGGTTGTACAAAATTTTCTCCAGATTTTGCCGCATCTAGCAAATGTTCTTCATGAAAATGTCAAGACTGCAAGGCGAAACACGATGGAGTGATTAATGTTATTAATGTACTAACTGCTTCTGTAAAGAAAATGATATCTAGGAGGGGTGTCATTCCATCAAAGAGGATTTCATATTTAGACACTCCACTAGAGATCAAGGCGGCTAAGAGGAGAAGTAAAGACACTTCCAAGGCATCATCAATCATTAAAAAAAGCAAGATTATAACGCCTCTGTCTTTGTCTTACATCGATGTTCAGTGTGCAAGGGCCACAGAAGAGCAGCATGAGCTGAAGAAGGTGAATGTACATCATCTGTTCTAAAAAACAAACAGGTACATATCTATTTCAACAGATGGTACATCTACTAAAAATTATCAAACAGATATATACATCTGTTGCAACTGTTGTCTAACCTGTTGCATCAGATTTGTTATCTATTTCAATAGATGAGTCTTATATTGCAATAGATGGGTCATCTATTCAAAATTATCGTACTGCTCTCATTTATCTATTTGAGTTTATCCCAATAGATAATCCATCTGATGCAACATAATACTCATCTATTGCAATAGATGGAAAATCTATTGTATATCTCTACATAGCATTGACAATTCTAGCTTTCTAGATGGATGTCACAACTACTACTGAAGATCATAATATCACAGTTGATAATCCATCAACTACTTCCAAAGATGAAGAAAAAGTGGAGTCTGTTAGTTTGGGAGAATGGAAGAATAACTCATTTGAAGGGTTCAACATCTCGGACGAGGCTCCAAAAAAACTAACACAGTTGATCAACGACTATTCAGAATGCAATGGGCTGTTAAAGCATCATGCCGGCAGGTACATAAATCAATTTTATAGATATTGGTTTATACAATTCTTGTTGTAAGAACTTTACATTAACACATATAAATCATCATGTAGAAAACAAAATGACGAGCACTATAAAGTGAATGAATTGAGTCTTGATTTTGATATGTTCGACTTTGTTGTTGCACATCCCGAAATGAAGAATTGGTTCTATTTGATGTCACAGCCCCAAACTTGCTGGAATGATGAGGTTTTAATGTCATACATATTACTATTAATTAATACTTTATTTAATTGCATCTGCGTATTGATTTTTCATCACGTAATTTGAAATGTTTGATAATATGTGCAGCACATCAATGCCATTTTTTACTACCTTCAAAAGAAGGCCAAGTTGCAAACACCAGAACAATACAGATACACAACAGACAATTGTTTATATAAAGTTTACATCAATAATGCCTATGATAGGTATTATCAACAATAGCCAAAAGTTTCTCGAAATGAGGAATGCTTAATCAACATCATCAAAGGTTTTAGCATTCCGACTGGCTTACCTTGGAATTTGGTCAACGCAGTGTACATCTCAATCAATTATGGTGATAAATTCCATTGGGTATTGGTTTTCGTCATTCTAAAAGAGAGGCGCATATGAGTTTATCACTCGATGTCACGAAGGAGACGTTTCGGGTTGTCGTCTGAGATACAAAAGCTAGATAAAATATTTCCTACTTACCTTGATATGAGTGGCTTTTTGGACCAAAAGGTTCGTACTGATTGGTCAGCGATTGGAGCATATCAGGATAAAATGGCTAATCAATTTGATGTACAATATGTTGATGGAATTGCTCAACAAACCATTGGTAGCATGTAATTTTAAGTGGCATGATTTAGTTTCACTGCACAAATTTCACAACGCTTGCATGAACTGCAAGATATGGATTATCTATTTTTTTATAATGCAGAGATTGCAGTCCTTTTGTTGCCACCTATGCCGAGTATTTGAGAGATGGATTACAAGTATCAAATGATGGACTTGATGTCGGATTACTCCGCAAAAGATATGCTACTCTTTTATGTAAATATGGAGAAGCAAAAGCTCAGAAGCCGTACGCAACCGACGTTAAATATCCACGACGACAAAAGCCAAATTTAGTAGCACCGGATAAAGAACAACTTGTCCATATTGATTAGATCTTTAGACATTGAGTCCATTAATGAAATAACCTATCCTCCTTGGTTTAACTTGTTGATTTATTTGTAGATAGATCGTTTGTTGAGTTATTTCATGTAATTTCTGAAGGCTTCGATTTATTTTATTATGTCTATGAATATAATTAATTCTTAGTTTTGAACATGTTATTTGAAATGAAGTACTATATTCAAATATTGCAACAGACAATACATCTGCAACAGATGACATATTTTATCAGATAGATTTAGACATATGTTGCAACATGAGATGCAACACGGAGGTCATCTGCTGGAAATTATATAACAGGTCTTCCTACTTTTTTTATTTGCTCCAACAGACTACCGATCAGTTGCAACAGATAAGTTATATGTTGCAACAAATCATATATCTATTGCGACAGACAGACTGGGAATATCTGCATAATGCAACAGATGACCAACCTATTCCAACAGATAATCAATCTATCACAACAGGTAATATATCTATTACGACATATATAAAATTTGTTGCATTATAAAAATTCAACTTGTCCAGACATAAAAATTATTGCCATTACATGTAAAGTGAATTGGCTTGAAATGAAAATTTGTTATTGTGTTCGTCTCTGTCTTTGTACATATTTTTTTTATACATGGGCTCCAACAATTTAGTTAGTACCCCATATGCCCAGACCCATTGTATATTTCCCACAACGGTATCACACACACTGTCATTTATGTGCCGGTCAGTAAACACTCGATGTTTGCAAGTGAGTACGGCCCGCACGCTACACCGGTTATATTTCTTGGGAGCTGGATGTTCTTATTTCGACCTTCAAAATCCCATGATTCCTTCGCCAAGACTTCAGCCGAAAAATGATCCATCAACTTACTCTGCATCAACAACTTGGGTAACAACTTCAAGAGTGGTTTCATGTAAGTTAAAAACGTCTTTTCGCTGAAAACAGGTAAGTTGCAGTCATAAACCTTAATCTTTCCCTTGTATAGTAGTATCTCAATGATGAGAAAATATGTGACATCCACGTTCATGACAGCAAGGATTCTCTTTGCCTTGGTCCAGCTCTTGCCGTGTGGATATGGCCTCTTCCCTATAACATATTTAATCGCTTCTTCATCCCATTGGAACATAGAAACTAACTAATCAAATACCGGGACACCGAAATCAACTATATTACAGAGTTTAGCGTACCTATCCTTGAAATTATTGTATAAGTTGAGGTTCATTATCCTATCGGTAGCATCATAAGCATTCGGGTACGCTAATTGTCTGGCCCTCATGAGGCAGAGAATTTTATCAACGTACTGTGGTATAAGAAGACAATTTTTAAAGAGTTTAGTAATTGTAAAGAATAAGAACACATTCGAAAGAATCCGATGCAGAGGGTTCTTTGAATCATTTCATAGATTACCCAGCCAACACAACTTATGCAATAGATGTGTATTATGTTGCAACAAAATACCAAGTTTTTGCAATAGATTACACATCTGCTACGTAGATTCTTCTTTATGGAGTAGATTGGAAGGGTAGGTTAGCAAAAGTAAACTTACCTTGTCCTCGTACCACACACACATATTTGTCATATTCGAGAAGTTTTTGGCGGCAAATAAATGCATGGTGTATTCTTTTTTAACCTTCATCTTGATGAATTCTTCTAATTCCTTCTTCTTCTCTTTGCCAAGCGCCGCGAATATGTCCACCTTCTTCGGTGGTCTTTGAACTTCAATAACTATTGGAGTGGGGGGAGTTGTAATTTTTGCTGATTTTAGAATGGAGAGAATTTGTCTAATTTTTCTTCTTTTTCTCTTAACCTCCACTATAGGAGTGCATGGCTCCCTCACCTCATTGGATGGTATGACATCCCTCTTGGATTTCAACTCCTCGGCATCTTCAGCAATAGCCTCTAAATTTTTAAGGAGTTTATCCTCTTTGTCCTTGCACACTTTGTATTAGTAATGATAACGTGAGGGTGAGGAGGGGTAAGAGGGACCACTGTAAGGGTGGGAGGGACTAGTGTAGAGGTGAGATGGAGGACCTGTGCAAGGGGTGTTTTCAAATATATTTATTTTTTGCTGAGCACTAAATGATCATAATCATGACTGGAAGCAGAAGCAGCAGCACGATGGCTTCCTCCATCACAAATAACTCCACCAGCAACACCCCCAGAAGAAGCACCCGAATCTGTTGTGGTTTGAGGTTGGTCGTGAAGAGCTTCAACATTAGGCTGACCTTTCCTAACTGCTCTTCTTATGGATATTGCTCCATACAATTCCTTCTTTATTAAATCCACCGTTGGATCTTCTTTTGTATCAACAAGACCCAGAGTAAGAAAAGAAGTCATCCCCAGCTCATCAATGGTAGGCACGATCCAAGGATGCACAACCTATAAAAAAGACAGGAGGAATTTAATTCACATAATAATAATTTGCAGTCAATTGGGTTACATGGGGCTTAGGTTGTGTTAACACAACCAACTTATGCAATAGACGATCTAGCTACCGCAATAGCTGATCTGTATGTTGAAATAGATTGATAATATGTTGCATCAGATGACCCATCTGTTGCATAATTTATAGTATATGGGTAATCTGTTAAGTAGGGTTCAGATACCAGAGCAACATATGGTTAATCTGTTGCGAAATATGGATCATCTGTCACAACAGATTACCCATTTGTTGGACCAATTGCAATTGATGGGTAATCTATTGCAACAGATGACCCATCTATTGCAATAGATGGAACATCTATTTTAATATCTTTCTTTGAGGAAAATTATTTTAGTTGAAAGAAGACATACTGCATCATCCGGAGGGTTAAAGAGATCAACCTCGTTAATATTTTTTTTGCTACTCTCTACTGCAGCCAACCACCTAAGTATCCTTGGATGAGAAACCTTATTCGAATAATCCTTGAAATGATTTCGAAGGGGAGGAATGGCTTCACATGCCCAAGCCTAAAAATTATAAATAGGAAGTAAGAAAAAAAAAGTCACAAGTATATTCAATATAAATTAATGAATGAGTAAAAATAGTGATCAATTTTACCATGAAATCCCAAGAAAAGCCGTATAATATGGTCGTCTTTGGTTTTAGCTCTTTCAATAAATTTTTGACAGTCAAGTAGTAATAGTCGTATCCCCAGGGATAATCGTTGAATTTCCCAAAATCATCAGCAAGCACCAACAAATCATATTCTATGACTTTTCTAACGTCTCTTGCCAATAAAACGGAATGGACAAACCAAACTAAGAACAATCTCTCCCTGTAGTGATTAGGTATGTCTTTATTCTTGAGATCCATTATAAAATCCTCCACTTTGTAGCTAGGTCCAACAATGCCCAACAACCCATATTTTTTACCTTGCGTTTGTTGGACCCTTTGTGGGATGTTTTCTTGATGGGAGGTTCTTCTAGACGATCGTATCTCAAACCCGTCACAATGGCAAACTCTTTCAATCCAAAACAAACCGGCATGCCATAGTAGTTGATCCAGACTTCATCCATCTTCTTTCTGCCCTCCTTCGGACCTCCATCATCACCTGTATACTTGATCCTACACTTGAGAAGGTCATATACCATGATCATTGGAAAACGGAGAGGGCGGGGTCTAGACAGCTCAAGAAAGTGTGCAAAGCATTTCATCTTAAAAAGTTCATCTATGTTTTCCTTCTTCATGATACTCCTAAGTTCGTCAAAAGGTTTCCCCAACTGACATTTAAGTACAAGATCACTAAATATTGCTTTAGGGCTATTCATCGGCATCGCAACTCAAAACTTGTCAATAATAATGGTTTTGACGGAATCATACTGGAATTTCGAGATTATTTCACGCCCCATTGGTGAGGAGGAGTTATCACTTTCCCCGGCTTCATTTTTCCCTGATTGAGATTGTTCTGGAAGTTCCTCAGAATCCATCTGTACTCTAGCCTTTTTTGTTTGGTGATCAGAAGTTGATCCACTTTCTCCACTTTCAGTTTCTTTTCTTTTGGGAGATATCTTTTAACTACAAACAAAAGAAAAACAAAAAATACATTGCATTTGATGTTTGCATAATTTTTTTAAAAAGGTGAGACATATTTCAATAAATTATTCTTACCACATAATAAAAAAAATACTCCGACGGACAACCCATCAGTTGAAATAGATAGGGAACCCGAATCTGTTTGAAGACCTATTTAATATCTCCTAACAAATATTCCACCTGTCTCAACAGATGGACAAATTTCAATAAATTATTCTATGCCACATTACAAGAAAATACTCCAACAGATAACCCATCAGTTAGAATAGAGAGGGAATCTATTCGAAGACCTATTTAATATCTCCCAACAGATCTTTCACCCGTTGCAATAGATGGACCACCACTACCACAACCAATGTCACCACCAATGCCACCAAGACCACCACCAATGCCACCAATACCAATACCAACACCAAGACCACCGACACCACCGCCAAAAAACACATATACCACCACCACCAACAACAACCACCAACAATACCACAAACACCATCCAACAATATCATGAAAGTCAACAAAACACTGAGAGAAAAACTAGGGTTTTCTCGGGTGCTTCCTACTTTTTTAGCATCAAAACTCAAAATTGTTAACCCATTCTAGAAGATAATACAACTAAAAGTCTTCTTTTTCATCATTAGCTAAAAAGTCCTATTTTTTAGAATAAAGAAAAAATGTAGAACTCTTCTCGAACTCTGTTACCTGCGAATACAGAGAAAACAACGGATACAAGAGGGAATGAAGTAAAAAAACAACTATATATAGTCATAAATGGGAAAAAAATCAACCTGTTTTGAAGGGTTGAGAAATATATTGAGTAGTTGTTGTTTGTATTGTTGAGAAGGAGGGGAGACCCCGAGAGAGAGAGAGAGAGAGAGAGAGAAAGAGAGAATTGAGAACTTAAGATTTAAAATGAAAAGTTTTTTGCGCAAATGGATGATTTGTATGGGTTGATTTGTAATTTTGGAAAAGAATGACAAGTTTTTAAATTGCTAATTTAGTCCGAATTGATCTTAATTAATTTTAAAATTTTAAGAGATATAATTTTTAAAACACTGAGTTGATGAGAGCTCATTTCAACTTAGATTGATCGATCGACGACTCGAGTCTAGATGAATGCAATACCAATGTCATACAATTGCAAAGACTTGATTGGATTTGTAGTTGACCCTGCGAGCTCATTCATTCATCCCTAGTTCCACCTAAATCAGCTTAGGTACTATCGCTATCCTAACATTGAGTTGATGAGAACTCATTTCAACTCAGAGTGACCGATCGATGACTCGGATCGGGATGAACGCAATACCAATGCCATACAATTGCAAAAACTCGATTAGATTTACAGTTGACCCTGTGAGCTTATTTATTTATCCCTAGTTCTACCTAAATCAACTTAGATATTATCACTATCCTAACATTGAGTTGATGAAAACTTATTTTAACTCAGAGTGATCAAACGACGACTTGGATCGAGATGAATGCAATACCAACGCCATGCAATTACAAAGACTCAATTGGATTTGTAGTTGACTCGGAGAGCTCATTCATTCATCCCTAGTTTCACCTAAATCAACTTAGATACTATCACTATCCTAACATTGAGTTGATGAGAACTCATTTTAACTCAGAGTGATCGATCGGTGACTCGGGTCAGGATGAACGCAATACCAACACCATGCAATTGTAAAGTCTTGATTGGATTTGTTGTTGACCCTGCGAGCTCATTAATTCATCCCTAGTTCCACCTAAATTAACTTAGGTACTATTACTATCCTAACATTGAGTTGATGAGAACTCATTTTAACTCAGAGTGATCGATCGATGACTGGGTTGGGATGAACACAATACCAATGCTATGAAATTGCAAAGACTCGATTGGATTTGTAGGTGACCCTGCGAGCTCATTCATTCATCCCTAGTTCCACCTAAATCAATTACAATGAAATTTGTTGCAACAAACAACTGAGCTGTTGAAAATTTTCAAATAGGTATTCATATTTATTACAACAGATGACATATCTGATTTAATTATCAAATAGACATTTACATCCGTTGTGACAAATGACTGAGTTATTGAAAATTTTCAAATAGATATTTATATCTATTGTAACAGATGACATATCTTATTTAATTAATTATCAGATGAACATTTTCATCTATTGTCACAAATGACTGAGCTGTTGGAATTTTTAAATAGGTATTTATATTTATTGTAACAGATGATTGAGCTGTTAGGATTTCTAAACAGATATTTATACATACGATAACAGATGACATATCTGTTTGAAAATCTTTTTTTCTCTTTTAATTTTAAAGCAAGCTTCTGGTCCGAGTAGATAATATCAAGTAGTAGTACTTACTATTAAAGGAGGTAAAAATCTTTCTTGGATATCTCAAAAGTGAGTTCATTGAGCAGTCTTGTCTTGTCTTTTCAATGTCACTAGTCTTAGTCTTCCTCGTGCCCCTCAAATTATTAATGAAATTAATGAATATTAATTAATGAATATTGAAAACCACCACGTCTACGTACACAATACATCTATAGAAATTATCTCATCTCTTCCTTCAACTGCAGTTTATTTTATTCAACTCTCATCTTTTTCTTTCTTTCCTCTTTAGGGTCACAACCTTTTTTCTCTCTTTTCTTTTCTCTTCTCATAAAGATCTTTTCGGACCTAAACTGATCCATATCTTTCCTCAACTAAAATTTCTATTTTGATCCCCTTTTTGATTTTAAGGTATGGTTCATTATTGCTTTTTCATTCTCATCTTCTTCTTTGTAAGGTATTTACATCTATTTTTTTATTTAATTACTATTTACCCATATCATATTTATTAAAAAAATTTGAAAGAAATTTTAAGTATTGAATAATCAAACAAAAATTTTTATTACAATATGCGAAAAAAGTCATCTGTTGGGAGAAGTTTAAAAGTCTTGTTGGTAGTATCATTTTTTTGTATGTATTTTATTTGTTTATTTATTGTTGATGCAATTATTGATGTTGTTAGTGGGGTTGGTGTTGTTGGAACTTGTGGTGTGGTGTTTTTGATGGTTCTGGAACAAAGAATGTTACTTATTTGTTGTTGATGATGTTGTTGGAACAAATGTTGTTATTTCTTTGTTGTTGATGTTTATGTTGTTGTTGATATTGCAACAGATGGAGAAACTATTGGAACAAATCAAATCACTAGAAAGGTTGGTTTGATGTATTCCATCAGACTCCACATCTATTGCAATAGACTCCACATCTATTGCAATAGATTTCATATCTATTACAACAGACTCCACATCTGAAGCAATAGATGGATAATGTTCTTTTAGTGAGATCAATTTTTTTTTCTCTTCTTTGCAGATATAAGGAACTGACAGTTGATCAATTTTTGTCAGACTATCGCAAGAGGCTGCAGTAAAGATGAGTTTGGAGGAATAAGCTACTTGCAGATGGAACCACTTCATATGTGGGAGGTATGTATTACTGATAATGTTATCGTGGAAACACACATAAAGTGCACTAATTTTGTGAATGCTATTTTTACTGATTATTCAAAGATCATTCAAACAAAATATCTGCAATTTTATAATTAATTTTAGTAGGTTTGAACTAATAAGGATGAGGGACCATGAATATGGTTCTAATACCCTGTTAAGATTTAATGTCAGTTGTTGTTTATGTTTATTTGTCAAGCAATGTGAAGGGATCTAGTTTTGGTGTCATTGTAAAGAGATTCAATAGCGATTGGACTAACTTTTAGGGTGCATTGAACCCTTAGAGGGCCTTCGAAACTTAGTACTGCATCTAACAAGTATGGAAAACCAATATAGTTACTGCCCTGGACAAAATTTATATGGTTGGGTTACTCGCTCGGGGTGATAATTATATGCCAGAAGGTGCGGTAGGAGAATGCCTTCGAGGTAAAATGGGTGGTTGATGGAAGACTATATCATCTGAGAGTTAATTGAAGAAGAGACATAGAGTAGAAAGTAACTTCTAGCGAATCTGACCAATGGAATTATCTTAACAGAAGCAAAATCTGAATCAAGTGCAAATCTAAAAGTGTATCCGGTAATGTAATTTTGTCTGTTGTCTATCTGAAAAAAATAATGCAGACGGACACTTTGCTAGGGAGCTGTGTTGTTTGGATTGTCACCTAGATAAAAAATAGAAGAAGACCAACAAAGAAGCCTCACGGGCACCAAGGGTTGAAATGATGTACAAAAAGTCTAGAAAACTTACGCCAACAGCAATTGTAGTTAAAATAAGGAATCTAAGTGAAGGCGGAAAATTCTAAATTTTAAATTTCATCCCATGCCTTCTTGTTTGTGTTTTTTATTAGGTCCACTGTCGTTTACCTGATCGAAACCACAAACGAGATTGAAAGGCAAATAGACTATCATTGCTTCCTTAGAAATATGGTTACAATTAATTGTGTTTTCTTGCCTTAACATGCTTTCAACATTCCTTAGAGAAGATCAGATGCTTGCTGTAGTATGTGAATCCTTATAATTTTCAAGCTTACCTCCAGCTTGCTGATTCTGTATTCAAGTTGGTCATTACCATCTTCAAAGTTGGTAAGGCGTTGCTTATCTCTTGTGAGCTACATCAGGGACACCACCTTCAAAGTTGTGGCATTCTAAAAGCCCTTCATAATACTTTTTTCAAAAGCCTTAAAGGATACGTAGAGGGTCTCTGTGTTTGTTTTAGGTCAAAATGTGTTGATGCACATTGAAGATGTGGTCCCAACAGTTGAACAACACACTTTTATCGAGCGTTGCTCAATGCATCTTGCTCAACCAATTTGATAAATTAGTAAGCATGGAGTTACGTAGCATGTGATATAAACTTTCTCTATCAAGCCTATCAAACATTACATAACTCCAAGCTCATTACCCTATCAAAAAAATATGACCAAGTTAGTGCACAAATCGAATGAGCTCAATTTCTCAGCCTTTCTGCTGATCGCACTTCTCCAATATAGATGACAAGATATTTGTATTTGCTATGCAAAAGTCTACACCATTACCAGACATGTTTTCCTGGAGCAATTCTCCTGAAGATATCTATTGATGTCTTTTGAAGAATTGCTCCCAGGAAAGCATGTCTGGCGATGATGTAGACTTTTGCATAGCAGATATCTTGTCATCTATATTGGAGAAGAGTGATCAATAGAAGGGCTGACAGATTGGGCTTGTTTGATTTGTGCACTAACTCGGGCATATTTTTTGATAGGGTAATGAGCTCGGAGTTACATAACGTTTGATAAGTTTGGTATAGCTAGTTTAGATCACACGTTACATAACTCTATGCTTACTAATTTATAAAATTGGTTGAGCAAGATGCATTGAGAAACGCTCGATAAAAGTGTGTTGTTCAACTATTGGGACCACATCTTCAAAGTGCATCAACACATTTTGACCTAAAACAAACACAGCGACCCTCTATGTATCCTTTAAGGCTTCTGAAGAAAGTGTTCTGAAGGGCTTCTAGAATGCCACAAATTTAAAGGTAGTGTTCCTGATCGAGCTCACAAGAGATGAGGAACTCCTTATCAACTTCGAAGACGGTAATGACTAGCTTGAATACAAAATCAGCAAGCTGGAGGCAAGCTTGAAAATTATCGAGATTCACATACTACAGAAAACATCTGATCTTCTCCAAGGAATGTTGAAAGCATGCTAAGGCAAGAAAACACAATCAATTAATACATATTGCTAAGGAAGTAATGATACTTTATTTGCCTTTCAATCTCTTTGTGGTTCTGATCAGGTCAACGACAGTGGACCTGATAAAAAACACAAACAAAAAGGCATGGGATGAAATTTAAAATTCAGAAATTGCCGCCTTCTCTTAGTTTTCTTATTTTAACTGCAGTTGTTGTTGGCGTAAGTTTTCTAGACTTGCTAAACATCATTTCAACCCTCGATGCCCGTGAAGCTGCTTTGTTGGTCTTCTCCTATTTTCTACCTAGTTGATAATCTCGACCACGCAGCTCCCTAGCAAAGTGTCCATCTGCATTATTTTTCTTTCAAAGACACAACAGACAAAATTACGTTAACGAATACACTTTCATATTTGCACTTGATTCAGATTTCACATCTGTTAAGATAATTCCATCGGCCAGATTCGTTAGAAGTTTACTTTCTACCCTATGTCTCTTCTTCAATTAGCTCTCAGATGTCTTCCATCAACCACCCATTTTCCCTCGAAATCATTCTCCTACCGAACCTTCTGGCATATAATCATTACCCCGAGCGAGCAACCCAACCACATAAATTTTGGCTAGGGGAATTTCTATTAGTTTTCCATTCTTGTTTGATGCAGTGCGAGGCTTCGAGGGACCTCTAAGGGTCCAATGCATACTTAAAGTTAATTCCAATCGCTATTGGTACTCTACAATGATGACAAATATTGATCCCTTCTCAAAACATGACACGCATAAACACGAGCAACAACCATCAGTAATTCGTAACAGGGTATCTGCACCATCTTCATGAGGTCCTCAGCCTTATCAATTTCAAACCCATCAAACTAACGGTAAAATGCAGGATCTTGTTTGAATGATCAATGCCTAATCGGTTAAAAACTGCATTCACAAATATATTGTACTTTGTGTGTGTTGTCCCGGTGACCTTATCAGTAATACATACTTAACTCTCACACATATAATAGTGGATCCATCTGCACGCAACTTATTCTTCCTAGCCCATCTATGGCTTAAATTGAATAAATAGATGACTAGCTAGTTGCAACAGATGACACATCTATTTATATTGTCAAACAATTGGAGACATCTGTTACGACAGTTGATCAACCTGTTGCAAAAATCAAATAGATATATACATCTATTGCAAAATATTGTCAGTGTGTTGTAAGTTATCTAACAAAAAGAATATATTTTGCAACAGATTACCCATCTGTTAGATTTATTTTAAAGCAATTTTTTTTCTTTTCAAGATACAATAATTTATAAATAAGTCTCTCCTTACAAATATGGATGATCGAGATTCGTACAAGAATATTCATATCGAATCCTTGCGGGAACTTCAAAGGCAGTTTGATGAACTCCAGAGAGATTTGGCTGACTTCGGAGCAAGGCTGGCGGATGAAAAATGTCCAATTGACAATAATAATAATAGTAGTAATAATAATTAGATAATATTTTTTATTTTAGCGCATGTATGTATTTTCCTCCTTTTGTATATCGGATCTACCCAAGGGATTCAAAAATCTATGAACATTCATTTCATTTTGTTGTCGACTTTGAATTTTTGATTCTTATTTAGTATTTAATAATAATCATTCTGTTTATTCCTTGTTCTCAACATGTCGACGGTTAATGGTAGGGATTGAGCAGCAATTTGTGTCAATAGATGTTAATCTGCTACGACAGATTGATCATATACTGCACCTGGCGATTATTAATTAAAAAGGGTTATTGTTGTTATTGAGAGGGTGAAAAGAAAAAGACATGACTTTCCAATTATTCAATATGAAAAATGTTTCATAAATAAATAATAAGGAAATAAATGATAAACAGAATTTATAACCACAATTTTAATAAATGATCGTGACTTTTCACCATTTTTGTTTTTGAATTTGTTTTTAAAATTATTTATTATATAATAAAATGGTTATTATTTTATTAAGAAATTTGAAAAGGTATTTTTTTTAATTTATAAAAAAAAAGTAAGCAAATTTGGATTAATGATATAATGATAGTTATTTTATTTTATTTTAAAAGTAGATTATATGTTGCAACAAATAAATTATCTGATGCAATAGGTTCACTATTGTTTCAATAGATGGTATATCTGTTGTCACAGATGATTTATCTGATGCAACCTATATCGAGTCACAACTCAATAAAAGCGGTTCTTGAAAAGAACTAATTAATAATAATAATCTGAAAAGTCATGACTTATCACAATATTTTTTAATTTAATTCAGTCATTACTTTTCACATTAATAAAAAATATAATTAATAAATGGAGGCGAACAGTTAGATTATATGTTGCAACAGCTAGGTTATCTGATGCAACATATTTTATAGTTGTTGCAACAAATAATATATTTGTTATCACAGATGTGTTATCTGATGCAATAGATATAGAATCTGCTGCCACAACTCAATAAAAATGGTTCTTCGAAAGAACTAATTAATAATAATAATCTGAAAAGTCATGACTTATAACACAATATTTATTTTCTTAATTTAATAAAAAATGTAATTAATGTATAGAGGTGAATAGTCGCGCCTTTTTGCCTCTCATTCAAATTCAATCCTCTATAAATAGGTCCCTCCTTACTCAATCGTTCATTCAACTACACTTTATTTATTTATTGCATCTCGTCTTTCATATTACACTCTAGAAGATAAGATTATGGCTCACCCAGTGTGGGACGTTGCTTTTCTGCAAGATGCCATGAATGAACTTTGGAATCAAGTTTGTGACCTGCAATGGGAACTGGGAGGAGTTAGAACAAGAATGCTCCGCGAGATACGTAGGCTGAGGAAGGCCTTGCTACTTCTGGTTGAAGATTGGCCGACTGGCAATGATGATGATGATAATAAGAATAATAATTAGATTATTATTTTTCTTTTAGTCTATTATATGTATTTTTTTAATAAATAAATTATGTTTGTTCTTTGATGTTTTAATCTATATTTAATTTTCATTCTGTCTATTATCTTCTCAACAAACATGTCGATGATTCGACATAAAAAAAAATAATTTAGAATCCAATAGCAATAGCAAGATTTATCTATTGGGTTTGTGGCAGGGGTTGATGTGTTGTTTAAAACAGATTACTCATGTTAAAACAGATAAGAAGTTGATGCAACAGATAAATAGTTTGTTTCAATAGATAACTAGTTTGTTGCTTTGCTTGGCTCTGACGTTTTAATTCGTGCTTCCTCCGTCTCAAATTACCCATCCCAAATTGAGATGCCACATTGATTAAGAAAAATAATTAATAACATGTCTAGTTTACCATAACCCACTGATCAGTTGGTGGGATAGTAGACGTGTTTGAAATAACCATTATTTGCTATTCAATCGAAATTTCATAAGAGAAGAAAGCTTTTAACGTCGATCGGCATATAGTCCCCCTATTAAATGATGTTTCCATTTTAATTTGAAGAAAAAATGATTAATGCAAAGGGTAAAACATGAATTTTTTTTAATCTTTTCTTGATTAATGAAAAAGACAAGTAAAATGAGAAATCAAATTAGAAAATTTGGGACGGGTAATTGGACGTAAGGAATAATTTTGAATTCAGTAGCAATAGCAAGAGTTGAAACATATTGGCTATCTGTTGGGTTTGTGGAAGGGGTTGATTTGTGTTGTTTAAAACAGATTAATCATTCGCTGCAACAGATAATTAGTCTGGTGCAACAGAGAAACATCCTGATACAACAGATAATACGTTTGATGCAACAGATAAATAGTCTGATGCAACAGATAAATCTTCTTATGCAACAAATTACTCATTTGATACACTAGATGATTGATCTATTTAAATTGTAGGCACTTATGTTGGATTCATGATCGGGGTTCTATTCATTGTTGGAAAGATAGAAGTGTACCCAGATGACAAATATGAATAAAATCATAATTTTACTTACCAAAGTCACCTATGAAGTAATGTCAAAGTGAAAAGTGATGTACTAAATAAAATTTGACCTAAGAAATTGGTCAAATCGCAGCAGTAGCACAATACCAACAACAATAACAACAACAAATGGTCGATAAGAAGAAGATGAAGACGATAATGAAGTAGAGGAGGATGATAATGAAGCAGAAGATGATGAATAAAGCAGCAGAACCAGAAACAATGAACAACAAAATCGCTAAGAGAGAGAAAACAACAATGGATGAGAAGAGAGAGAGAAAGGCGCCTTTTTTTCCTTTGTTTCCTGTTATTTTAGGTATACATTGGGATCAAAATATAAATTTAAAAACTTGTGGGTTATTTTCAAACTTTCCCAACAGATAATTAAGACTTGTGTCACCTACACCTCATTTTAAAACTCTTTTGTTACCTGTGGCCCAAACCCCCAAGTATCTTATGTACTCAAAATTACCTCAACATGCAATTCCTTAGACAATTGAACCTTTAACCGAAGATGAGGGATATCATTTTAACAACTACTCCACCATCATCGACATAGCCAAGACGGGGGATATCTTGAAACCTATTTTTTTCAGCCAGGATGAATTGTACTGAAACCTCTCTTTTTAAGGATATTTTGAAATTTATTTGTTAAGTGCAACATCTTTGAGTATGTGAATTGCTGGTTTGCTGATTTTTCAACTCGAATGCAATATTTTGGCTATGTTTTCTTTCTCTTTCAATGATCTTTCCAGTAATTATACTGAAAGCAGAAAAAGAAGAATTTTAGGGAATCTAACCGAATTTCCAGGTATCAAATTTGATTTATTTTACCTTGTTAAATATCTGACTATTTTGTTTTCTAGGCTACAGGTTGGAACGCCAAAGGTATTTTGAAAAAAGAATTTTTATTTATGAATTTATACTACTCGGAGATTAAAACTATTATTTGGCACATTAGGGTACGTAGAATCTGTATTTGTACAACACCAACTTCAAACTTAATTCAAGTCTTAAAACAAGAACACGATGAAGTTCACAATCACCCTCAACACAAGATCGAAATGACCTTTTCAAGAGGTGTATTTTATCTTTCAGAAATTAGATGAAGTAGAAAGGAATAAGGCCAAGTCGTCCGAATTCACGAATTTTCCTTAAGGAAATAATTTCCCTCACTGTACCTGAGGTTGTGGAATTTTCCCTCCTAGGATAAAATGGCCAACAATTCAAGTATAGCGGTACCTCAAATACTTGAATTCTTCGAACGCACTCTCGGTTTGATTAATCACAAAGAGTATTTTGAAGACAAGAAGATTTATGTGTAATCTGAAATTTTCATTCTCTAACCTGTGGAAGAAAACAGGTTATTTATAGCCACAACATGCCCCTCCGAAAAGGTGGCATTGGTTCAATTTTAGAGGTGTCTTTTCCTGAAAATGCATGTCTGTTTATTTAAAACATGCAATATTTTACTGAAACAATACACCATTTCGTGAAACAGTGCATCACTTCGTTGAAGAGTTGCATCTGTTCGAACCAATGTATCAGTTCATGAAATGAAAATCTGCAATAATTTAGTTGAAACAGCAGTGCATCGCATCAGTTCGCAAAACAATACATCAGTTCAGTCGAACCAATGCAACTGTTCACTGCATAACGTTTAAATGGAGTTTCAAACACTTTTCAGAAAGCCGAAGCCGAGTGAACGACAACAACAACGGCGCGAGGCATCACCTAGTTTTTGCCTCACTATCCATGTGGAGTTAGTGTTCATTAATATAAACACTACAAAGTTCTCTTCTCCCACCAATGTGGGAGAAAGAGTAAACTTGCCAAAATTGAGTACACTTTCTATTTTTGGTGTTAACTCAATTTTTCTCTTCCACTTGATTTCTCCATTTTCCATTCAACACACTTTCATTACTATGAACCCACAAAAACAAGGCACCAAATAATAGAAAGATAATTGATAGCTTATGGATATTGCTAAAGTTGATTCGAGAAGAGCACATCTCATAAAATCAGAAAAGAAGGGCATACAGGTGAAGCACTTCTTAATTTTATTTGTCGGTCTAGTTCGACAACACAGGTAAAAAAAATTGTAGCAAAGTGGTAATTCTTCAGGAGCGTAAAAGAAAACTAATGGATTCGCCTCATAGGTCTTTGATATCAAATTACTAAAAAATGGTGGTAGAACTTGTGTTACGAGTTTGGAGGAAAGCTTTTCATATTCTCAGTTATTGGAAACTAGCACCATACAGAAATTGATTTTAATAACACTTTCCTTCGGCTCCTTGGGTGTTTTATTTGTATTTACCTCCTACAAAATTCTTAGCTTATATATTATCCTGAAAAAAAAATATCTAACCCTGCTAACATCGAGTACATTCTCAAAACAAACTTTGACAACTATGAGGTACACCATCTTCTTGACATTCAAGATAATCTCTTTCAATGTTGTAATTTAATACTCAGAAAAACCTTATTAGTAATTAAGTAACTTACTGCATTCATGACTAAAGACCAGTGAATTTGAGGAGAAGCATCCATAATGATGCAAATGACGAGCAAGTGGTTCTATCTGCAAATGTGGAAACTGATATATACATTAATAATTTAACATTTTTTAATTCGTGTTGTTAATAGATATATACAGTAGGACTACAGTTGCTCTCTCTTTTATAATCTTCCTGTTTTGGTAAACAGATGATAATATCATCAAATCTTGGGTAGATTCAAAGTACTTTGAAGTTTAAAAATTGGCTTATGTAGCATTCAGTCCTATATTTTCTCCATTTATCGGAAGAGTCTTTTGTCGACTGTTGATTATTTTTTCTCATATTTTTCTTTGAGGATTAAATATTTGGAGTTATTCAAAGTAGTGGTAACGGAATGATATTGAAATTCTTATGCAACATCTAGAACTATTGTGTACTATTTCTCCTCTATCTAATAAATTTATGCTTCAGGAGAAAAATAAATTTATTTTCAGAACTTCTTGCAAGAATCAGACAATTATTTTGGTGGCAAGTTTCTATTGATTTTATGCCGAATTATTTTGAGAATATGCTTCTTCTCTGAAGCTCACCTTACTCTTTATTATATTGTATTCCAAAGTCATTGTGGTCTGGTGATTAATCAATAGAACAAGAGTCAAAATAACATATTGCATTTTCCGTTCCTCTCAGCTTTTATGTTTTGTGTGATACTGGTAGTGTAACAAAGAAACAGCGATCACTAAGACTTTGTGCTCGTATGCTTCTACACAATTTAGTGAAAATCTTTGATGTTAGATTGTGTTGACAAATCAATTTACCACAAGTCATTTTATGTAAGTGCAGGTAAGTCGACTATAAGCATTCTTTCAAGTGGTTTGCTAAAAGATCGAGATGCCAATTAAATCTATGCAACATTAAAAAGCCATCGAGTTCTGTAAAGAGTGTAACCATTTTCTTGGAGTCATCTAATGCTATTTGTTCATACTATTCAAAATAAGTACATATTCACCTATACACGAATGATATGTCCAAAAGTTTTTGCTTGCTTTTAACTAACTGCAGAAGAGGATTTGTGAGAAGCTCATATAATCTATTTATGTAGAGAATCATTTTATGAGATTATACACTGAGGGTGTGTTTGGTATGAAGGAAAATGTGTGTTGCATGAAAATTATTTTCCTAGAAAATGTTTTCCTCGAAAACAAATTGGTTTCTTACTTGTTTTCTTATGTTTGGTTGGTGGGTGAAAAATATTTTTCGAAATATGTTTTTTAGTGTTTGGTTGGTGAATGAAAAAATATTTTTTAGAAAATACATTTTAGTATTTAGCTAAAGAGTAAAAATACATTTTAGAGATAATTTTTTATCCTGAAAAATATTTTTTTCAGGGTATGTTCCATATGAAGGAGGAAAAAAGTTTTCTAGAAAAATAAGTTGTTTCTTAAGTGTATTCTTGTAAGCAAATTGGGTAAGTATATATTTTCTAAAAGTACTTGCATATATTTAACAAAAACAATGAGAACAAATAAGATAAGAAGGGTGGGATAAGAAAAAAGTTTTAATTTTTTTAAAAAAAAAAATAAATTAAAAAAAGTAATTTATTTTGGAGAGGGGGTTGATAGGTGGGGGTTAAGGTTGTCAAAATAGATAGCAAGAGTGGAGTAAGAAAAAAAATTATTTTTTTAAAATAAATTATTTTTTTTTTGGGGGGGGGGGGGGGGGGCGAGTGGGGGTGGGGTCGGTGTGGAGGAGTAATGATGGAAAAATTAATTTTTTTTGAAAGGGGGGAGGTTGGTAGGTGTGGGGTGGCGTGGGGGTGGGGTTAAATAGCATGGAAAGAAAAAAGTTTGAATTTTTTTAAAAAAAATTAAATATTTTTTTTTGGAAGGGGAGGGGGTAGGGGTTTGGGTTTTGGGTAGGGGATGATCTAAGAAAAAAAATTTAAATATTTTTTTTGGATGGGGTGGTAGGGGTAGGGGATTGAGTATCGGAGTAAGGATGAGTGAGTTTGAGTGTTGTATAAATATTTCAACTTATGAGTGAGGTTGAAAGAAAGTTTAGAAAATGGTTTTCTTACTTTTTGAAGGGAAGTCATTTTCTTTAAATTTGAACAAAATAATTTAATTTAAAAAATATTTTTCAAAACCTTTAAGACAACCAAATATAAGAAAATGAAAAATATTTTTCGAAAAATGTTTTCCTTCGTACCAAACACACCTGAGTATGCTGTTATGTACACACGATAACTATTTGTAATCTTACCATGTTGATATGCTATCAAATGATTGACTTCTTTGTATTTAAATTACTCTATTTTAGACATTTCATAAAATGTTTGTCCGAATAAACTATTACAGTATTACATAATGCAAAAATATTTTCATGCTTGCAAGAATCAAAGCTTCCTCCTTTTGAAAAGATATAAAAACCCCTCAAAATTTGTCACCATAACTTACTTGAGAAAATTGAAGGAAAGGTGTCATTTAAGTCTTGAATGAAGGATTGGTGACATTGACCAACTTAAAAGGTCAAACATAATTAGGAAACTTGATTAAGTTAATTGTGGACTTAATTAATATTTTCAAAACTTTCTAATCTTTTCAAAAATATAAATCAACCCACACTCCTCTTCTTTCCAAATCAACCGTATCTCTCCCCTCTCTCAAGAGACAGTCTCTCTCAACTCTCTCTCAACCAACAATTCTGCAAAATTTCTTCCTTCAATCTCCGACGACTTCAAGCTCCGGAGACAAATAGCTCGGCGAGTTCCTTTTCGACTTTCAACCGTCAATCGACGTGACAAGCAATGTTCTCCGGCGACAACAACTTTTAGTTTTTCATCGTCTCATTTCTTCTATCACAGATAAATAATTATGTCTTTTTAGTTATGAAGAAACAGAGGAACTTGAGACAACTTCTCTTCTAGTATTGGTTAACAATTTTAATATTTCTTGCTTAAATTTGAAATGTGGATTGAATAAAACCCTAATTTCTGGTATTTCTTCTCTACTCTTTTCGATGTGAAATATAATTTTTCGTTGTTATTGTAGATCTTATTATCGAACTGTTGATTCAATTTGTTGGTGATTTTTTATCACCGTTGATGTTCTTAGTGTGCGTGTGTGTTGTGTTGGTGTTTCCGGGTTGATTTGTTATTTTTCTTGGTAAAAATGGTGTTACAACAGATGAACCATCTGATACAACAGATTAACTATCTAATGCAACAGATGAAAATCTAATGCAACACATGAAAATCTGATACAACAGACGAACATTCTAATAGATCATTAATCTGGTGCGACAGACGACTCTTCTGTTTGGAAGAAATCTAAATAATATTGATCCAATAGATAACTCATTTGGCAACAAATGAGTGATCTGGTGCAATAGATGAGTGATCTTTTTTATTATTTCCAATGGTTTACTCATCCGCTGCAACAGGTCGATTATATGCTGTAACAGATAACTTACCTAGTGCAATAGATGAGTGATCTTTTTTATTGTTTCCAATGAATTACTCATCCGCTGCAATAGGTTGGTTCTAGGTTGCAAAAGATAACCTACCTGGTGCAACAAATTAGTGATCTATTTTTATTGTTTCAAACAAATTACTCATCCACTACAATAGGTTGGTTATATGAGGTAACAGATTAGTGATCTATTTTTATTATTTCCAATGAATTACTCATCTGCTATAGCAGGTCAATTAGATGCTGCAACAGATAACCTACTTCGTGCAACAGATTAGTAATTTGGTTTTAATGTTTCCAACGGATTACTCAGCCGTTACAACAGATCAGTTATATGCTACAATAGATAACCTACATGGTGCAACAAATTAGTGATTTATTTTTATTATTTTCAATAAATTACTCATTCGCTGCAACAGGTTGGTCATATGCTTCAACAAATATCTTGTCTAGTACAACAGATGTGTGATCTATTTTTATTTTCATCAACAGATTATCATCCCCTGCAACAGTTTGGTCATATGTTACAACAGATATCCTACCTGGTGCAACAAATGTGTTGGTCTATTGGAACTGTTATTTTACTGTTGTACATGTTTGATTTACTATTATTCTTTTTTAACGAAGCATCAATCAATTATAATCTATTTTATGTTTCTGTTAATTTTAGATAATATGGTTCCCAAAAGAAAAGAAACCAAATCAAGTCCAACTAAAGGAACAAGTGAAGCAGCTAGGCTACATCCACCGCTCTATGAGCTTGCTTTACAAGCATTATCTCAATCGGGACCAGAAGATGATGAACTTGGGGGGAGGAATATTTCAAACGAGGAGATCCAAATGCTAATAGCCCTTCCACTGAAGATTTGGTTAAAACTTTCAGCAGTGATTATTATCCTATGAGAATACAGTGATGGTGCCACAGATTTAATAGGTGATTTCGTGGTTAAGTCAGCCATGAAAAAATCTTTCAACGCCTTCAAAAAAATACTTTGAGAACAAAAATTGTATACTTATCTCAGGGACAGTTGCTTTGGGTAATATCTTGATTTGCCGGAGGACAACAATGCTCGTTTCCAAATAAAAATGGTATATGATCTTCTCAAGCATAGGTTTATGTATAAAAACAAAGATAAGATGGATGAGTTATGGATAAATTATTGTGGCATGCCTGTTTGTTTTGGTTGGAAGGAGTTTGCCATAATTACTGGATTAAAATGTTATCCTCCTTCTCCGTCTCATTATACCTATTCTAACCAGAAAAAAGCACCCCATACACCCATAAAAGGCAAAGGCAAGTCGAGTGATCGTGATGACCTGGTGTCCCTTGTTGGTCCAAGATTCAAAAATATAAATTTAATAGAAGAGTTGAAAGGTACAAAACTTTCAAAGAAGCATAAACAATCATTGTGCTTGGTTTGGTTTGTACATAATATTCTTTGGGTGAGAGACGTTAACAACAACATACAACTTGGTTTAATAAAGCCCTCCAAGGATCTTGAGGCATTTACCAGCTATCCTTGGGGTTATGAAAGCTACAAAATAACTGTCAAATATTTGTTGACTCCGTTAACGCCAAGGACAGTCAACTTATATGGCTTTCCATAGGCTTTCGTGGTAAATATTTCTTTTATCATGACATAATTCATTTTTTATTCAATAATGCTTTTGATTTATTGACATTATTTTATAGGCTTGGGCATTTGAAGTCATTCCTTATTTGAGACAACAAGTGAACTACCAGGAAGAAGTTTCCTATCCAAGAATCCTGAGATGGTTGTCGGCCAAAACTGATAAAAATATAAAAAAATTTGATCTCTTCAACCCTTTGAAAGAAGCAGTAAATCTAATTCAAATTAAGTTTTTATTTTAATTAATGATTTTTTAAAATGATTTCATTATCATTTAATATATGTACTAAATTATTTTAGATTGTCCATCTGTGGCTTATTTCGACCAATCAAGAGTTGAAGATGCCATTTTTCTTACTTTACGTTTTGTGCAAACTTTATCGGACCTTAAGGTCATTGATAGAATAAAAGAGGAATTGTTTGGAGCAATAGTCATCACAAGAAAAATAATTTTGGAGGGTGGGCTTGTTGTTGTTGATGATGGTAGTGGTAGTGGTGCTCCTCTTATAATTTTTGAAACAACAAACATTATGATTATGATCATACTGGTAATACAGATTTTTCCCCTTCAAGCGAATGTTCTTCATGCAAATGGCAAGACTGCAAGGCGAAACATGATAGAGTGATTAATGCTATTAATGCATTTACTTCTTCTGTAAAAGAAATGACATCTAAGAAGGGTGTCATTCCATCAAAGAGTATTTCATATCCATACACTCCACTAGAGATCAAGGTGGATAAGAGAAGAAGGAAAGAAAATTTCAAGGCATCATCAAGCATTGAAAAAAGAAAAATTACAACTCCTCTGTCTTTGTCTTGCACCTTTGATCAATGTACAAGGGCCACAGGAGAGCAGTATAAGTTGAAAATGATGAATGTATATCATCTGTTCCAACAAAGAAATAGACACATATCTGTTTCAACAGATTGTACATCTGCTGAAAATTATCAAACAGATATATATATATATTGCAACTGTCGTATAATCTCTTGCATCAGATGTGTTATCTGTTACAACATATTTACGTATTTTTTGGAAAATCTAATGGGTCTTAGTACTACTTTAATTTGTAATAATAGATGAGTCATATGTTGCAACAGATGGGTCATCTATTTGAAATTATTGTACAACTCTATTTTACCTGTTCGAGTTTGTCCTAACAGATGATCCATCTGATGCAGCAAATAGATAATCCATTGTATATCTGTGATTATTAGCATTAACAGTTTTGATTTTTCAGGTGGATGTCATAGTAGAAGCTACTGCTGAACAGCATAATATCACAGTTGATAATCTATCAATTGCCTCCATGAAAGAAGAAAGTGGAGCCTGTTAGTTTGGGAGAACGGAAGTATTACCTGTTTGAAGGGTTCTACATCTCAGACAAGGCTCTAAAAAAACTAACAAAGTTGATCTATGACTATTCAGAATGGATTGCCGATATGCTATTAAAGAATCACGCCTGCAAGTACATAAATCTTTTTTAAAGATATTGATCTATACAATTCTTGTTGTAAAAACATGACTTAACACATATAAATCCAGTATAAAATAAAATGACGAACACTACAAAGTGAACAAATCGAGTCTTGATTTTTATATGTTCGACTTTGTTGTTGCACATCCCGGAACGAAGGATTAATTCTATTTGATATCACAGTCCCAAACTTGCTGGAATGATGAGGTTTAAATGTCATACATATTACTATTAATTAATAATTTATTTAATTATTTATGTGTATTACTTTTATTGTCATGTAATCTGAAATATTTGATAATATGTGCAGCACATCGATGTCATTTTTTACTACCTCCGAAAGAAGGCCACATTGCAAACACAAGAATAATATAGATACATGACAGGCAATTGTTTGTACAAATTTTACATCAATAATGCCTACAATAGGTTTTGTCAACAATAGCCAGAAGTTTTCCGAATTGAGGAATGCTTAATCAATATTATTAAAGGTTTGAGCATTCCAGTTGTCTTACTTTGGCATTTGGTCGACGAAGTGTACATCCCAATCAACTATGGTGATGAATTCCATTGAGTGTTGGTTGTCGTCGTTCTAAAAGAGAGGCGCATCCGATTTTATGACTTGATGTCGGAAAGGAGACGTTCAACACCGTCATCGGAGATACAAAAGTTGGCCAAATATTTCCTACTTACCTTGACTGGTCGACGATTGAAGCATACCAGGATAAAATGAATAATTCATTTGATGTAGAATATGTTGAAGGAATTTCTCAACAACCCATTGGTAGCCTGTAAGTATCATGATTTAGTTTCACTTCATAAATTTCACAACGCTTACATAAACTGGAAGATATAGATTATTTATTTTTTTAAAATGCATGGATTACGGTCTTTTTGTTGCCGCTTACGCCGAGTATTTGAGCGATGAATTACAAGTACCAAATGATGGACTTGATGTCGGATTACTCCACAAAATAGATGCTTCTCTCTTAGGAAAATATGGAGAAGTGAAAGCTCAGAAATCGTACGCAAGTGACATTAAATATCCACGATGATCAAAGCGGAATTCCATAGCACTGGATGAAGAACAACTTGTCCATATTGAGTAGATCTTTATAGCTTGACTCTGTCAAAGTAATAACCTCTCCTCCGTAATTGTTGAAACCAAAGGTTAAATTATTGATTTATTTGTATAGTAGATCATTTGTACCCATATGATTTTTTTACATTTTATTTACTTGTTGAGTTATTTCATGTAATTTTATGGCTTCAATTTATTTTATATTGCCTATGAATATAATTTAATCCTTACTTTTGAACTTATTAATTGAAATGAAATACTAGATTCAAATATTACAACAAATAATACATCTGTTGCAACAGACGACATATCTGTTGGAAATTATCGAACAATTTTAGACATATGTTGCAACATGTAGATCATCTGTTGAAAATTATCAAACAGGTCTTCCTATTTTTTTATTTTTTCCAATAGATTACCTATAAGTTTCAACAGATAGACTATGTGTTCCAACAGATTATATCTATTGCGATAGAGACTGAGACATCTGTATAATGAAATAGAGGACCAACCTTTTGCAATAGATAATCAATCTGTTGCATTATAAAGAAATTAACTTTTGCCAAACATAAAAAATTATTATGGCGTTTGACTATGTATATCTCCTTCTTTATACACAGGCTCTAAACATTTAGTTAGTAACCCATAAGCCCATACTACTTACATGTTTTCTACAATGGCATCGTATAGATAGGATATTTTTGTGCCGGTCAGTAAACATTCGATGTATGCAAGTGAGTAAGGCCCGCACGCAGCACCGATTTTATTCTTTTGAAGGTGCATTCCCTTGTTTCAACCTTCAAAATCCCATGCTTTCTTCATCAAGACTTCCGCTGGCAAATGATCCATCAGTTTACTCTACCTCAAAAAGCTGAAAAACAACTCCAACAGTGGCTGCATGTGGATAAAAAAGATTCATCGCTGAGGACAGGTAAGTTACAGTCATAAACCTTAATCTTTCCCTCCTCGAGAAGTATCTCAACATCGAGAAAATGTTTGACTTCTATATTCATGACTGCAAGAATTCTCTTTGCCTTGGTCCAGCTCTTGCCGTGTGGATATGGCCTCTTCCCTCTAAAATAGTTAATCATATCTTTCTTCCATTCGTACATAGAAACTAACTTATCAAATCTCGGGCCACCGAGATTTTCAGCTAGATCCTTGAGATAATAGTACCTATTCTTGAAATTATTATAGAAATTAAGGTTCATTATCCTATCGGCAGCATCACAACCATCGCCTGCCCTTCATGAGGCAGAGAATTTCATCAACATACTGTGATATAAGAAGACAATTTTTAAATAGTTTAGTAATTGCAAAGAAGAAAAACATAGTGAAAAGATGCAACGGATGGTTCATCTGTTGCAAAGGGTTCTCTAAATCTGTTCATATATTACCCATCTAACGCAACTTATGCAGCAAATGTTTAATCTGTTGCAACAGAACAATCACCAATTGCTCCAAAATACCCAACTGTTGAAACAGATGACATATCTGTTGCGTAGATTCTTCTTCATGGAGTAAATTAGAAATCTAGTTTAGTAAAAGTAAACTTACTTTATCCACGAACCACTTACGCATAGTTGTCATACTCCTGAAGTCTTGGGCGCCAAACATATGCATGGTGTATTCTTTTGTTGTTTTCTTCTTCTTAGGATTCTTGGGCATTTTGCAGTTCCATCCACTCTTGGTTGCCAAGCGTCCCGTAATTGTCCACCTTCTGCAGTGGCACCAGAACTTCAACAACTTTTGGAGAGGGAGGAGTTGCAATTATTTTGTTTTCAGGTTGGAGAGTATTTGGATAATTCTTCTTTTCTTCCCTTAACCACCACTGTAGGAGTGTATGGATCCCTCAACTTATTGGATGGTATGACACCCCTCTTAGATTTCAATTCCTAGAGAGCTTCAGCGATATCCTCTAGTTTCTCAAGAAGTTTATCCTGTCAGTCCTTGCACACATTGCATTTGCAATGAGAACATGAGGGTGAAGAGGGGTGAGAGGGACCACTGTAAGGGTAAGAGGGACTGGTGTATGGCGAGAGGGACCTGTGTAAGGGGCAATTTCAAACGTGATTATTTTTTACTGAGCATCAACATGCTTATCATCACGATTGGAATCAACATCAACAACTCTACCAACAACACCTGTCACACCCCTTTTTTAACCAAAAAGATATTAGATTTTAAGTCTGAAAAGGTTTTTATTAGGTGACAAAAAAATGAAAATTTTGAAAGGATTTATTTTACAAATAATTCAGTGTCGTCACTTAGAAAAAATCTAGTATGTCAAGCCACCTTTGGAAAATCCTTTTTTAAAATAATTTAACTCATTAAACTAGTTTGCAAATAGAGATTTTGATTAGGGAATTCTGTTGACCGAGGGGAAGGTGTTAGGCACCCCTAGATCCCATGGTCCGACCACGGTCGCTTCGTAGAGTATATTGGCTAATTTAACTATATGAAGTGAATAAACCACAAAAAACATAACACAAACAAACCAAACAAACAAAATTCAAAAAAAGTTAATGTCCAGTCCAATTATTACAAATCGAAATAAAAAAATGTGAAAATGTAAAATTACTCTATTCTAGACTAATCCTAAACTACGCTCCAATGCTTTACCCAATGCCTCGGGCCTTGATCACGAACCTCATTTGCGTACATGATACCTCGGTGAATAAGTACAATGCGACCTCGGGGCATTCCCCGGAGGATGACTATATTTGGTGAAATACAATAAAAGTGGAGAAATCATTTAACACAGACATTCACACATTCAATGATATAGAATCCTACGAATTTCTAACCCCAAATCCTAGAATTTACCTATCGATTTTGGCCTAAAATATGACATTATCGGATTCAACAACATAATCAGTGTTCACGTCAAATTAGATAACCATCAATGAATCAAACTAATCAATATTTCTCCTTTTTCAATTTTAGTCTCCACCCCACTCTTATTCTTAAACTACCAATTTCAAATCTCAAACGAGATATCATTTCATCACGCAATACATAACGGAAGCAATAATGAATCAAAACCAAGAAACTATTCACCACCAACAATAATCAAACAACCAACCAAATGTTCAATTCATAACACCGAGTATCATAAACAAGGAAATAGAAAGGGTAAAGTTTAGAAATGGACCTCAATTTAGAGATTTTGGAAAGTGCTGCTTGATACAATAAAGAATCCGCTTTCGATAACCTCAACTCAAGCCTCCCAACGAACCAATTCCAATGAGAAAATCTCAAAACCCAATCCGAACAAGACTTTACGAAGAACAAACGAAAACCAAAATCAAAATCAAAGCTTCAAAAAGGAAAAATTAGAAGCCCTAACTGTTTCCAATGATATTTAACTGGAGTAAGCCTAAAATGATTGGTTCAAATGAGTTGGTGGTCGAAATTAATGTTTTTTGGCGGGATTTAAACTAAAAATAGGGTCGAGAATGACGGTTTGATGCGGGTTTGGTCAGAATGGAGTTGGACTTCCTATTTTCACTACACCGGAGCTCCATCGAGCTCGGTAATGACGAGCCTTTAGAGAAAATTAGATGTCTGTAGCATTTTCCGAAGAGAACTTGCCAGAAAAGTCTCTCTCGCCCCTTTTCTCTTTCTCTGTGTGTGTGTGCCTGTTATAGCGTCACTGCTACAATAAAAAAAATAGAAAATCCACCCCCTTTTTTCTATTCTGTGCATGTGTGTGTGTGTGTGTGTATATATATATATATGGGAATTATGCATATAAAAATGGAGGAGGAGGATGTCTGTTCTTTTGACTATCTATTGTGTGTATGTATTTGTATGTGTGTGTGTTCTCTGGAAAAGAAAATGAATTCCAATCCGGTCCCCTTTCTAGGTGGTGTGTGAGTATTTGTATATAATTTTGTTTTGTCTTTTTGTAAGTTTATTAAGGAGGTGAGGACCACCTGGGTAGGGTAAGGGGTGTGAGGTATATTGATACAATCATAAAGAGCATAAAAGAGTACAAGGCATTGTCAAAGGTTCAAGCATCGAAATTGGCAACTGTTTGGAGCCTTTTTAAAGCCTTGTCAAGTTGAGGGAGGAGAAGGGAACTATTACACTCAAGCGGTGCCTCGCTTGAAGGACAAGATGTACTTTCCACACTATAATTTTACACTCAAGAGGCGCCCCATTTTAGAGCTATTGTTGTCTTTTAAGAATCCCTTTTTACACTCCAAAGAAGCACCCTTCATTAAGGGTATTTTAGTCTTTGCTTGTAATAAGTATAAATAGACAAATAGGCTTCTATTTTTCTTAGTTTTGACATAATAAATTGAGTGACTTTTTAGATTATAATTGTAGTCTTAGCTCGTAGTCTTCTCCTTCTCCTTAAGAGAGAGAAATCATAACTTAAAAGTTCTATGCAAGTAAGGTGGTTCTTCACTTGTGTCGACCATTTGGCAAGAAAGGTGGGTTTTGAGGAGTGTGAATTCCCTTGGTCCACCTAAGAATGAAGTGTTATCCATCCATGGTGAAGTGTGTCTAGTTGTTTGATACACAATTAGGTGCTAATCATTAAAGGTGGTGTATGTTTCATTATCTATCTTTACATTTATGCAATCTTCTTCTTCATCTCCTTTCTATGTGTTGTTTTCCTTCTAGTGTGGTTGCTGATTTTCGTTCATTGAGTCCTTAATTTCATTTTTTTTAGGTTTATTTTTGTATCATTTGGTATCAGAGCATGTATTAGAGTTGTTCCCACAACTCTAAGTCTTGGATCTAAGAAAATCTTCACAAAAAAAAGTCTAGAGTCAAAAAATCCACAAAAAAGTCAAAAATCCAAAAAACTCAAAAAAACTGTGTGTTGTCTTATTGTTTGGTAGTGATCCGAATTTCACAACATAGATCTACTAATTTTTAGTTTTTTTTTGATAGTTTCTAGTGTTAGATTATTATTCTCTAGCACTTAACGGGTCTAGATCTAAATTTAGAACAAGATTTGGTTATTTTTTAGCTAGATCCACCATTGTTGTGGCTTGTTTGAAGCTTTTAAGGAGGGATCTCATTTTTTATCAACTTGTTTATGGCGTTTTTTGGCTGGTTTTGTGTTGGTTGTGCTTGGTTTGGCAAAGGGAACCTAGATCTAAAAGAAAAATTGAAGTTAGGGTTCATTTGCCTAGTGGTCAAACCTTGGTCAACTCTTGAATATTCATCTTGTTCATCCACCATTTTCAAATCTTGTTGAAGAAGCATATTCAAGTAGCTTGTTTGATCCAAAAAAGAGAAGAAAGAGAGTGTACTAAGTGTTTGTACAAGAATATTCCCTAGCATATTCTAAGTCTACCAAAAAGGAAGTGGGACAAGGGGACAAGCAAGTACAATTGAAAGTAGACTTGAGGGGAACAACCCATTTTGAATTCATTTGAAGCTCTAAAAAGGCTTAAAACCTTCATTTTTTTTCCCTAAAACCGAAATTCTTCTTTCCTAAAGGTGTGTTTGGCTGAAACAAGAGATTTAGAAATTGAAAATTTTGAAAAGTGACGTGCAACCAGAAGCTTCCAAGTCATTACTTTATGAACAACCAAATTGAGTTCAAAAATTAGATTTCTTAGTTTCTAATTTTTTATTCTAGTTTTTTGTGTGTTAAACTCTATCACTAATTATCAAGCTAGTAAGTACGTACTAGATTGATAATTAGTTTTGAGTCGGTTTGTTCTTGTCTTCGATTTTTGTATGTTTTTTCTCGTTTTTAATTCATAGTAGTTTGTTGGTTTAAGTCCGTGCATCATTTTATTTGATTCATATCAAACAAAAATCAATTCCGGGACAAAAACCATATTCACCACTCAATTCACTTTCCAAGTATTGCCAACTATTCAACACTTGTGAGATCAAGTGTGAGGTGAGATCCGAGTGTAAGAGTGGTGACGATTATTGAACTAATGTGTTTGTTCATTTTGTAGGTTTTTGATTTTTTGTTAGGTACTTACTCATAGAACAAAAGGGTTCAAGTGCACAATCCATTGGTAATGATATTGGTGGACTCATCAAGGCTCAACTTGAGGCCATGAATCAAAAGATGTCAAGAATGGGTTCAAATTTGGGAGCAATAAAGGCACATATAGGAGATATGAAGGGTTATGTGGGATCAATGAAGGATTACATAATTAAAATGAAAGCGGGTCTTGATAGACTATTTCCACCAAAACCTCCACAAACTCAAATGCCACCTCAAAATCTAAACTACCAAGCTCCAAACTCACTTGACCAAAGGTCCTACCCTTCACAAGTTCAAACACCTCTAGTCCAAAGACCCTACACTTCACAAAAGCCAGTGCCTCCTCTTTACAAGTTAGAATCAAAAGAGAATGATGCCAAGCCTCAAGATGGAGATAATCTTGATATTGAGATCTAAAAAGAGTGTGAAGAAAAGAGGGTAAGGGAAAGGGAAACCATAGGTAGCGAAGTTGGAAGGGAAAAGAAATGCTTGATTGTGGATCTTGTCAACAAAGAATCTTTATTATTCAGTAACCCCAATACTATCATTTTTCCTAGTATTTTATCTTCTCATGTGCAAGTTCAAGACCCTAGAATTTCCAAGGAGAAGCCCAAGGAAGTTCCCTTCAAGCCCTTGGACGAAAGTCCCAATTTTGGGGTAGGTGATGAAGAAGTGAGTCCAAAGGGAAACATTGATATGTTCCCTTGTAATGTGGAGCGTGAAGGATTCCATGATGCAAAAAAAAGTGAAGAACACACTTCCCATGATCTACAAGGTAACAAAGCTATCTTCTACAACCCTAGAAACTTAAATTATTGTGATGTGGCTAGTAGTGGACAAAGTGGTATAGTTTCGGATTTGCTTAGTGAAGAAGTGTATGAATCTTTCTTTTTTGATACTCTTGGTGTTGTTAGGTTACATAAGGACCAAACTCTTGTTGTGAATACGCAAGCATTAGTAGATTCTTTAGATGACAAAATCAGTTGTTTTCGTAAGAATGATTTGTGTCCATCTAGTGCTAGCACACTTATTACTTGAATAAGGTTCCATTACCAAGTGACAAGAGTATTTACACACTAGTTGACCCTTGTTAAAACCAAGGTGATTCTACGCTGGTGAGTGAGTTTCCAAAAACTGGTGAGGGTGTGCAAAATTATCAATCGGGTGGAGTTGACCTTGATTTGCTAGAATGTTTAGGAGACCTAAATTGTGATTATACTTGTGAAAATGGTTTTTATTGTGATCCCTATGCTGCCCATTATGGTTTGAATATGTGTGTGGGCTACTTTTTTGAAAGAGAAGATGGTTTCATGATTGAGGACCCTAAGGCAAATATGTCATTGCCTCTTTGGTGTATTGCCTATACATGTGCATCCTTGTTTGACACACTTGTGCTTAAGTAACTATAATCTCAACTTGTGGATGCCAAGTTTATGTTTCATTTGAAAAGAAGGAGCCGTATGAGTTTAAATGACTTGATCCCATCCTTATATATTAATTATTTTGAATCCATTGGCATACTTATAGATGATAGAACTTTGGATGATTTGTTTAAACTTGATGCCTTCCTAAACTACCTATTTTCTTATGATGATATCCAAGCTAGTCTTGTATTTATTTTATGTAGAGGTAGGACATTTGTTTATTGATCCACTTGGAGTTACAATGCTACATGGCTTTTATGGACCTTTGTAGTTGCCTTATCTCTTGATATGTATAATGAACCATGTACACCTAAGATTAGCTCACTACTTGAACATGAGTATATTGTGATTGAAAACTTTTAAGTTAGTGTTGGTGCTTGTAAAGATGATCTTGATGTGGAGCATAGTCCTTTGAACTTGTGTACTAAGATCCATGATATTAGTCTTGTTAATAGTGACCATGTGTATGCCAGATTATGTGTAATACCTTAGGAAGTTATGATTATGATCCTCAAGTGAAAAGGGTAGGTAGTTACGGCCTTGACCCATGTCTACTACTTACCTTTGACCCCAGGGTACTTGTGAGGCGTTGGAAGTGTAGTTTTGGTTCATGATCATTATCTATTAATATTGATGCTATTCACTTCTTTGGTACCTTTTATACTAGCTTTTTATATCAAATACCAACGATATGTAGGTGCATGTAAAGTGTGAACAACCTTGGAGTGATGGAATATGTGTTGTTAAGGGAACCTTCCTAAGCTGTAAATGTCCAATTTTGAATGTTTGCCTTCCCTTTAAAATAAGTGACATATGTGTTTGTTTTGGATTGTATTTTTCACTCCTTGATGATTGCCTTATCCGTGTCCTTTGTGATGCTTGTGGTAGATATTTATTACTCATAACAAAAGATGGTTGGTTATAATCCAAAAGTGTAATCCCTTGCCACGTTTACCTAATTTGTGGTACTATCACGAGGATTGTGTGCTTGTTTTTCCCTTTCTTTTGTTTTGCAAGGTGCGAATTTGAGGACAAATTCATTTCAAGATGGAGAGGATGATACAATCATGATGAGCATAAAAGAGTACAAGGCATTTTCAAAGGTTCAAGCTTCGGAATTGGCAAGTGTTTGGAGCCTTTTTAAAGCCTTGTCAAGTTGAGGGAGGAGAAGGGAACCATTACACTCAAGAGGTGCCTCACTTGAAGGACAAGATGGAATTTCCAAACTATAATTTGACACTCAAGAGACACCCCATTTTAGGGCTATTGTATTCTTTTAAGAATCCTTTTATACACTCCAAAGGAGCTTCAGGGTATTTTAGTCTTTGCTTGTAATAAGTATAAATAGAAAAATACGCTTCTATTTTTCTTAGTTTTGACATAATTAAATGAGTGACTTTTTAGATTGTAATCATAGTCTTATCTTGTAGTCTTCTCATTCCCCTTAAGAGAGAGAAATCAAAATTTAAAGGTTCTATACAAGTGAGGTGGTTCTTCACTTATGTTGACCATTTGGCAAGAAAGGTGGGTTTTGGGGAGTGTGAATTCCCTTTGTCCACCTAAGAATGAAGTGTTATCCATACAAGATGAAGTGTGTCTAGTTGTTTGATACACAATTAGGTGCTAATCATTAAAGGTAGTGTATGTTTCATTATCTATCTTTACATTTATGCAATCTTCTTCTTCATCTCCTTTCTATGTGTTGTTTTCCTTCTAGTATGGTTGTTGATTTTTGTTCATTGAGTCCTTAATTTCGGTTTTTGTATCATATATAGGGTAGGGTGTGAAATGGATAGATTGTTATTTTTGTTAGGGTGAGGTGTCAAAGTTTGTTATGGATTTCGTTATTTTTTGTTCTTTTTGGGGATATATTATGGAATGGGGTGGGGTATGTGATAAAGTAGGGTAAGATGGTAAAAATAATTTTTGGAGGGACAAAATTACGTGTCTATATCATACCCCCTTTGGATGTAAATACAAAGTGTTTTCAGATAAAGAAGTAGACAACGAGACAGAATTTTGTCCCGAGCATTATTCAAAAGAAAGGAAGAAAGTCAATCGAGTCTTGATTTTGGGAATTCTACATGTCTCAAGTTATGTGAGAGTCAAGTCACAGGTATCTCAAAGGGTTGGAAGAAAAGGTAATACACCGAGTTGGGGAGTCGAGTGAGGTCCTATCAAGGCTCCGGTCCGTAACTCTATCATTACATCAAAAGTGAAAATTACAAGTTAAAAAGATAAATGAAATTACAAAAGTCCTAGCTATGCATCTTTTTTGGACTCTTGACTTGAGTTTCTGATGCTTTGAAAATTGAGAAAAAATCTGTTCTTCTTTGGGTTGAACTTGAGAATAGATTCTTTATTCATACAAAATTTAATGTTGGAGATGAACTCACAAATTGATCATGTTCTATCAGTGGTACTTCTGAACCTTGATCTTGAATTTGAAAATCTTCACCCTATTCTGCAGGCGGGCTCCTGACTTACAATTTCTTCACCTTGTTGCTTGACTTTCAGTTTGATCACCCTGTTCTCCAGGCGGGCTCCTGACTTGCTATTTTTAATCTTTTAGTTTTTAATTTCACCACCCTGTTCTTCGAGCAGGCTCCCTACTTGTAATTACCTCACTTTATTGACTTTCTGTTACTTCACCTTATTTCTTGACTTTCAATCTCTTAACCTTACTGCTTGACTTTCAATTTCTTCACAAAGTTCTTTAGGTGAGCTCCTGACTTGCTATTTCATCACCCTGTTCTTCAGGTGAGCTCCTGACTTGCAATTTCATTACCCTGTTCTCCATGTAGGCTCCTGACTTGCCATTTCATCACCTTGTTCTTCAGGAAGGCACCTGACTTTCATTTCATAACCCTATTCTTCAGGAGAGCCCCTGAAATCAACATCAAACTAGAACGAAAATTATTCCAAGCAAAGATTATGATAAAGAAAGATTTCATTTTTCTGAAAGTAATGTTCTATTTTTCAGGAGGGTCCTGAACACAAAGTAATGTCCCATTTTTTAGGAGGGTCCTGAACAATGAAGTAAATTTCCATTTTTCAGGAGGGTCCTGGACATGAAGTAAATTTCCATTTTTCAGGAGGGTCCTAACATGAAGTAAATTCCCATTTTCAGGAGGGTCCTGAACATGAAGTAAATTTTCATTTTCTAGGAGGGTCCTGATCATAAGGTAAATTTTAATTTTTCAAGAGGGTTCAGAACAGAAAGTAAATTCCCATTTTCTAGGAGGGTCCTGGACATGAAGTAAATTTTCATTTTCTAAAAGGGTCCTGAACATGAAGTAAATTCTTAATTTTTAGGAGGGTCCTAAACAAAAGGTAAATTCTCATTTTCCAGGAGGGGCCTGAACAGAAAGTAATACAAGAGGGTCCTGAACATAAAGTAAACTCTCATTTTCCAAGAGGGTCCTGAATATGAAGTAATGCCACGAATATGCTCTCCCAATGGTAGCTAAACTTAATGAACAGAACTTTGTCCATGTTTCATCAAAGAAAAATTTGTCAGTAAAAAATTTAGTGGTGGCTTACAGCACTTGTATTTCCAGGCATCTGCTCCAGTGCTTGTTCCCTTCATCTTTGCTTCAGATTAATAACATTTTCCCTATCTTGCCGCATCATTGACCCGAACCTAGATTAAGAAAAGTAACTTTGATTCAAACACCGAATACCTATTTTACCATGCCCCTAAGTTTCACCTTTTGAAACTTGATATTTTTGCACATCCATAAACCTGTCGGCCGATGAACTTTCTTTGCTTCTCTTGTTTTATGATCATGTTCCTCTCATGTGCTGGTCTTGGTCCTTTCTTCATACAATTGGGGAGACTGATAGTTAGTTTTGAAATCTTTTCTCACTTGTTTTGACACTGACTTGACTCCAAATGTAAATAAATAATGGTGAAGTTTATTTTGATAAATGACATAAAAACACAAAATTATGAATATGTAAATGACAAAAAAGGGCCATGTCCCTCTTTCAAAAGGAAAACTTATCTGAAAACGGCAACCAACTCTAATGAATATGACATGAATTTTGGATTAAGCTGTCTGATCTTTTCATCCAATATTTCATCAATTATTGTTGAGTTAATGGCCTTGAAATTGAGTTTCTTTCTTGGGCCAATCCCATTCAGAGACCTCATTCAGATAGTGACGCCTTGAAGGGTTTTCGCCAACAAGACTCTCATTTTCTTTCTCTCAGCTCACCATTGCCCTATGGTTTCCATGAGGGTTTTTCACCAATAAGACTCTTTTATTTTAATTTCTCCCATCACAGAATCGTCTTATGGTGCCCGTGAGGGTTTTCACAAATATGACACTCTCATTTTATCTCTCTTAACTTACCATCGCCTTATGGTTCCCATGAGGGTTTTCACCAATAAGACTCATTTTTATTTCTCTCCTGATTTCTCAAGATGACGAAGACAAGTAGTTCCCAAAATGCATTATCATAAGCATCGCATGCTAAGCCTTATCATTCTCAAAGATTGATCTGAAGGTCTTTCTTTGATTGTAACTTGGTTTTTGGATAAGGTAAGAAAGAAACGATGGCATGAGGCCCAAACAACACTTGAAGAGGGATAGGACTTACAACTTTTGGAATCAACTCAAACAATAAGGATTAAATCCTTGAAAATGTAAGTACATATCATGCAATATGACAGTGAAAGATGAAGATCATTTGTGACATCTTTTACAGTATTAACTTTAACTGAGCTTGTGAGTCACTACTTCTTCTGCGCTTGTCTAGCATACAACTCCACTTTTAGTATACATTTCTCTTATCGAATGACTCATGATTTTGTGAAGCTGATTTTCTTTCTGTTCCTCTTGATATGGTATCGCGCACCACTATTTGATCTAATTTAGATATGTCTTTCAATTGATGACCAAGTTACTCTTGTGATTCTCAAAATAGTTACCTTAAATTTTAAAGAAGGCTTCAGCATAGTCACCAAATGTCTCAACACTCTACCTATTTCTCAAGTGTCTTTTTTTTGGCCCTCTGATTCAATATTTCATGATTAAAACTTGATTTTAAGATCAGGCTAAAAATTCCACAAGCATGTCATAACACTAGAATCCCAAATAAAATGTATTGTGTAAAGAAAATAAACAAATAACTTAAAATAAGACAAAAGTCAAAAGGGACTCTACATTTTGCTAAAAGAAAAGATAGAAGGGTTTAAACACAAATGACAAAGAAACAAAACAAGACAGATTCTGAACTATAACCCTGATATAATTCAAAAAATAGAAAGAAAAAATAAAATAAACTACCAACAATCCTTCCGGGTAAGGCGAGGAGTGACTTTACAATTGTTGAGCTTAACATCCTAGCCACTGATTTGCACATCACCATGACTAGATCTTTCACCAATGTCAATGTTCTGCACCGCAATCAATTTGTCTTGAATCATCTTTTCTATTTCTTTTTTCAAAGCATGACAATCTTCAACACTATGACCCTAAACATTAGAAATAATATGTGTATCATTGGTGTGACACTATCCCTAGATTTCTCTGCTTTTCATTGTTGAACTTGGATCGAACATCGGGCCTAGAAGGGCTTTGATATGTTTGTGGAGTTAAAGGGTGACTCTGAAGAGTTGGTGCACGCCATTGTGAGTTAAAAGGGGGTTGAACACTTGGTTGTGTACTATATACTGGGTATGGAGGTAGGGAAATAAAGTATAATGGATTTTGGGAGTGATTATATAGAGCTTGGGCATGAACTTGGGCTTGAGACTGAGGTTAACGACGATGTGGTCTTCTTCGACATGCACGTTGTCCAACTACAATAGAAGCTACATCTTTCTCATTCTTCTTCCCTCCGATTTTCCTTAATTGATTGTAATATTGTCCCAAATGTTTCACGAACTCCTTAGGTCCATCTTGCTCCTCAAATTTCAACATCTCAGGGATTGGAGGAAGGTTAACACTTGAATACATACCCCAATATTTGTATGTAACATCTTATTTACCCGCGGGTCCTAAGGAACTTTTCATAGCATTTTTTGCACTATTCATTTTTTCAACCATTTTATCTGCTCTTCTGACAAGTTTGGCTTCTTGTTAAGAAATTTTGGTAGTCCAACTAACTTGAAAGTAGGCTTAGGAATATAGAAATGCTCATCAAGAGTATTGACTATGGGTTCATTAGCAGCATGATGAAGCACAACCATTGGGCAGACCAATATGGAAGCCTTAATAGAGGATTAAGCAACAAAATCACAGATGAGAGATAGAGAAAGGGTGATGGAAGTATTGGGATTCTTTTAGCTTGGAATGAATTTTGAGGCATATTGCAGTGCATCAACAACAGTAGGAAGCTGACTTTGCAATTTTGATGGAAAACTTGAGGTATTTGTAGAATCAATAGCGGGAAATGGGGGAGGAGGTAACCCACTGGCCCAAGCTCGGTGTATCTTCGTCATTTGTTGTCTTAGTCTCCTAATCTCTTGCTTTAAACTCTCTTTTTCCTAACTCTTTGTTTGATCCATGATGTCACTCTCTATATTCTTATTGGACACAACTAACCCTTCCTTGGATTTGGTGTGATGCGGAGGACCAGCTACAATGACACAATGCCACAAACCAACCACCTTAAACTAACTGAACAACAGATAACAAACATGTTAGAGTTCAACACTTTCTCAAAACCTTTTCTTTCTTTTTTTATATTGAAAAGATCATCGTAACCAAGAAAGGCGCCTACGTATCTCACCCCCAAAAGAGGAGAATCGGGTGTGCATAGGTTGTGAAGTTTTGGCACAACGTGGCCGATCAAACTCTCTTTTTTTTTTTTAAACTTTCAGAAGAAACAAAAATAACAAATTGTCAAAAGAATTGATGAAAATCTTCTTTTAATTTTTCAGTTTTAAACTCCTTATATAAAATGAAACCTATGATTACCAAAGAAAAATCTTTTTTTTTATTTTCAATTTTGAATTTCATATGAAAATGAAACTTGAAACTATTAAAGAAAAATCTTTTTGTAGTTTTGTTTTAAAGATGTATATGACACCTACTCTAAATGAAGAATGAAGAAAGTTTTCTTTTGGATTTTCAATTTTGAATTTTAACCCAAAATGAAACCTAAGACTATTAAAGAAAATCTTTTTGTATTTTTCTTTTTAAGGAATATATGAAACACCTACTCTAAATGAAGAGTGAAGAAAATCGTTTTTCATTTTTTAAATAAGATCACCGAACCCTAGAAGGGCTGCCTACGTATCTCACTCCTGAAAGAGGAGAATCAGGTGTGCGCAGTTCATCCAGATTGAACAATTAGGGATTAACTAACAAATTGATCCTAACAAAAAAAATTTATGTTTTTATTTTTTGAGAAAATGAGTGCAAAAGGTAGAAAAATCTTTTTGAATTTTTGAATTGTGAAAAACAAAAGTCATAAAGAACTCTAAAAACTACGAAACTCTTTTTTGACTAACCTTTTCTTTTTCTCTCGTTTTTTTTTACTTTTCCTTGCCTACACGCTAGATTTTTTTTCCTTGCCTACTCACCTTTTTTAATTCTAGCACACACTTTTTCCCTAAATCAGTCCATCAAATGACCCAATTACCCTCAAAGATGCAATAATTAGCACGTAAGGATGCTTTACATCTTACAAAGGACCAAGTGGGTCCTGCTAGGTCTCAATGTGATGCAGATAAGCATGACCTAAAGGTTGACCTTGGCTGGGATTCAGTAAAAAGGCTGTTCGAGGGAGTGTACGATCGATAGTGGTTGCGACAGCTTTTCATCGACTCCATACACCCAATGGCTCCCCGTCCTAAAATAAGGGTGACTCAACTAGAGGTCGTGTACACACGTGTACTTCAGGACTTGTTGCGAAAAATAGCTCGGGTTATGCACATAATGTCAGATATAAAGTGGAACACATAATAAAACTGCAAACATGTAGCACATAGGTAATCAACAATGATAAAACAAATACAAACGATAATGCAAACAATGTTTATACACCCATAATATCAAAATAAGTTGATACAACTACAAAAATAAGCTTGACTTTTGAAAATTCCCCAGCAGAGTCGGCAGAGCTGTCACACCCCTTTTTTAACCAAAAAGATATTAGATTTTAAGTATGAAAGGGTTTTTATTAGGTGACAAAAAATGAATATTTTGAAAAGGATTAATTTTACAATTAACTTAGAGTCGCCACTTGGCATAAATCTGGTGTGCCAAGCCACCTTTGGAAAATCCTTTTTCAAAAAGATTTGACTCTTTAACTGGTTTGCAAACAGAGATTTTGGTTAGGGAATTCTGTTGACCGAGGGGAAGGTGTTATGCACCCCTCGATCCTGTGGTTCGACCATGATCGCTTGATGGAGTATATCGGTTAATTTAACACTATGAAGTGAATAAACCACAAAACACATAACACAAACAAACTAAACAAACAAACATCCAAAATAAAGTTAATGTCCAGTCCAATTATTACAAACCAAAACCAAAAAAAATGCAAAAATGTAAAACTACTCTATTCGAGACTAATCCTAAACTACTCTTCAATGCTTTACCCGATGTCTCAGGCTTTGATCACTAACCTCTTTTGTGTACATGTGAATAAGTACCCGATGTACTCCCTAGTGAATAAGTACAATGTGACCTCGGGGCATTCCCCGGCGAAAGAATATATTTGGTGAAATGCAATAAAAGCGGAGAAATCATTCAACATAAACATTCACACATTCAATGATATAGAATCCTATGAATTTCCTATCCTAAAAACTAGAATTTGCCAATCGATTTCGGCCTAAAACATGATACTATTGATTTCAACGACATAATCAGTGTTCATGTCAAATCAGATAAACATTAATGAATCAAACTAATCAATATTTCTCCTTTGTCAATTTTAGCTTCTACCCCACTCTTATTCTCAAACTACCAATTTCAAATCTCAAAAGAGATATCATTTCATCATGCAATACATAACAGAACCAATAATGAATCAAAACCAAGCAACTATTCACCATCAACAAGGATCAAAAATCACCCAAATGTTCAATTCATAACACTGAGTATCATAAAAAAGGAAATAAAAAGGGTAAAAATTAGAAATGGACCTTAATTTGGAAGATTTCAAAAAGTGTTACTCGATACAATAAAGAATCTGCTTTCGATAACCTCAACTCAGACCTCTCTACAACCCTCCGGATGATGCAGTATGTCTTCTTTTGACACTGTTGAGTGTCACTACCTCAATGAAAAATCCAACCCCCCTCTTCTATTTAGTATATATATATATATATATATATATATATATATATATATATATTGTAAGGTGAATATGGGAATTGTGTATATAAAAATGAAGGATGATGATGTCTATTCTTGTGCCTATCTACTGTGCGTGTATATATCCATATGTGCATGTGTTCTCTAGAGAAGAAAAGAAATTTCAGTCCGGTCCCCTTTTCAGGTAGTGTGTGAGTATTGTGTATATAATTTTGTTTTATCTTTTTGTGAGTTTGTTAAGGGGGTAGGGACCACCTAGATAGGATAGGGGGTATGGGGTAAATGGGGTATGGTGGATAGGTTGTTATTTTTGTTAGGGTGAGTTGTCAAAGTTAGTTATGGATTTGGTTTTTTTTTTCTTTTTGGGAAAAAATTATGTAATGGGGTGGGGTATGTGTTAAGATGGTAAAAATAATTTTTAGAGGGACAAAATTATATATCTACAACACCCCCAGTAGAAGCATCAGGATCTGTTGCAGTCGGTTGATCATGAAGAGCTTCAACATTAGGCTGACCTTGCCTAACTACTCTTCTAATGGTTTTTGCTCCATCCAATTCCTTCTTTATTAACTCCACCTTTGGGTCTGCTATTGTATCAACAAGAACTATAGTAATAAATGAAGTCATTCCCAACTCCTGCCCAGTAGGCACGATCCAAAGATGTATAACCTATAAAAAAAAAGGCAGATATATTAATGTAAATCATATAATAATAAATTGCATTTAGTTGGGTTACATGTTAACACAGTCAACTTATACAACAGATGATCCTTCTATCACAACAGTTGATTTGTATGTCGCAACAAATTAACAATATGTTGCATTAGATTACTCATCTATTGCATAATTTGTAGTAGATGGGTAATCTATTGAGTCGGGTTCAGAGAAACAGAGAAATAGATGGTTAATCTGTTACTAAATATAGATCATCTGTCACAACAGATTACCCATTTACTACCCCAGTTGGAATTGCCAGTTAATATGTTACAACAGACGACCCATCTATCGCAACAGATAGAACAGCAATTTTAATATCTTTCTTTAAGTAAAATTATTTTAGTCAAAAGAAGACATACTGCATCATCCGGAGGGTTGTAGAGAAACCTCATCTGAGTAATCCTTGAACTGCTTACGGAGGGGAGGAATGACTTCAAATGCTCAAGCCTAAAATATATAAATAGGAAGCAAGCAAAAAAGTCATAATAATTATTCAATATAAATTAATGGGTGAGTAAACAAATAGTGTTAAATTTACCATGAAAGCCCAAGAAAAGCCGTATAATGTGGTCGTTTTTGGGGATAGCTTTATCAGAAAATATTTGACCATCAATTAGTAGTTGTTATATCCCCAGGGATAATTGTTGAATTTCTCAAAATCAACAGCAAGCTTCAACAAATCATCTTCTATGACTTTATTGATGTCTCTTGCCAATATAACGGTATGGGCAAATAAAATTAAGCACAATTTCTCCCTGTACTGCTTTGTTATGGTTTTGTCCTTGAGATCTTCTATCAAATCCACCGTTTTGTAGCTACGTCCAGTAATGTCCAACAACCCGTCTATTTTTTTCTTTTGTTTGTTCGTTTTGGTGAGTGGTTTCTTGGACAATGCCTTTCGTCTATTTGATGGTGATGGTTTTGCTATCCTGTTTGCCTTGGATATTTTGGGGGGGGGGTGTTTCCTTGATGAGAGATTCTTCTGGATGATCGCATCTCAAGTTTGTCACTATGGCAAACTCTTTCAATCCAAAACAAACCGGCATGCCACAGTAGTTGATCCAGATTTCATCCATCTTTTTTTCGCCCTCCTTCAAATATTTATCATCCTCGGCGTACCTGATCCTGCACTTGAGAAGACCATATACCATGCTCATTTAGAAACGGACAGTATGGTAATCAGGCAGCTCAAGAAAGTGTCCAAAGCAGCTCTTCTTAAAGAGTCCATCTATGTTTTCATTCTTCATAATATTTTTAAATTCATCAAAAGGTTTCGCCAATTGACATTTAAGTACAAGATCACTAGTTACTTTTGCAAGGTGATCTATCGACATCGTAACTTGAAACCTGTCAATACTAATAGTTTTTACAGCCTCATGCTGGGATTTCGATCTTATTTCACACCCCATTGGTGAGGCATTATCATCTTGTTTATCTTCTTCTTCCTCATCACTTTTATTTTCCTCACCAGCCTCTATATACCCTTCTCCATCTCCCTTTTCATAACTTTTCTCAGCATCATTTTTCCCTAACTGAGATTGTTTAGGAGTTCCTTCGAATCCATCTGTACTCTAGCCTTTTTTGTTAGGTGGTCAGAAATTGATCCACTTTCAGTTTCTTTTCTTTTGGAAGACGTCTTTTAACTACAAACAAGAGAAAAACAAAAAATACATTACATTTGATGTCTGTATAATTTTTTAAAAATTTTAATAAATTATTATACGCCACATTATAAATAAATACTCCAACGGATAACCCATCAGTTGGAATAGATGGGGAATCTATTTCAACACCTATTTAATATCTCCCAACAGATATTTCACCTATTGCAACAAATGAACCGCCAACACCACTACCAATGCCACCAAGACCACCAATACCACCACCAACACCAATACCAATACCACCAACAATGCCACCGACATCAATACCAATACCAATACCAATACCAATACCAATACCAATACCAACACCAACACCAACACCAACACCAACACCAACACCAATGCCACCAATACCCGTACCAAGGACGCCAAAATCGCCAGCACCACCACCAAGACCACTAATACAGACACCACCAACAACAGCCACCAACAACAACAGCCACCAACAACACCATCCAAAAATACTACAAAAAGTCAACGAAATACTGCAACAAAAACTAGGATTTTCTCGGGTTCTTCCTACGTTTTTAGCATCATAACTCAAAATTGTTAACCCATTCTCGAAGATAATACAAATAAAAGTCTTCTTTTTTTATTATTAACTAAAAATCTTAATTTTTAGAAAAAATAACATATATAGAACTCTTCTCGAACTCTATTACCTATGTAGATTGAGAAAACGACAGATACAAGCAAGAATGAAGTCTAAAATAACACCTATATGGTCGAAAATAGAAAAAAAAATTGATTTGTTGTGAAGGTTTGGAAATATGTTGAGTAGTTATTTTTTGTATTGCTGAGAGAGAGAAAAGAGCGAGAAAAATAATATTTCAAATTATGAAATATTTTTTCCCCAAATGGATGATTTGTATGTGCTAATATGTATTTTGGAAAAAATGACAAGTTTTGAAAATATTTTGATCTGAATTGATCTTAATTATATTTTAAAATTTTAAAAGATATAAAATGTTTAAACATAGAGTGATGGATTGACGACTCAGGTCAAGAGGAACGCAATACCAATATCATGCAATCGAAAAGACTTAATTGAAGTTGTAGTTCACCCTATGTACTCATCCTTAATTATATCTAAATCAATTTAGGTATTAGCTCAATAATAAGTTAAAATAAAATTTTTTGACTCAGAGTGATGGATGGACGACTCGAGTGGAGGAACTCAATACCCAAATGATGCAATCGCAAAGACTCAATTGAAGTTATAGTTCACCCTATGTACTCATCACTAGATCTACATAAATAAATTTAGGTATTATCTCAATAAAAATTTAATATGGAACATTTCAACTCAGAGTGATGGATCGATGACTTGGATCGGAAGGAACGCAATATCCAAATCATACAATTGCAAAGACTCAATTGAAGTTGCATTTTATCCTATATTCTTATCCCTAGATCTATATAAATCAGTTTAAGTATTAGCCTAATAATAAGTTCATACAAAATGTTTTGACTTAGAGTGATGGATCGACGACTTGGGTCGGGAGGAACGCAATACCAATATCATGCAATCGCAAAGACTCAATTAAAGTTGTAGTTCACCCTATATACTCATCCCTAGATCTATATAAATGAATTTAGGTATTATAAATGAATTTAGGTATTATCTCAATATTAAGCTAATACAAAATATTTCAACTCAGAGTGATGTATCGACAACTTGGGTCGGGAGAAACGCAATACCCAAATCATGCAATTACAAAGACTAAATTAAAGTTGTCGTTCACCCCATGCGCTCATTCCTAGTTCTATCTAAATAAATTTAGGTATTAGATCAATAATAATTTAATATGAAATTTTTCAAATCAGAGTGATGGATTGACGACTCGGGTCGAGAGGAACGCAATACCTAAATCATGCAATCGCAAAAACTCAATTGAAGTTGTAGTTCACCATATATACTAATCCCTAGATATATACAAATAAATTTAGGTATTATCTCAATAATAAGTTAATACAAAATGTTTCAACTCAGAGTGATGGATCAACGACTCAGGCCCGAAGGAACGCAATATCAATATCATGCAATTGCAAAGACTAAATTGAATTTGTAGTTCACCGTATGTACGCATCCCAATATCAATCTACATAAATTTAGGTATTATCTCAATACTAAGTTAATACAAAAAGTTTTGACTCGGAGTGATAGATCAACGACTCAGGTCGGAAGGAATGCAATACCCAAATCATGCAATCGCAAAAACTCAATTGAAGTTGTAATTCATCTTATGTACTCATACCTAGTTCTATCAGAATAAATTTAGGTATTATATCAATAATAAGTTAATTCATAATATTTTGACTTGGGGTAATGGATCGACGACTCGGGTCGAGAGGAAGGCAATACCCAAATCATGCAATCGCAAAGACTCAATTGAAGTTGTAGTTCACCCTATGTACTCATCCCTAGATATATCTAAATAAATTTAGGTATTAGCTCAATAATAAGTTAATACGAAATGTTTCAACTTAGAGTGATGGATCGATGACTCGGGTTGGGAGGAATGCAATACCAAAATCATGCAATCACAAAGACTTAATTGAAGTTGTAGTTCACCCTATATACCCTAGATCGATCTAAATCAATTTGGGTATTAGCTCAATATTAAGTTAATACAAAACGTTTTGATTCAGAGTGATGGATTGATGACTCGGATCAGGAGGAACGCAATATCCAAATCAAACAATCGCAAAGACTCAATTGAAGTTGTAGTTCACCCTATATACTCATCCTTAGACTTATCTAAATCAATTTAGGTATTATTTCAATAATAAGTTAATACAAGATATTTTGACTCAGAGTGATGGATCGATGAATGGATCGATGACTCGGGTCGGGAGGAACGCAATACCCAAAGCATGTAATCGCAAAGACTCAATTGAAGTTGTAGTTCACCCTTTGTACTCATCCATAGATATATCTAAATCAATTGCAAAGAAATCTGTTGCAACAGAGGGCTGAGATATTAGAAATTTTCAAACAGATATTTATATTTGTTGCAGTAAATAACATATCTGATTTAATTATCAAATAGATATTTGCATCTGTTGTGACAGATGACTAAGTTGTTGAAAATTTTTAAACAAATATTGATATCTATTGTAACAGATGACATATCTGATTTAATTATCAAATAGACATTTGCATCTGTTGTGACAGATGACTAAGGTCTTGGAATTTTTCAAATAGATATTGATATCTATTGCAACGGATGACATATCTATTTGAAAATCTTTTTTTCTTTTAATTTTAAAGCAATCTTCTATCCAAAAGAAGAAAGATAGATAAAATAGTACTACTAAAGGCGATAAAAAAATATTTCTTGGATAACTCAAAAATCTCATTAAGTAGTCTTATCTTGTCTTTTCAATGACACCTGTCTTCCTCGTGCCCCTCAAGTTATTAATGAATATTTAAACCCATGTCTAGATCTAGAATTATCTCATCTCTCCTTCACCCCTAAATTTATTTTATTAATCTCTCATCTTTTTCTTTCTCTCCTCTTTAGGGTTATAACAGTGTCTACTTTTTTATCTCTTTTATCTCCTCTTTCTCATAAAGTTTATTACGGATCTAAATCGATCTATATCTTTTTTCAACTGAAATTGTTGTTTTGATCCCCTTGCTTTTGATATTGCAGGTATGGTTCACTATTATTCTTTAATTCTCGTCTTCTTCTTTGAAAGTTATTTACATCTCGTTTTTTATTTAATTACCATTTAACTATATCATATTTATTTTAAAAAAATTGAAGAAACTTTTAAGTCTTGAATGAACGAACCATTATTTTTATTACAATATACAAAAAAAGTCGCCTGTTAAGAGAAGTTTAAAAGCCTTGTTGGCAGTATCATTTTATTGTATGTATTTTATTTGTTTATTTATTGTTGATGTTGTTATTAATGTTGTTGGTGGGGTTGGTGTTGTTAGAACTTGTGGTGTGGTGTTGTTGATGGTGTTGGAACAAAGGATGCTGCTTCTTTATTTTTGATGTTGTTAATGATGGTGTTGGAACAAATGATGTTATTTATTTGTTGTTGATGTTGTTTCTTTATTGTTTCTTTGTAGTTTATGTTGTTGTTGATGTTGCAACAGACGGAGCAACTATTGGAACAAATCAAACCACTAGAAAGGTTGGTTTGATGTATTTCAACAGACTCCACATCTGTTGCAATAGATGGATAATATTCTTTCTGTTCTTCTCTTGTTTGATGTCAATTATTTTCCTCTTATTTGTAGATATAAGGAACTGAAAGTTGATCAGCTTTTCCCCATCCAACACAAAAGGATGCATTAAAAATGGGTTCGGTGGAATAAGTTACTTGCGGATGGAACCACTTCATATGTGGGAGGTATGTATAACTGATAATGCTATCGTGAAACCACACATAGAGTGCACTGATTTTGTGAATGTTGTTTTTACCGATTAGTCATTGATCATTCAAAAAAGATATTTGCAATTTTACAGTTATGTTTGATAGGTCCGAACTGATAAGGCTAAGGGACCATGAAAATGGTTCTGATACCCTGTTAAGATTTAATGTAGGTTGTTGCTCATATCTATGTGTCAAGAATTGTGAAGGGATCAAGTTTTGGTGGCATTGTAAAGAGATTCAATAGCGATTGGACTAACTTTTAGGGTGCATTGGACTCTGAGAGGGCCTTCAAAGTCTCTCACTGCTTCAACCAAGAACGAAAATCAATATAGTTATTGCCCTAGCCCAAATTTATATGATTGGGTTTCTCAGGGTGATGATTATACGCCAGAAGGTACGGTAGGAGAATGCCTGCGAGGAAAAATATAGGGTTGATGAAAGACTATATCATCTGAGAGCTAATTGAAAGACTATATCATCTGATCAAATTAAATGAGATCGTTTAATTTGTGCACTAACTCGGGCAAAGGTTTTAATAGGGTAATGAGCCTGGAGTTACATAACATTTGATAGGCTTAGTGGAATCAGTTTGGATCAAATGTTACGTAATTCCAAGCTAATTAATCTATCAAATCCTTTGATGATTTGTTGAGCAAGTTGCATTGAACAATGCTTCATAAAAGTGAGTTTTTCAACTGTTAGGACCACTGCTTGAGTGTGCATCAACATATTTTAACCTAAAATAAACATAGCGAACCCTCCAAGTATCATTTAAGATTACTGAAGAAAGTTTCTTGGAAGCCTTCTGAAGGCCTTTTATAATGCCAAAACTTCGAAGAAAGTGCCCCTCATTGATGAGCTCATAAAAGACCAAGAACTCTACACTGACCTCAACGACTGCAACGACAAGATTGAATGCAAAATCAGTAAGTTGGAGGCAAACTTGAAAATTCTCGGAATGCACATACAATAGCAAGCCTCTAATCTTCTCCAAGAAATGTTGAAAGCATGCGAAGGCAAGAAAACACAATCAATTACTTCATATTGCTAAAGAAGTAATGATACTCAATCTGTCTTTCAATATTTTCTATGGTTTCGATCAGGTCAATAGCAGCGAACTTAATTGGAAATACAAACAAGAAGGAATGGGATGCAATTTAAAATTTAGAAATTTCCACCTTCACTTAGATTCCTTATTTTAACTGTAGTTGTTATTGGCTCAAGTTTTCTCGACTTACCGTACATCATTTCAACCCTTGATTCCCATAAATCAGCTTTCTTGGTGTTCTATAATTTTTTATATAGGTGATCATTCCAACCAAGCTACCTAGTCGCAGCTCCCTAGCAAAGTGTCCATCTGCATTATTTTTTTCAGATAAACAACAAACGAATTTTCATTACTGGATACACTTTCATATTTGCACTTGATTCAGATTTCTCATGTTTTAATTCAGTTTCATCGACCAGATACGCTAGAAGTTCCTTGCTACCCTATGTTTCCTCTTCAATTAGCTCTCATATGATATAGCCTTTCATCAACTCATCTTTCCCTTGCAGGCATTCTCCTTCGGCTCCTTCTGGCGTATAATTATCATCTCGAACAACCCTTCCATATAAATTTGGGCCAGAGAAATTTCTACTGGTTTTCCATTCTCGTTTGATGCAGTGCGAGGCTTTGAAAGCATTCTCAAAGTCCAATGGAGTTAAAGTTAATTCCAATCGCTATTGGATTTCTGCAATGACACCAAATATTGATCCCTTCTCAAAACTTGACACGCATAAACATGAGCAATAACCGTCAGTAATTCATAGCAGGGTCTCAGCACCATCTTTATGAGGCACTCGGCCTTATCAATTCAAACCTATCGAACTTAACTGTACAATGCAGGATCTTGTTTGAATGATCAGTGCCTAATCGGTTAAAAACTGCATTCACAAAAATATTGTACTTTGTGTGTGTTGTCCCGATAACCTTATCAGTAATACTTAACTCCCACACATGAAAGTGGATCCATTCATCTGCATGCGCCTTATTCTTCCTAGCCCATTTATGGATTAAATTGAATAAACCGATGACTAACCTGTTGCAATAGATGTCATATCTGTTTAAATTATCAAACAACTATAGACATCTGTTACGATAAATGATCAATCTGTTGCAACATATGACTTATCTTTTGGAAAAATCAAACAAATATATCCATCTGTTGCAACAGATTGTCAATATGTTGTAAATAATGTAACAGATGGAATACATTTTGCAACAAATTACCCATCTGTCAGATTTATTTTAAGGCAATTTTCTTTCTTTCCGAAATACAATAAAGATAAAATATTGTATTTAGATCCATTTTTTTTTTTAATTTACATAAGCTTTAAAAGTCACCAATTTTATTTAAAAAGAGGTGAACAGTCCTGACTTTTTGACTAACCCATTCGAATTCAATCCTTTATAAATAAGTCCCTCCTTACTCGTTCATTCTACTCCACTTCTAGATATGGCTGGTCCAGATTTGTACAAGGTGATTCATCTCGAGTCCATACGAGAACTTGAAAGGAAGATTCATGAACTCCGGAGGGAGTTGGGCAACATCAGAGCAAGGCCAAGGAGGGCCCTACTGCTGTCAGATGATGATTGGCCGATTGACAATAATACTAATACTAATACTAATACTGCTACTAATACTAGTAGTAATAATAATTAGGTTAATGTTTTTTCGTTTACCATATGTATTTTCTTTTTTATATTGGATCTACCCAAGGGTATGTTTTTTTCTTGTATATATTTGTATATAAAGGATTCAAAAATCTATATTTGGTCGACTTTGAATTTTTAATTCTTATTTAATAATTAATTATTATTCTATCTATTCCTTATTCGCAACATGTCGACGGTTGGAGGTAGGGATTGAGCGTTTGTGGCAACCGATGAACCATATGTTGCAACAGATTGTTAATCTGATGCGACAGATGGATCATATGTTGCAACAGATGGATATTAATTAAAAAAGGATTATTGTTATTGAGAGGGTGAAAAGTCATGACTTTTTGATTATTTAATATGAAAAATAATTCGTAAATAAATAATATGGATATAAATGATAAACATAATTTATAACTGTAAAAGAATGGTTATTTAATTTTAATAATTGATCGTGACTTTTCACCATTTTTATTTTTAAGTCTGTTTTTTTTTAATTATTTATTTATTATACAATAAAAAAGTTACAACATTAGATTAATTAAGGTGTATGGTGATTGTTAAATAAAAGGTGAATAACACATTCATTGTTGCTGATACATCAAATTTTCCATCTATTGCGACTGATGAATCAGTTGTTAGTAAAAATCATAAAAGCTCTTAAAACAGATGGTCGATTTGCTGTAATAGATGGTATATTTGTTGCCACAGATAGGTTATCTGATGCAACAGATATACAATCTGTTGCCACAGCTGAATAAAAATAGTTATTATTTTATTAAAGAAACGGTTATTGGAAAAGGTGTCTTCGATTTTTTAATTGAGAAAAAGGTTATTTAAATTTAATAACTAATTAATTATAATAAGCTGAAAAGTCATGACTTGTCAAAATAATTAAAAAAAAATCATCATCATGATTTAATTAAGTCATTTATTTTCAGAGAAAACAATAAGAAAATAAATGATAAACACAATTTATACCCGTAAAAAAATGGTTATTAAATTTGAATAATTGATTTTAATATTAAATAGGCGACAAGTAGTGTGAAGTTTCTCCATTTTTGTTTTTAAATCTGTTTTTTTAATTTAGATAATAAAAAAAGTCACCAAATTTGGATTAATGATATGATGATTATTAAAAAAAATAGATTATATGTTGCAACAGATAGGTTATCTGATGCCACAAAGTTGTCTATTTATTGCAACAGATGATATATCTGTTGTCACAGATGGGTTATATGATGTAACAAATATAGAATCTATTGTCACAACTAATTAAAAACGGTTATTGCAAAGAACTAGTTAATATTAATAAACTGAAAAGTCATGACATATCACAATATTCAAAAAGTCAGTCAGTCAGCAATTTGATTTAATTAAGTCATAACTATTCACATTAATCAAAATATGTAATTAATAAACGGAGGTGAACAGTCATGCCTTTTTGCCTAAGTAATTCAAATTCAATCCTCTATAAATAGGTCTCTCCTTCCTTACTCACTCATTCATTCTACTAGACTCTATTTATTTCTTACATCTTGTCTTTCATATTACACCTTCAACCACTTTCTCTTCCCTGACTCAGGTAAGTTTTTTTCTTGTTTTGTGTGTAAATATACCTAATTTATAATATATGTTGTATTCCATTCGGATTCTTTGTTTACTTTTGTTTTTTCATTTTTTGTCAATTCATGTGTGTTCTAGATATGAAAAATTAAGTGTGGGACGTTGCTTTCCTTCAAGACGTCGTGAATGAACTTCGGAGGCAGTTTCATGACCTGCAGTGGGAGTTGAGAGCAGTGAGAGCAAGGATGGTCCAGGAGATCCGCAAGCTGAGGAGGGTCCTGCTGGTGCCAGTTGAAGATTGGTCGGCTGGCAATAATAATAATGATAATAATAATAATTAGATTATTTTTTTTCTTTTAGCCTATGTATTTTTATTTGTTTTTGTTTAATAAAAAAATTATGTTTGATCGTGTTTGACGTTTTAATTCTTATTTAATTTTCATTAAGTCTTTTTTTCTTCTTCTCATCAAACATGTCGACGATTAAGGAATAATTTGAATCCAGTAGCAATAGATTATTTGTTATCTATTACAACAGATAGATTATCAGTTGTAACAGATAAATTATAAGTTACAATAGATAGATTATCTATTACAACAGATAGATTATCTGTTACACAAATAGTTTAATTGAGAAAAAGATTATTTAAATTTAAAAACTAATCAATAATAACAATCTGAAAAGTCGCGACTTATCACAATAATCAAAAAGTCCGTCAGCAGCTTTGATTTAATTAAGTCATTAACTTTTCACGGTAATCAAAAAGTCACCAGTTTGAATGTAATTAATAAATGAAGGTGAATAGTCGCTTCTTTATTCCAAATAGATTACTTATCTATTGCAACAGATAAGTAGTTTGTTGCAACAAATAATAAGCCTGATGCAACAGATAATACGTTTATTGCAATAGATTATCCATCTGTTCGATTTGTATTACGAGCACTATAGAACGATAAACATGAATCCAACTATGATTCTTCCGCTGCAACAGATTACTCCTCTGGTGCAACAGATGAGTGATTTATTTAAATTATAGGCTCCTATGTTGGATTCATGATCGGGTTCTATCCATTATTGAAAAAATAACAGTAGTTGTGTACCCAGATGACAAATTCGACTAAAAATTAAAATTTAACTTACCAAAGTCACCTATGAAATAATGCTGAAGTGGAAAGTGATGTACGAAATAAAATTTCACCTAAAAATTGCTAAGTAGCAACAGTAATGATAAAAACAACAACAATGGTCGACAAGAAAAATATGGAGATGATAATGAAGTAGAAGATGATGAGAGTAAAGCAGAAGATGATGAATAAAGCAGCAACAACAATGAACAACAAAAATCGTGAAGAGAAAGAAAATAACAACAGATGAGAAAAGAGAGAAACGCATCTTTTTTCCCTCCATTTTCTGTTATATTAGGTAAATATTTGGATCAAAGTATAAATTCAAAAATTTATGGGTTATTTTCAAACTTTCCCAACTTTCTTAATTCATAATAAAATAATTGTCACCTACACTCAATTATTAAGACTTGAGTCACCTACACCACATTTTCAAGCTTTTTTGTCACTTTTAGCTCAAAGCCCCAACTTACTTTAGCACTGAATATTTGCAAGTAATTATTTACCCTCTTATTGTTGTTTCAAGTGAATTTAATACCTCCTTTAATGAAAAAAGTGTTACCACTTTCTCAAACTCGCGTGGAACTAGAAAAAAAAAGTTAAACAAATTAACTTAATTTCAATTTATTTTTATTTTTTTTACCTTATTTTATCTCTCCATTTTTCTTCTTATTCACAACCATCCAATTCTACTTATCTTTCTTCTTCAATTACTTTCTCCATTACTCCGCTGTCACTATCTCCACCTCTTTCATTCCACCAAAATAAAGAAAAGAATCTAATTTTCTTGATAAAATAGTGAGCTTTTCGAGAAAAATAGAATATTTTCTTTAATAACACCAAGAGGGAATGTTTTTATTGAGATCGAGAGAGTGGAGGAAGAATAGTGTAGCGAAACCATTTTTTATAGAAAAAATATTTTAATAACAACTTGCTATTATTAAAGAATGTAATCGTTATACCTTAAAGATTCCGAAGAGGATACTCAATTGAGAAAGTAAAATTGTTCATTCCAGTGGCCAGTATTAATAGTGGTTTAATAACCACTTCAATCTCCTGATATTATTCTTTAATTTTATTATAAATTTTTTATATGATTTTTGTTGTCGAATTTTTAACTGACATTATTGGTGTTGCTGATGGGTATTGTAAATTATTGATGTTGGTGAAGGGTGTTGTGAAATTTACAACCATGACAAAATATTTTGGAGTTGATATCACTAGAGGTGATGGAAATTGTGTAATTGACGACTGTGGAGATGATTATTGTTGGTAATAAGTATCGTGAAGTGAAATTGACTGTGGTGATGGGCATTTTGGAGTTGATGGCAATGGTGTTAGTAGCGGTACTGAGCCTAGTGAATGCCCCGATGATGATATTCGATGGTGTTGAGTTTTGTGCAGCGACGATGTGTGTTTGGCTTGTGGGTGAACAAAGAGACAAAATTATAAAAAAATACAAAAATTTGATTTCTTAAAAATAATTTGATGCGAGTCGAATAAAATTTGATCCGCTATGACATGGGCCAATCAAATTGCGAATGATTATACAACACTCAGGCTCGACTTAATCTAAACCACAAAAGGAAGAAAAAAATAATTACATTTTAAAGTTATTACGGTTTAAGTACTAAAATAAGTTATGGTGACAAATTTATGGGGTTTATATTTTCTCTTACATTTATTTTGGCATTTCACATAACGTTTCTCAAACACACAAGTCGATGCAAAGAGTTGGGCCCGCACTTGCACGGCTAACACCAACTCGTACTAAACGCGATATATGCAGAATAAATACAACAATAGCTAGAGTTTAGGAATTTTGAATTAAAAGTGACAAATAAATTTATCAATTAAATAAAAAAAATTTAAATTTTAAAAATTAAATAAAAATAATATTCTTTTCAGTAACCTTTTTAACTTAACAATATTATGAAACTAACGTATCACTTTTAATTAATTAAAGACTTATCACTTTTAATTAATTAAAGATTTGAGAGGTATCCTCAACTATTTTTCCCAGGGTCCATTTACAGATTTCTCAAAGGTATTTTAGAAAAGCACACACACTAGCCCCGTTTGGGCAAAATAGCAATTTTTTAAAACTAAAGTTGAAGTTGTGTTTGACCATGAATATAAATTAAAATTGTTTGTGAAATTTTATGAGAGAAGTACGAGTGGAGACAAGTATACATTTTCAAATACAATTCCAAAATTATATTTAAAATTCTCACGGCCAAACACATGCCATTTGAAAACTTTTCATGCCCAAACGGCTACTCAGAAATTCAAACAAAAATACCCCATGAGAACACAACTATGTCTTCATGCAACACAACTTTACCTCATAACCAAAGTCATTGCAACTTTCTTCTCCAATAATTCAATTGGTCCAAATTAGGGGTTTAGCTTGCTAATCAGGCCTCAATAACACAATCGGAATGCAGCAAGATTTCTAAAACGGGTAGAACCTGAAGTACATTTTTTCACAAAAATATTAATGGCACTGAAAGAACATGCCAACAATACACAATAGTTTCAAATTTGAAAATTAACAAGAAAAGGATTAGATTAAATCCATCCTTAAGGAACCACATGCGAGTTTCTTCTCGCTGTGACATATATTTTTAGTTTATCTAGCAATTAGAAAATGCCAAGGACTAAGGAGTATTTTACATCCAAGTTAGTACAGTCTATTTATAACTGCTATGCTTAAATTGCTCATGTGATAGAACACTAGCGCAAGAACATTTGCACAGAATTTTACAATAGAAACCAAGAATATACCAGAAATACTGAATTTACTTATACAAAGGTTAAATATTTTTATACTTCAAACAAAATAACATGTTAGGGTCAAAATGAATGCATACATGGAGATTAAAAATTTGTAAATCTAATCAACTTTAATTAACAGAGTGTCAACACTACTAATACGGTAAAAGTAAATAAATCAGCAGCTATACCAATTATAACATTCGGAACAGAGTCAGTGTGATGAATATCTGCAAAGAGGATGACAAATCAGGAAAGGGAGAAGTGAGCAGAAGTCATGGGAATGGGAGGTATCGGTAAGACATTAACTAAATTTATACTTTCATTTTCGAATGGAAATGGAAGAATAAATAGCAATATCTTTCGATTCCTCCCACTCTAATAACTTCCCAAAACCTCATCCCTTTCCACTTCATCCTTATTCCAACTGCCCTTCTACTAACAACCACTCATTCTTTTCTCCCTCAAACGTGAGAAACTCAAACAAAAATAAATCAAAATATAGCAAAGAGAAAACGAAATTATTTTATGATAAAAGCAACAAAAATAAGGAGCCATCAGGAACCAAAATTAATCCACAGAAGCTCAAGGCTATGGTACGGTCCGCATCATGGTTTGATCTTTACAAAGATCGCATCACATGGCTCCTATATGTGTGTATTTGAATTTTTAAAAAAAAAAATAACACAAAACGAAAATAATCCCAAAAAAAAAAAAAAAAGCAAGAGCTCAGAAAAGTATATGGGTATGAGAAATTTCACATCACTTATGTCAGAGTGGTGCATGACTTTCTCAAGATATCATCACAGCCCTATCTATTAAACATAAACATAAAAGCTCTATCTGTGCCTGTGTGTGAAAGTGAGAGAAAAGGCAGTGGTTGAGATTTGAGAAGATGAGATGTGCGTTGTATTTGGTGAATGTGGGGGACTAAATAAAGTTAAATCAGGTGGCTGGTTTGAAACCCTAATCATATGAATATGGGCTTTATACTCATGGGCCTAGCAAATTCGGAGTCTGTTGAAATGAAACTAGGGATAGGATTCTGGAAGGGGTCGTTTGGTTGGAAAATAGTTATCTCGAAATAATTAATCTCGAGATTATCTAGGATAACTTATCCCATTATGTATATGAGATAACTTACCCATTACTATGTTGTAAATGGTGTGATAAGTTATCCCGATATTAACTAATACCTCCAATCAAATATGGGATAAAATAATCCTTTAATTTATCTTGAAACTACTTATCATTTATACCTCACACCAAACGATCCCTAAGATTTCTAACCCGTCCCTTCTCAAATGACACGTCAAAGTTCTCCGAGCTTGGTCACTTAATAGCTATACTAATGTCATTTGGTCTGTGCTAAGCTCGGATTCAAATTATATTGATATTTATATTTATAATTAATATTTTATTTTTTTTGTTATTCTTGTTACATTATATTAGTTTAAGATAGTTCAACAATTTCTCAATATTTCTAAAATTTTAAATTATATATTTACATCTGTTTTTTCTCATGTTCTTTTTAAGTTAGTTTTAGAGAACGTTTCTTTTCTTTCTTGAGTACTCCTTAATTTCAACACGCGGTTATTGGGCGGTGTATTGCGTAAATTTAAGTGACAATGAAATATCAAATAGTTATCAGCATATCCTCAATTTCATCACTGACTGGGTTATTTGTATTTAATCAATCTTTTAGGCTTGTTGAATTTTGTTCGTAAGATTTTTTTATTAAATTATACATAGAATCACATAAAAAAATTCCTTAAACCTAAAATATATGTAGAAATATTTTTTTAACTACCGGATCAATTATTCAAATTAAAATTTTGATATAGTTTGAAATTTTTCAATTTTATATCAAGCTTTATGAAGAACACATGCATTAGGATTGTGTTATTTTTTGTTGTGGTCCTTCATGTCGTCGATAATAGTTTTTTTGATTTAATAATTAATTTCAGGTTTCATTTATTTTTTAAGAAGAATGACTTTATGGTTAGAAGTCACAAGATGTTGCTTGTTATTTCCTAAGTTGCGGAGCAAATAGAATACTGGATATGGTTCTAGTTTTTGAATTTATAAGAGACACTTTATATATCTAAGGTAAAAATATAAATATGACAATTCTTAAAGGATTAAAAGTTTATCTAATAAGAAAATTGAGAAATTTGCCCACATAAAAAGCCTTAACTATAAAGTTTTAATTCATGTTCAATCAAAAATGAGATAACTCATTATCAATAATTTCAATTTTGGGATTGAGTTATCGATTACGATTCAATTTTCAATAACTTTAATTTTAGTTTTTTTTTTTACATATCTACGATGATCACAAAATTTTAAAAAAAATATTACTTTTAAAAATTTTGTGCTAAGTCAAAATTAGATAAACAAATTGAAACAAAGAAAGTAAAATTTTTGGTAAGTCAGAAGCAAGTTTTTTCTTAGAATATATTGTATACTTAAATTTTTTTTTAATTTTTCAAACAAATGCATGCATTAAAACTCTTTTTTTTTTAATTGAAAATTTTTAAATTAAAGACTTTAGGTATATCTAATTTGATTTTTCCTTTAGTTGAATTAACTTCGTTATTTTTTCTTAATTAAATATATATTGGATAATTCTTTTTTGAAAAAGAAAAATACAATATTTCAATAATATAAAAAAATATTTAACGCTACAAATTATCGTATGATCATGTCAATAAAGTTAATTTATAAAGAAAGATAGAATTTTAAATTAACTAAATAAAATATTTGATTCAACAAATAATTTTGTAGATGTTTCTTCTATGGGTCAAATCTTACGAAGTTATTAAAGCTTTAATTAGGGATAAAATGGACAAAAGATTACTTAGGAGGACTAAAAAAATTAGCTCTTTCTTATTACTATTTTCACATAAAAGAAGACAATATTTTTTCTGTTAATTTGAATTTGATTAGATAAAAATCTTCTGTAGTGTCACTGTCACTTGCTTAATGACTCATCACTTTTTATATGTCACTAGTAAACTTATCCGCACTTCGTGCGATTATGAAAAAAGGTAAAATATTAATAATATTATTAAATATAATTTATATAATTTAATTTGAAGAAATGTTTAGTAGACTTCTAACATATGTATAATTGATTTTGTAGAAGTAAATGTTTGGCCAGTAATTACCAAACTTTTAATAAAGTCAAAAAGTTATAATTTTAAACCAAAAGAAGCTATAAACTTATGACAAACAAAAACTCATGTAAAAACAAAATAAAGAGACATCATAGGGAGAACATATGAAAAATAAATAATGTAACTCATTTTTACAACCTCAACCATCAAAAAAAAAAAAATAGAAGAAAAATATGTGAAATTAATGAACAATCTTTCAAGTTTTTGTCGATATCCACTCTCATAATACCGAACACCACTTAATACTCTTTATTTAATTTTTTCGATTGAGCATGAATATAATAAATATAAAAAATATAACAACTTAAAAAAATAATGCGACCATTTCTAGAAAGTCTTACAACGCCTCTATTTAAAGGCTAACAATTAACAATATATAACAAAAGAGATTCAAAGAACAATACTTAACCGCATGCCTACATCTATATAATGGATATTCTCTGTTAGTGTTTGGGTGTATTCAAATTTCTTTGTTTGTCTATATATTTTTTATATGTTAAAATTGAATTCTGAATTTTAGTATTAGTTTGTAATGCTTGATTTTCAAAGATGAATATTTTATTTCCTAAATTTTCTATAATTGTATTCAGTTTTTTTTATTTGATTCTATCTTTTTAATTTCCAAAAACAAAAATACACATATTTTTATCTTTATCAAGTATATACATTTTGAATATATAAAAAATAAATAATGCAACATCACTCTTACGACTTTAATCATTAAAAATTAAAATAAAAAATATATGAATCGATGTTCAATCTTTATAACTCTTATCGATATTCACTATCACAAGTTGATCACCACTAAATAGCCTTCACCTTATACCTCAAGTCAAATTTAACATGGATGTAATAAGCATCGAAAATATTATAACACCAAAAGGTAATGCGATTAATGTTTACAATGTCTTATAATATTTTTATTCGTAAACTATAATATGAAATAATAAATAATGTCATGAATGTGACTATTAATTATTTTAGGGGTTATGATGATAAAAAATTTTGGTGACTTTTTAGTTTCTTAACATTGAGTATTTAATATAATTAAGAGAAATAAATGAGTGATTTTTAATTTATTTTAATCTGGAACATAATGAGAAAAAATAAAGAAAATTTCAAAAAGAGAATAAAGATAAACTTACTTGGGGGTTTGGGCCACAGGTGACAAAAGAGTTTTAAAATGAGGTGTAGGTGACACAAGTCTTAATTATTAGTTGGAGGTGACAATTACTTTATTATGGATTAAGAAAGTTGGAAAAGTTTTGAAAATAATTCACAAGTTTTTAAATTTACATTTTGATCCCAATGTATACCTAAAATAACGAGAAACGGAAGAAAAAAAGGCGTCTTTCTCTCTCTTCTCATCCATTGTTGTTTTCTCACTCTTAGCTATTTTTGTTGTTAATTGTTTCTGTTTCTGCTGCTTTATTCATCATCTTCTGCTTCATTATCATCATCTTCTACTTCATTATCATCTTCATCTTCTTCTTGTCAACTATTTGTTGTTGTTGGTGGTGGTGGTAGTACAGCGCTACTGCTGCGATCTGACCAATTTCTTAGGTCAAATTTTGTTTACTACATTACTTTCCACTTTGGCATTACTTCATAGGTGACTTTGGTAAGTAAAATTATGATTTTTATTCGTATTTGTCATCTAGGTACACTTCTGTTTTTCCAATAATGGATGGAACCCCGATTATAAATCCAGCATAAGTACCCACAATTTAAACAGATCAATCATCTGGTGCATCAGATGAGTAATCTGTTGCATCAGACTGTTTATCTGTTGCATCATCGTATTATCTGTTGCATTAGACGTATTATCTGTTGTATCAGAATGTTTATCTATTACACCAGACTAATTATCTATTGCATCAGCATGTTTATCCGTTGCACCAGACTAATTATCTGTTTCAACGAATGATTAATCTGTTTGAAACAACACAATTCAACCCCTGCCACAAACCCAACAGATAACCAATATGTTTTCAACAGTTGTTATTGCTACTGGATTCAAAATTATTCCTTATGTCCAATTATCCATCCCAAATTTCCTAATTCGATTTCTCATTTTACTTGTCTTTTTCATTAATCAAGAAAAGATTTAAAAAAATCCATGTTTTACTCTTTGCATTAATAACTTTTTCTTCAAATTAAAATGGAAACAACATTTAATAGGAGGACTATACGCCGACCGACGTTAAAAACTTTCTTCTCTTATGAAATTTCGATTGAATAGCAAACAATGGTTATTTCAAACACGTCTAATGTCCCACCAACTGATCAGTGGGTTATGGTAAACTAGACATGTTATTAATTATTTTTCTTAATCAATGTGGCATCTCAATTTGGGACAGGTAATTTGAGATGGTGGGAGTACGAATTAAAACATTAGAGCCAAGCAAAGCAACATACTAAATAGACTATTTATTTGTTGCATCAATTTCTTATCTGTTGCAACATGAGTAATCTGTTTTGAACAACACATCAACCCCTGCCACAAACCCAACAGAAAAATCTTGCTATTGCTACTGGATTTTAAATTATTCCTTTTTAGTTCGAATTGTCGAAATACTTGTTGAGGAAATAATAGACAGAATGAAAATTAAATATGAATTAAAACGTCAAAGATCAAACATAATTTATTGATTAAACAAATAAAAATACATATAATAGACTAAAAGAAAAATAATAGTCTAATTATTATTATTATTATCAGCATCATCATTGCCAGCCGGCCAATCTTCAACCGAAAGTAGCAAAGCCCTCCTCAGCCTGCGTATCTCGTGGAGCATTCTTGATCTAACTCCTCCCAGTTTCCATTGCAGATCACGAACTTGATTCCGCAGTTCATTCAAGGCGTCTTGCAGAAAAGCAATGTCCCACACTGGGTCAGCCATAATCTTATCTTCTAGAGTGTAATATGAAAGACGAGATGCAATAAATAAATAGAGTGTATTTGAATGAACGATTGAGTAAGAAGGGACCTATTTATAGAGGATTGAATTTGAATGAGAGGCAAAAAGGCGCGACTATTCACCTCCATACATTAATTACATTTTTGATTAAATTAAGAAAATAAATATTGTGATATAAGTCATGACTTTTCAAATTATTATTATTAATTAGTTCTTTCAAAGAACCGTTTTTATTGAGTTGTGAAAACAGATTCTATATCTGTTGCATCAGATAACACATCTATGACAACAGATATATTATCTGTTGCAACATATATAAAATATGTTGCATCAGATAACATATCTGTTGCAACATATAATCTAACTGTTCACCTTCATTTACTAATTATATTTTTTATTAATGTGAAAAGTAATGAATTAATTAAATTAAGAAATATTGTGATAAGTCATGACTTTTCAGATTATTATTATTAATTAGTTTTTTTCAAGAACCGCTTTTATTGAGTTGTGACTCGATATAAGTTGCATCAGATAAATTATCTGTGACAACAGATATATCATCTGTGACAACAGATATATCATCTGTTGCAACCATAGTAAACCTGTTGCATCAGATAATTTAATTGTTGCAACATATAATCTACTTTTTTAAAAAAAAATAACTATCATCATATCATTAATCTAAATTTGCTTACTTTTTTATTTTATAAATAAAAAAAAATACCTTTTCAAATTCATTAATAAAATAATGACCATTTTATTATATAATAAATAGTTTATAAAATAAATTCAAAAACAAAAATAGTGAAAAGTCACGATCAGTTATTAAAATTGTGGTTATAAATTGTGTTTATCATTTATTTTCTTATTATTTATTTACGAAATATTTTTCATATTGAATAATCGAAATGGAAAGTCATGTCTTTTTCTTTTCACCCTCTCAATAACAATAATCCGTTTTTATTAATAACCGCCAGGTGCAACATATGATCGATCTGTCGTAGCAGATTAACCTCTAACTGTTGACACAAATTGCTGCTCAATCCCTACCACCAACCGTCGACATGTTGAGAACAAGGAATAAACAAAATGATTATTATTAAATACTAAATAAAAATTAAAAATTCAAAGTCGACAACAAAATGAAATGAATGTTCATAGATTTTTGAATCCCTTGGGTAGATTTGATATACAAAAGGAGGAAAATAATCGCTAAAATAAAAAATATTACCTAATTATTATTAATACAACTATTATTATTGTCAATCAGACATTTTTCATCCGGCAGCCTTGCTCCGAAGTCAGCTAAATCTCTCTGGAGTTCATCAAACTACTTTTGAAGTTCACACAAGGACTGGATATGAATATTCTTGTACGAATCTGGATCATCCATATTTGTAAGGAGGGACCTATTTATAAATTATTGTATCTCGAAAAGAAAAGAAAATTGCTTTAAAATAAATCTAACAGATGGATAATCTGTTGTAAAATATATTCTATATGTTAGATAACTTACAGCATACTGGCAATCTTTTGCATTAGATGTATATATTTGTTTGATTTCTGCAACAGGTTATCAACTGTCATAACAGATGTCTCCAATTGTTTGACAATATAAACAGATGTGTCATCTGTTGCAACAAGCTAGTCATTTGTTTATTCAATTTAAGCAATAGATGGGCTAGGAAAAATAAGGTGCGTACAGATGGATCCACTATCATATGTGTGGGAGTTAAGTATGTATTACTGATAAGGTTACCGGGACAACACACACAAAGTACAATATTTTTGTGAATGCAGTTTTTAACCGATTAGGCATTGATCATTCAACCAAGATCCTGCATTGTGCCGTTAATTTTGATGGGTTCGAAATTGATAAAGCTGAGGACCTCATGAAGATGGTGCAGATACTCTGTTACGAATTACTGACGGTTGGTGCTCGTGTTTATGCGTGTCAAATTTTGAGAAGGGATCAATATTTGTCGTCACTGCAGAGAATCAATAACGATTAGACTTAACTTTAAGTGTGCATTGGACCCTTAGAGGGCCCTCGAAGCCTCGCACTGCATCAAATAAGAATGAAAAACCAATATAGTTATTGCCCTGGCCAAAATTTATATGGTTGGGTTGCTCGCTCGGGGTGATGATTATATTCCAGAAGGTGCGGTAGGAGAATGATTTCAAGGGAAAATGGGTGGTTGATGGAAGACTGTATCATCTGAGAGCTAATTAAAGAAGAGACATAGGGTAGAAAGTAACTTCTAACGAATCTGGCTGATGGAATTATCTTAACAGATGCGAAATCTGAATCAAGCGTAAATATAAAAGTGTATCCGGTAATGTAATTTCATCTGTTGTGTCTCTTAAAGAAAAATAATGCATCTGAACACTTTGCTAGAGAGCTGCGTGGTCGGGATTATCACCTAGGTAGAAAATAGGAGAAGACCAACAAAGTAGCCTCACGGGCATCGAGGGTAGAAATGATGTTCAGCAAGTCTAGAAAACTTACGCCAACAACAACTGCAGTTAAAATAAGGAAACTAAGTGAAGGCGACAATTTCTAAATTTTAAATTTTATCCCATGCCTTCTTGTTTGTGTTTTCGATCAGGTCAACGGCAGTGGACCTGATCGAAATCACAAACGAGATTGAAAGGCAAATAGAGTATAATTACTTCCTTAGCAATCTGGATTAATTGATTGTGTTTTGTTTCCTTAGCATGCTTTCAATATTCCTTGGAGAAGATCATATGCCTGCTGTAGTATGTGAATCTCGATAATTTTCAAGCTTGGCTCCAGCTTGTTGATTCTGTATTCAAGCTGGTTGTTGCCGTCTTCGAAGTTGGTAAAGAGTTCCTCGTCTCTTGTGAGCTCGATCAGGAACACTACCTTTAAAGTTGTGGCATTCTAGAAGCCCTTCCGAACACTTTCTTCAGAAGCCTTAAAGGATACATGGGTCAAAATATGTTGATGCGCATTGAAGATGTAGTCCCAACAGTTGAACAACACACTTTTATCGAGCGTTGCTCCATGCATCTTGCTCAACCAATTTGATAAATTAGTAAGCACAGAGTTACGTAGTATGTGATTTAAACCAGCTCTACCAAGCCTATCAAATGTTACGTAACTCTGAGCTTATTACCCTCTCAAAATAATATGCCCGAGTTAGTGCACAAATATAAAAAACCCAATATGTCATTCTTTCTGCTGATCGCTCTTCTCCAATATAGATGACAAGATATCTGCTATGCAAAAGT